>NC_056687.1:16190000-16507500 GCF_018350215.1 Panthera leo | reverse complement strand
GCTTGTGCCAACAATCAAACCAAGAGTCAGAACGTACCTGAAAGGATATTGTCCATACATCCAGCACACCAATGCTATTGCTGTCACCCAGAGGACTGACCCCCAAATCACTTAACTCTGGAAGCCATTAGGGCTTGGCATTTGTGAGTCCCCAGGGACCAAACAAAACAAAGAGGTCTTATTGGGCACAAAAGCACTCCCAATAATTATTCCCTTTGGTTCACCACAGAGTGAGTAAGCAAAAACACTCAGCCCCAGTTTCTCCCTGATAGAGGCTAATCTGCATATCCAACATTATGACTTCTCCAACTGCTGCATTAAGGACACACACAGACTGAAAAGTCACGGATGAAAAAATATTCCATGCAAACGGAAACCAAAAGAAAGCAGGGATAGTTACACTTGTATCAGAAAAATTAGACATCAAGTCAAAGACTATCACAAGAGACAAAGATGGTCATTATATAATGATAAAGGGGTCACTTCATCAAGAGAATATAGCAGTTGTAAATGTTTATGTACCTAACGCTGAAGCATGTAAATATAGAAAGCAAATTTTAATGGAACTGAAGAGAGAACCAGATAGCAATCAGTAATACTAAGGGACTTCAATACTCCACTTACAACAATGGATAGGTCCTCTACACTGGAAATCAACAAGAAAACCTGGGACTCCAATGACACATTAGACCAGATGGATCTAACTGACATGAACAGAACATTCCCATCAGCAGCAGCAGAACGCACATTCTTCTCAAGCACACGTGAACCATTCTCCAGGACAGGCCATATGTTAGGCCACAGAACAAGTCATTACACATTTAAGACTGAAATCATATCGAGCATCTTTTCCAACCACAATGGTATGAAATTAGAAATCAATTGCAAGAAGAAGACTGAAAATCTCCCAGATATGTGGAAATTGAATTACATACTCCTGAACAGCCAATGAGTCAAAGAAGAAATCAAAAGAAAAACTTAAAAAAATATTTAGACAAATGAAAAAAGAAATACAACAAACCAAAATGTATGGGATGCAGCAAAAGCAATTTTAAGAAAAAAGTTTATAGCAATAGTGGCCTACATTCAGGAAAAAGAAAAAATTCAACCTAACATAAAACTACACCTCAAGAAATTAGAAGATGAGGAACAAACCAAGTTCCAAGTTAGTAGTAGGAAAGAAATAACAAAGATCAGAGCAGAAATAAATAAAATAGTAATCAGGAAGATAACAGGAAAGATCAATGAAAGTAAGAGCTGTGTGTTTATGGTTTTTTAAGGTAAACAAAACTGACAAACCCTACTAGACTAAGGGGTGCAGAAAAGAGACCAAAAAAAAGAAATTAGAAATGAAAGAGGAGGACATTACACCTGATAATACAGAAATATTGGGATCATAAGGATCTTATGTGGGATCATAAGAAACGGCTATGCATAAATATACACCAACAAATTCAATACCTTGGAAGAAATGGATAAATTCCTAGAAAAACACAACCTGCCAAGCTTGAATCATGAAGAAGGAGAAAATCTGAACAGACCACTACTAGTAAGGAGATTGAATCAATAATCAAAAACCTTCTAACAACAACAACAACAACAACAACAACAACAACAACAACAAACGGCCCAGAACCAGACTGTCTCATTGGTAAATTCTATCAAAAATTTAAAGAAGAATTAATACCAATCCCTCTTAAACTCTTCCAAGAAAATAAAATAAGAGGGAATGTTTCCAAACTCATTTTACAAAGCCCTAATTACCTTAATGCCAAGGCCAGACAAGAACACTATGAGAATAGAAAATTACAAGCCAACATTCCTGATGAACATAAATGCAAAAATCCTGAACAAAATATTAGTAAACTGAATTAATAGTACTTCAAGTGGGATTTATTCCAGGCATACAAGTCTGGTTCAACATAGGCAAATCAATAAGTGTGATACACACCACATTAAAAACTGAAGTATAAAAATCATATGATTATCTTAGATGTAGAAAAATATTAGGTTAAATTCAATTTTCCTTCATGATAAAAATTCTCAACAAACTAGGTATAGAAGAAATGTATCTCAGCATAATAAAGACCATATATGAAAAAACCATAGCTAATACCAGACTCAATGGTGAAATATAAAAGCTTTTCCTTTAAGATCAGAAATAAGACAAGGATGCTCACTCTTCCTACTTTTATTCAAACAGTATTGGAAGTCCTAACCAGAGTAGTTAGGTAATAAAATATATAAAAGGCATCAAAATCATAAAGAAAAAGGAACTGTCTCTGAAGATAACATGATCTTATATAGAGAAAATTCTAAACATTACACCAAAAACACCTGCTGCAATTAATAAATGAATTCAATTAAGTTGCAAGATACAAAATCAATATACAAAAATTAGTTGTGTTTCTATAGACTAACAATAAACTATCAGAAAAAGAAGTTAATAATCAATTTTGTTTATGATAGCATGAAAGAGAATAATATGCCTAGAAATCAATTTAGTCAAGGAGGTTAAAGACTATTAACAATGAAAATGATAAGGCATTGATGAAAGAATATCCATAGTACCCAAACTCTGCATAGTATGGACATTTTAACAATATATATTTCCATTTCCATTTATTTAGGGATTATAAGAATAAATATTGTTAAAATATCCATAGTACACAAAGTGATGTACAAATTCAGTGTAATCCCTCTCAAAAATAAAATATTATTTTTCTCAGAAATATTTAAAAAATCCTTAAATTTGTAGGGGAACACAAAAGACCTTGAACAGCCAAAGCAATCTTGGAAAAGGAAAACAAAGCAAGAGACATCACACTTGCTGATTTCAAACTATATTACAAAGCTTTGGTAGTCAAAAGAGTATGATATTAGCACAAAAACAGAAACAGATATCCACAGAACAGAATAAAGAGCCCAGAAATAAACCCATACATACATGGCCAATTAATTTTCAATGAAACGGTCAAGAATATACAATGAGTAACAGTCTTTTTCATAAATGGTGCTGGGGAAACTAGATATCCACACAGAAAAGAATGAAACTGTCTCCTATCTTATACCATACACAAAAAAAAAAATCAACTCAAAATGGATTGAAGACTTGAATGTAAGATCAGAAACTATAAAACTGCTAGGCAAAAGTATAGAGGGTAAGCTCCTTCATGTTGGTCTTGGCAATAACTTTTTTGAATTTGGCAACAAAAGCATAAACTACACAAGCAAAATGAACAAGTGGGGTTACATCAAACTTCAAAGCTTCTGCACAGCAAAAAAAACCATCAACAGAATGAAAAGAAAACCTATGTAATGGGAGAAAACATTTGCAAACAATATATCTAATAAGGGGTTAATATTCAACATACTCAAGGAACACACACAACTTATTTCAAAAAAAATAATAACTGCATCAAAAAATGGACAAAGGACTTGAACAGTTTTCCAAAGAAGACATATAATGGTCAAGAGGTATATGAAAAGGTGCTCACCATCACTCATCATCAGGGAAATGCAAAGCAAAACCACAATGTGATACTACCTCAGGTCTGCTAGATAATGCCTATTTTCAAAACACAAGTGTTTTCCTTCTTTGGGCCATGCTATGAACTGTCATTGTTTGAATCAGAATCTCTTCCTGTTTTAGACACGTTAGCAACAGAGTAGATGCTTGTTCGTACTCAAAAAAATAAAAATTTCCCCAAAGAAGACTTTATTTCAAAAGCAAAAAAATTATACATGGCACTTCAAGTTTTTTTCTTCCTCTGGCAGGCAATATACAGGAAAATATTAAACCAAGAGCCAAACTGAAGTGTCAAGCTCTTGTTATCAGGACAACAAAAATGTTATGGAAACAAATTCTTGGTTTTGAAATTTTTATGGCATGAGTTCTTATGATTACAAACCAAAACTTTTACGACAAAGAGACTAACTCATCCCCCAAAATAAAAAAAATGCTTTATTACAAAGTATTTTCCTTCTTTCAATTTCTTCTGTGTTTCTGAAACCTTCTGAAACCATAATCATCCTAAAAATGAATCACAAGTATTTAGCAAAAAAAAAAAAAAAAAAAAAAAAAGGAAGTCAAATTGTCATTTAATTTAAATATTTCATGACAGTTGACATCCTGGCTTATTCCTCTTTCTGATTTTTATCCTTGGCATGTAAAAGACTTTTTGCATGACTCTGAAGAAATTTGGAACAGAAGTCAGTAAAGAAAAAGTAAGATTCACCAGATTTAGGGAACTAAGTCATCTAAAATGACTATGAACACCACCTGCACTCCAGCTGCAAATGTAGATCATGTCACAGGAAAAGAGTGGGAATTCTGGTTTTATATCCATCTAAAACAGAGCGAGAGTATGCAACTGATATGCTCTGAGAACACTGAGGGCTGCTGTGAGGTTTGAAGAAAGGCAATAAGGGCGGGAGGCAGTTTCATGCTGCTCCAGGATGGAGTGAAGACCCTGAAGAAGGCATGGGGTTTATTCTAGAAAGGCTGTCTTACAGTGTTTAGAGTAGGAGGTCTTTGTTAAGAACGGGCAATGAGAGGAGCTCTGAATCTTGGGGTAGCCGTCTAAAAGCCCTGCTCACTCACTGGGCTGTGACTGATTCCTGAACCAGTCCAGCATTGTGACAGATGTGAACAGAAAGAGTTCTGGTTACAAGGTGTTTCTTCCAGACCAGAAAGAGACCTTATCATACTTTGGAGAAGAGGTACCATTTGAGAAGAAAGGATGAGAAGAGGTACAAGCTTTAATGACACAAGAAACCCATCAATAAGGAAAACGAAAGCTGAGACCTTCCAGAAATAGCTCACTTCCTAATGTGATTGTGAGGAATCTTCTAACTTTGAAGTATTGCATTTACTAATTAAGAAAAAATCCAAATTAACAAACCAAGGTAAAAAAAAGTGTAATGACTTATGTAACAAAGCAGATATATATTTGTAACTATTTCTACTCTTAGGGGCTAATATACATGTGTAAAAAATCCATTGGTAAGTAGGTATAGAAGAAATCAATTGGTAAATGTTACAGAAAACTAATTTAACCTCGATATGCAGCACACAATCCAAATACAGGAGATTTTAAACAATGATGTGAGTTGACTTATAAGAAAATAAACTTTCTATCATTGTAATCATGGTACTAACAATTGCTTATTTTTAAGAGTGTTGGAAAGGAAATTCTTATATTGCTGAAAGGATAAATCAGGTCAGAAATGAGAAATGAAGAAGAGAAAGAAACAACTTATGTCGTGCTTACCATGTGTTAGGCACTTTGCATTTCCTGTGAGATGCTATTTTTCCTAGTTTTATCAATATTAATTGAGCCTTAAAAAATGGAAGTAAATTGTCAAGGCCACTATTATAGAGACTTCTACATATCTACAATTTCCCTTCTATCCTTCTCTCCTAATAAACCTCTCATTTCTTTAGCTAAATATGTAGCACCCTGTAATAAACACGACAGATTCCAGCCTTTCTTGCAGCTAGGTACAGCCTTGTACTAAGGCTCTACCCAACGAAATAGAAGCCATGTTGTGGGAAGATGTCTGTGGTGGTGCTCAGTAATCTCTGCCTCTTGATATTCACACCCTTGTGTAATCCCTTCCCCTTGATTTTAGACTAAACCTAGTTACTTGCTTCTAATAAATAGCACACAACAAACATGATGCGGTGTCACACCTGTGAATAGGTTACAAAAGATTAGAAATATGTTCCATCATATTTGAATATCTATGTGATACTAGACAGATTTCTTCCTGAATGAGCCTTGGCAATGTTCATGTACATAATATTCAGTTGGAAGCAATGATTGGCCACAAAACCAAAATGAGATGAATAAATGAGCTCCATCCAGAAATACATGCACCTTAATGATGTGAATCTGAATTTAGAATCAATGCGTCTTAGCTTTATTTTGTATTTTTTCAATGCTGTTAATAATAAAAACACTTTATTTTAAAAAAAGAAAAAGAAGAAATAAGAAATTTCCTCATGACTTTGATATATCAATTATCATATTTGAGAAGCCAATATGGCAAGGAAATGAAGACTTTAGTTCAATAGTCCATGAGAAATTAAATCTTCCCAAAAAGCCATGTGAATGAGTTTTAGAAGTAATTTCTTCCACAACTGAGCTTTAAGATGAGACCATAGCCCTATGTGATACTAGAATTGAAGTCTATGACAGATTCTGAAGAGGAGGGCACAGCTATGCCACACCTAGTACCCTGAACATAGAAAAACAAATGTCTATTGTTTTAAGCCACTAAACTTTGGAGTAACTTGTTACACAGCAGTAGATAATACAAACAGTAATTCTGCTGACAAAACGTGATCAAGGACTGTTTTCCAACCCAAGTATATTGTCTCAAATATTTTCTAGCAATCCAACATTAAATTTAGAGAAAGAGGAACAGGCAAACCACAGAAGCCAGTATGAAAAATATTGAAATATTCAGGCTTAAAAACTATGCCAGAATGAGGTGTTTAGCTCTCGTACTCAGATATGGATTTGGCCTGAAGTGAAAGACATGATGACTAATAAGTTTTTAGAAAGTTTTATAACTAAAGTAACCCTAAATCTGGCCAACACCACCCATTTAACCCACAAAGTAATACCCAGGCCCCCAAATCACATGATGGACATGGATTGAGAGCTGTACAACTCCAAATAGGTCAGATTTGGAGTCACCTCAGAGTCACCACGAAAGATAATGGGCCAAGGAAACAATCAAGAAAGGACTTTCTCCTTTATGATGGGTTTCAGATGGCTTATCCTCCCTTTTCCCGCAAGGAAAAATCCCTTTGCTACAATCTTCATTATTTTGGCCAACATTATACGAAAATAGCCTGGACCACTGACTGCTGTGTGCTTCCAATTATTGTACTTTATAAAAGAGAATTTTTATTGTAGTTTTCCTTTTCTTACTCCACGATTTCACTGACTGGGTTGGAGACACATAAGTTGTATTTTAAGTTTAGAGATACTGGATCATCAGATTCACTTTAAATTCAGTGGAGATGATTACACTTCATCCCAAGACTGTGGACTTTTGGTTGGAAGCATTGACTAAGCAAGACTGGGTTTGCTTCAGTTTAGGAAGCAACCCAGAGTTTATGTCTTCTATGAGTGGGGAAAAGGCACTGAAAGAATAATTGCTAGCCAAATGAGTCCTTCTGTGTCTACCATTCTACGTTTTGGTAAAAGAGCTTCAACTAATTCGAATCACCACAACAAGTAAAATAAGTCTACTTTAGTAGTAGGACTTCCAAGTTAAAAATTTTACACACTCTATATCCTATCAAATAAATGCAAATGCCTTTCACCAGAGTTGGGGAAATTGCATGATCTGAAGGCACAGTCCTCATAAGACATCTCTAACTTCAGGCACCAGTTGGAACGTTGAGGGTTCCCAGGGCCACCCTCATTTCAGACCAATTGACTACAAATTCCAGGGTTACCACAACCACCCATGGGTTCAATAATTCTCTAGAAAGACTCACAGAACTCACTGAATACAATTAAAATCACAGTCACATTTTTTATAGGCCAAGGGTACAAATTAGAACCAGTCATGGAAAAAGACACATAACACAAAGTCTGGAAGAATATCAAACGTAAAGCTTCCACCAGCCTCAGGATTTGTTAACTGCTTAGCATCAATGTATGATAATATGAAAATATTGTATGCAAATATATACATACATGTATCTACTCCATTTAATAAGTGAGTGTTTGTTGAGAACTTCCTATGTACCAGACACTGTCTAGATCTTAGGAGATCATTCTTTTTGTGTCTCATGTTTTTTCAAGTCTTCTGAAAATAAACATTGACAGCCTTTTACCAGACTACCTTTTCAAGGATGTTTATGTAGCAAACAGCCTTGGAAGAGAAAGATAGTGTATCTCTCCAGAGTAGAAGGTAGATTTATCTTATGTCCAGGATTTTAAAGATAATGCTGCCTCTGGGGCAGAGATTGAGATCTACCAAGGCAATACTTTTCACAGACCTCTCCTCAAACATCCCCACTAAAGCCCCAGTTCAGTAGCCAGACATGCTCATTTTCTGGAATTTTTCTCCACCTCTGAACTGCTCATCCCCAATAAGCGTCCTTGGTTAGTGACTTTTGCTATATTCCACTTCCCTGTTCCAGACCTTCACATGTTTCTAAAACAGCTTTTACATGTTTGTAAACTTTATTTTTTATAACAAACCCCTTCTACCCATAATACTTTTACTGCTCCTGTTTATAGGCTGAACTCTAAAAAGGATACATGTGTTAGGTTAAAATTTAAGTGATTATTCTTATAAAAGAAACCACATTTTCACATTTCATGGGTAAAACCTGGGGCTCCTCTCAATAGTTCTCAGAATGAAAAGCAAGGGACTTAATCAAAAATATTTATGCACTTTTGAAACCTCTAAAAATAAGCTGTTTCATTAGACAATGGCAACGTTGTACATATAGCGAGTGCATATAGACCCAAGAATTGTCTACATTAGCCACATACATAGATTCCTCTGTGGACCAAATTGTGCCCCTATCCCCAGTTCACATGTTGAAACCCTAACCCCCATTGACTGTATCTGAAGATAGTGTCTGTAGGAGGTAATTGAGGCTAAAGGAGGTCATAAATGTAGCACCCTAATCTGACTGGACCATGACCTTATAAGAAAACAGAAGGAGAGAGAGAGAGAGAGAGAGAGAGAGCTCTGCCATGTGAGCACACAGTGAGAAAAGGTGGCTGCCTGCAGCCAGGAAGAGAGCTCTCCTTAGTTACAACCCTGCTGGCACCCTGACTTTGAACTTGTAGCCTCCAGAACTGTGAGAAAGTTCTTTTCTATTGTTTAAGCCATCCAAGTCTATAGCTTTTGTTGTGGCAGCCGGAGCTGCCTCAAATACCTTCTATATGACCTCAGGCTCAGTTTGCAGAATCCACTTCAGATGTCCTACATTACATAGCATTCTTGGGTAGGACTGTGTGGGGCAGGGAATTATAGAGGACACCAAAAATCTCCATTTGTATGCAAATTTTCAGTCAAATTTCAGTGCTCTAATTGGCTCTAATTGGCACCCTGCCTGACCCTGGCCCACAAAGGATATGGTGCCTCCGCATCCTGGTCTCTGTGGAGTGAATTAACTCACTTTCTATTGGTCTCACCTGTGTCAGTAGTTTAGGACTATAGACGGTCCCTGATGTTTGATGGTTCAACCTCTTTTTTTTTTTTTTTACTTTACAATGGTGCTAAAGCAAAATGCACTCAGTAGTAACTGCACATGAAATTTTGACTTCTGATTCTTTTCTGAGCTACCAGTATGCAGTGTGATACTCTTGCGATGCAGGGCAGCGGCTCCCCCCAGGCAGGTTCGCAATCACTAGAGTCAACGACCAACACACTGGCAACAAATCTGTCCCCATACAACCATCTTGTTTCACACCTTCATACTGTATTTAGTAAATTACATGAGATTTCAACACTTTATTATAAAACAAGCTTCATGGTAGATGATTTTGCCCAACTGTAGGCTAATGTAAACGTTCTGGGTGAGCGCATGTAATGCAGACGAGGCTGAGCTATGATGTTCTGTAGGATATGTGCATTAAATACATTTTTGACTTATGATATTTTCAACTTACAATGGGTTGATCAGGATGTGACCCCATTGTAAGTTGAAGAAGATCTATATTTAAATCTCACTTGCAGTGATGGCTCCTTTACTATTCTGACTACATGGATTTTATCTTTTTTAATGCTTTCCGTAGAAATCAGAAAGCCAAGGTAAAAGTGATAATATCTTCTTTAATCAGCAGTCCTGATTTGATACACAAAAGTCATTTAAAATTGTTCTTTGGTTGAATTATAAGAATTTGGCATATTTTATCAAAATCTTGGCTTTAAAAAGATACTGCTTCAGGTGTTACATAACTTTGGTTTCTTAGTATACGTTATTTTGGGAGAAAAGTATATAACTTTGGGAGTCATATCTCTCAATAAATGAGCTTTTTAATATCCTTAGTCACCTCTAAGAACTAACTCAGTTACCAAGATGGCCAAGCTAGCTTCTAGGATATGACCAACACACTGGAAGAATGTGATTCATTGTGGGCTTTTTACTTTGGTGTTTAACACGGAACAAACAGGAAAGAAGCATACACAGTCTAGTGTTTGCAGTCAAGCAGTTGGTGTTCGGTGTTCTGGGCAGTCTTCAAGGTTTTCTGGGCTGCATCCAAGCAGCACAAACTCATAGAAAGATCATGGAATCAGAACTCCAGAATTCTACTTCTATGTCCAACCTTTTAGCATAATCAAATGGAATGCAACATTGAAATATGAAATGTAATGTTTCAGCTAAATCAATGTTCAAGTTGGCAACTTATTATATGCAGCCTGTTCAGAATTGAGGAATTTGCTATTGTCTAGACCGTGCTCCAGACAGTGAGCCACAAATCCCAACGTAGAGGCTATTCTGTTGTTACATAACTTTAATAAATTTCTTCTCCCAAAGTCATTGAAGAAAAATGCAAGAATAATAAATCTCTAACAAAATTGGAACTCATGTCAAACAAAACTTATCTATAATCATATATAATGACAGATGGCCAAATTCAAACCATCCTTGATATTAAAAATCTAAGATCAACCTCACTGTACAAGAAATTGTCAAGCTAGCAAAGACACCATTGCACAGCATTTGTTAATTAACTATTTGCCAAATCCACTATATGGTATAGGCAAACCCACAATATCTAAGAAAATTTATGTTAGTCTAGAGAAATC
The DNA here is from genome assembly GCF_018350215.1 of Panthera leo. Classification (NCBI taxonomy): domain Eukaryota; kingdom Metazoa; phylum Chordata; class Mammalia; order Carnivora; family Felidae; genus Panthera; species Panthera leo. The sequence continues at coordinate 16,496,703 of NC_056687.1, read as the reverse complement.
ATCGTTACTCATTGAGAGCAAGTTTGGGTCTAAAAACAAGTAATTTATAATAGTGATTGCAAATGTCATTATGTCAACAAGATCATGCAAAGAAAGCACTGTATTTTTCATCTTTTCTTTGGTCAGCAAGGAATCATTGAGACATGAGAACACCATCAAAAATGATTCCTTTGTACAGCTCACTAAATATATTTTGCTCTTAATAAATTAGAAAATACCATTTCCATATAAAGGATATATCCAGATCATTTGCAATAATAAAAACTAAGAAAAGTCACAGAATTCATAATAACTTTCTTAAAAAAAAAAGTCAGTTGGCAATAGCATTGCCCAATGGAGGAGCAGACCATCAGAACTTGCCTTGCCTTGCCAAGAAAGTTAGAAAGTTATCACCAATAACCATTCGGCCATGGAAATTAGCTCAAGTTGCATAATCTCTGAAAGAACAAAGTCTGTATGCTATTAGTCAATTTTTTTTAACTATGTTAAGACTATTTTAACTATATTAAGTTCTGAAGTTGAATGAGTGGTTGGAAAAGATCTCACAACTCTTTTCCAACTTTAAATTTTCTCATGCTGTGAATGTGTACTAGATTTAGAGTAGAATATAGATAAGGCAGGGAAAAAAACAAATAAAACTCTTTCCATAAGGCTGACTATATTTATTTGATTTTTAAAAATACAAAAAAAAAGAAGAAAGTTTATCTTCATTGAATTTTCTTTTTATATATTTTCAATACTGGAAAAGTTGGCACACAGTCTCTTTCCAAGCTGTTATTTCTCAATGACTTTAAGAAAATAAGAGAAAAATAAATGACTAATAAAAAACAATTTCCTAATATACACTACACATTAGGAAAATTGATTTTGAAGTCTTAAATAAACCTCTAAATATATCTATTATTCAGAGATTGGCAAATATAAACTATGAGTTCCCATTCACAAAATAGTCTTTCTGTTCCTTTCATTTAAGAAAAAAAAAAGTTAGGTTGAATCCTCTGGTCAATTTTAAAGTCCTGAAAGAAAAAATACACCCATGTTAAATTCACTAATGGGATTACAGTCTATAACTATTATTGTGAGGAAAATGTAATATTAAACGAGCTGAGATTTGTGGCCATGTGTTACCAATAAAAAATTAATTAGCAATTTATTAGGTGATTTGAAGGTATTAATTTCAAAATTTATATCATGTTGAATAGTCATTTCTTTTCCTTTTCTTTTTCTAACCAGTTTCTCAGAAAGAGCGTAAGATTTGGAAAGAAAAGCTGGTTCACATTCAGGCTTTGATTTTTACAAATTAGATGATCTTGGGAAAACCACTAATTTGTATACAGATAATTTTTCTTATATAACAGAATTGTTAACATATTCACATTATACACATACAATGATATATTTATAAGCACTTTATAATCTAGACAGACACATAAAAATGTCAATTAAATAATGAGGCAGAGACAGCTGCTATCCATCAAAATTGTCTTTTCATTTCTGTTGTAAACTGCTGTAGTTGCTTAAAGGAAACAGGTACACATCACCAAGACCGCCCTAAAGCTAGCTATGGCCTTGTGACTAATTCGTTATCTGTAGAATGAAAATTATGTATGCCATTTCTGAGCAAGGTAATAACCTTGCACATTCTCTATGCTCTTTTTCTCTTTCCACAAACTGGGTAAAAATGATTATGGTCCCAGGCACTGACAGAAGATGAGAAGAGTTTGGGTCCCTGAATCACAGTAGAGAAAAGAATTGCCCACTAATCAGGAACACACACTTGGAACTGTTACTACATTGAACCATTATATCATACATTTCGCAAATGTATTTTATCACTGTTTAGCATACCCTCACTAATACAGAAGTTGATACCCTGAAGTCAAGTGCTCCTATTTAGAAGAACAAAAAGACCTAGTAAGATATATGGTCTGGGCTTAGCAGTGAGGCAGTGGGAAAAAGGATAGGGTAGGTTAGGAAGTTGGGGACCGATGCTATACAGCATCAAATTATTTAGTTAAGCTGTTGCCTGAGATGACTTGGAAAGCAGAACACAAAACTTCGGTTCTAAGGAAATTGCTGGAAGGAGCCTGAGTGTTAGAGTGTGTTGGCTTTATATTTGGGCAAAGAATTTCAAGAACACAATTAGCTCCTATAGGACTGACCAAAAAGTAGCAGGGCTAGAAAATCTAGCAGCTTTTGGAGTCCAGAGAGCATTTACTCTCCGGATACTGCTAAACCTTTTCAGAAAAAAAGAACTCAGCCGTGTGGCAAAGGTCAGATTAAAAACGTTGCCTTCGCACCCAAACTTATTGTTGTAGATGGTCTTGTGATAGCACCTACTAAGTTTGGAAAAACAGGCATGAGGGAAAGAAAGCAAAATGACAAGACATACTTCAGAGCAATGTCTAGGAAAGAATTGGGGATATGATGGGACACACAACAAACTCACAAGAAACCAATGTTTCTGAAGCCTATCAAGATTTTGACAGAACTATATTGACAAAGAAAGCATGAGCCTGCCCTTTAAAAGCCAGTGACTAATGGGCAAGCCTTCATACTCAGACCTACCCGGTTTGAATGAACAAGAAATCAGCTATGAAAGCTGGTCAGCCCTGAAGTGGGCAGAATCCCCTGTGCCCACTTCAAATGATGCTGTGGAAGAAATGGATGAGGAAAGAAATTCTAGAGATGAAATCATGGACCGTGCAGAAAAACAAGAGAATCTCTATAAAGAGAATACAGGCCTAATCCGTAATCTGTTATAAGGGATATTTTAATGCATATTCAGTGGAATTTGACCAACCAGTAGTGGCTCCTGTAGGATTTTTGACATAATTTCTTCTACCATTGTTTATTTGGTGTGGGGGAAGAAAGGTGCAATTAGCTGGTCTTTTTAGTTAACAGGATGAAGAAGAAGAAAGAAGCCACAGCTGGACCATGAAAAGAATTGTACACCACCCAGAAACCTGGGTTTTGAGCTAGATGTGGTTCTTAATCTTAATTTTGAGCCAAATGTTTTTTTATGTTTATTTATTTTTGAGAGAGAGAAGGAGAGGCAGACAGACAGAGAATGAGCAGGGGAGGGGAAGAGGAGAGAGAGAGAGAGAGAGAGAGAGAGAGAGAGAGAGAGAGAGAATCTCGTGCAGGCTCCAAGCTCTGAGCTGTCAGCACAGAGCCAGCCCGACGCGGGGCTCAAGATCATGAACCTTGAGATCATGACCTGAGTCAAAGTTGGACGCTCAACTGACTGAGCCACTTAGGCACACCAGATGCAAATTTGTAATCAGAATTTGGGATGTTTTCCTTAGGAACAGAAAAGGTGTGTTCTTCGGTAGGAAGAAAGGTACACATTTTCCGCCCAAAGAACTAAGGGTAAATTTGGTGGTCAGATAAACGGACTGTGGGAATAGCTGTTTCTCCCCTATTCTCACTATGCACTTGCAACTAGGAAGCAGCTACCTAGTTAGGAAATATATTCACTTGCCATCCTTACATCCATATGTGGTTATGTGATTAGTTCTCATTTGACAACGTGAACAAAAATGATGGCAATTACTTCTAGGCAAAGAATTAAAAAAATGGATTTCCCTCTTGAACATTCCACATCCCCTTGTACTAGTAGATGCCAATATGCTGCAAGGTAGAGCCACAATCCAGAAGGAACCTGGGACCCTGAGTCACCCTGTGAGAAAGAGCCACCTTGAATTACTATATGAGCTAGAAATAAAATTGTATTGGATTTGAGCCAATTGCATCATTTTAGTGTCTATTTGTGACCAAAGTTTACTATCTTCCAAATTACAGCTTCAGCATTTGAGGATGTTACTTATCCAAAGTAAAGTGTAATGTTAGCAAATTCTTTCTAAATGTCTCTTAAGAATAAAAAAAAAAAAAAAAAAAAAAAGTAAAGACCTATGGCACATGATACATATTTGGGGGATTTTTGCTTTTGAAAGGGTAGTTGAAAATTCTCTATGTAGAGGGGCCTGGGTGGCTCAGTGGGTTAAGTGTCCAATTCTTGACTTCAGCTCAGGTCATGACCTCAGTTTGTGAGTTTGAGCACTACACCGGGCTCTGGGCTGACAGCATAGAGCTTGCTCGGTTAAGATTCTCCTCTCTCTCCCTCCCTCTCCGTCCCTCCCCTGCTCATTCTCTCTTTCTCTCAAAAATAAATAAATAAATATTAAAGAAAAAAATCCCCTATGCATTACTGGGGTAATTTCCACTGTATAATATGAAAAGACGTAGATTCTGTGGTATCTTAGATACTGTGATACCTTTTAATTGCATATAGCTATTTTCACTGAGTATCAAAATACTAGTGAGAACGAATGTAGATATGAAAGTCAATATTGTATATGGAGAAACTTTATCTACTGTGACATAGACTAAATGTTTGTGTCTCCCCTAAATTAATATGTTAAATACTAAATCCAAATGAAATAATATTGGGAGGTGAAGCTTTTGAGAGGTGATTAGGTCATGACAGTAGAGTCCTCATGAAAGGGATGAGTGCCTTTGTGAAAGGGACCCCAGAGAGTTCCTTCAGTTATGTCCCCTTCAGCTGTGTGAGGATAGCAAAAATATAATTGTCTATGAACCAGACAGTGGGCCCTCACCAGATGCTGAATCTGCCAGCATCTTGTTCTTGACCTCCAGAACTATCAGAAATAAATGTTGTTCAAGAAACCCAGTCCACAGAATTTTTGTGATGGCAGCCTGAGTGGACTAGGACATACTGTCATAGCTACGTATAACTTTTCTCTTTCTATTGTTTTAAATGTTATTTTAGGGATTCGTTTTTTGGTTTTTTGGTTATTCTGGTCAATTTCCACTCAAAAGTATAATTGTAGTACCCTGGTAATTATATCTCTTAGGTCCTAAAACCAAGTTTCATTTTCATTTTGTAACTCATTCTTTTAAATCTCTGATTTGATGGAAAATCTGTAAATCCTTAAATATACTTGCAGTGTTTACAAATCCATCCCTAATCAAAGCAGGTTAACATGACAACAGATGATTTATTATATAAGCTAATGTTTGAAATGTGATGATATATCCAACATGTCACTTTTTACAGTGTCATCAAATCACAATGAATTTTTTTCTTATATAAACTAGCAAAATATATGATACTTTTAGAGGCTTTAGGACTCAAGAACATGAAGTATTTAACCTGATGTGTCCATTTTTGTCCTAAATGACACATGTCTAAGAACTATTTGTTTACCCTCCTCACAAAATAAACTCTAAAATCACTTCCAAGGTAAGATTTCCTCTAAAAATAAGAAAATATTTTTGTCTGAAGATTTTTTTAAATATATGAAATATTGAGGGTTTTTTTTTTTTTTTTTAAGATTGAGTTACTGCATTCTATCAGTCTGCAATGGAGATATATTTAAAAAAAAGAAAAGTGGGCGGCCTGAGTGGCTCAAGTCAGTAAGCATCTGACTTCGGTTCAGGTCATGATCTCATAATTCAGGAGTTTGAGTCCCACATTGGGCTGTGTGCTGACAGCTCAGAGCCTGGAGCCTGCTTCAGATTCTGTGTCTCCCTCTCTCTCTGCCCCTTCCCCACTCTCTCTCTTTCTCTATCCCTCAAAAATAAATAAAGGACTAAAAATTTTTAAAAAGAAACTAAAACTGGAAAACATATGTAATTGATAACTGACTTTTATTTAAGAAGTGGCACTATGAGACCAAAAGCAGTTTCAAACTGGACTTAAAAAACAATAAAATGTCATACAAATATGTCATCCTTAAAAGAGTTGAGTGCACTTTCTTTAAATGTGAAAATAATACCTTTTCTTGCAAAAAAGGACTCTCTTCCTCTTTGAAATAGAAATAAAGCTTCAGAAGATTATATTGCTAATTTAATAGTAACACTATGATTTATGTTTCAGGATGTTTTGTGTTCTAGGCATTGACCTTAAACTTAGACAATGACAAATTGCATAATTACATCCTTGTGTCTAAAGAAAATACTCTGAAATCTTACATCATTATTAGACAATATAAGATATGGGTATGTAGAAAGAAAAAAGTAAAATTCTGTCTCCCTTCACAAATAAAAGCTCTCCCATGGGAAAATGACAGATGATAGAAGATAGATTTTTTTAAAAAGAACATGATAGATAGATAGGTAGATAGATAGATAGAGATATAACTTAAGAAATCAATATTCTACCATCTAATATGAATGAAGGTAACCCCAAAGAGGCAGTCAATTGTACTTATGACAAAATACCTGAATTTCACCATATGTTAGTTTATACATGATTGTAGAATAGTGTAAGCTTTGCACTTTTTTATTGTTTTATTTGGCCTTGAAAAATTTGAGCGGACACCACATAAGTGATGGGGGAAAGATATAAACAAAGCTATGAGTGATCCAACATGTGCCTTGAAAATTAAGAGAAGCCACAGCACAGTTGTAGGACAGGAAATGAGTTAGGAATCAAAAGACTTAGACTCTGGCCCAGCATCCACTTGCTGACTGTGAATTGGCTCTCAGTCTATTCATTTCTCCCTAATTCTATTTAGAGAGATTAAAAGTAAAAAATACATTTTCCAGACTCCCTGGTAGATATGGTTTTGGATACAAGATTCCGCCAACCACAATTTAGAAGTCAGAATGAGAAAGCAGCCACCTTCCTATTATTGCACAAATAAGTGCTTTCAGTGTCCTAACTAAAAGTTATAATTTCTAGTCAACAGCTTTATAATTAGCAAAAACAGTTTCCTGAAAAATAATATGTCCTTCTGTATTTCCAGACATTCCTGTAATTTTTAAAGAGCCAAATTCCCTGAATTAAATTCCACTGTGTTTGAAACACCTAGAGTGGTTCCTCTTCCCTGTACTGAACCCTGACCCTTTCACTAATCATGAGTGACCAACAAATTATTTGAGCCTCACTGATCATAGATAAATATTAATAAATATTATTTCAACTGACAAGGACCATGGCCAGATTTATATTTTCCAAAACACTAAAGAGAAAAAAAAAGCCATATATATATATATATATATATATATATATATATATATATATATATATACCAAAAGATAGAATATATGAAGACAAAGAAATTTAAAAAATCATAAAGTACAAGAGCAGAATAATAAGCGTATATGCCAGTAAAATAAATTTAAATAGAATGATCTTATTTCATTTGATAAAAGAAAACAATAGGACAGCACATGTGTCTTTTTCATCTTCTTTTGAAATTTCACTAAAAAAAGAGTGAAGTTCAAAGTAGAGTGGAAAAGTAACACAAACTTAGAAAAGTGGAAAATAATGAAAACCGTTTCCAAACAAATAAAATATGTCGACTATTATCTAGAAGCCAGAAAGTGTAAAGAAATGAGTCGACAAATAGAACAGGCAGAGATAACTACAGGCCAGATTCTGAGAGCTGCTGAGGCGGTGGGAGTTTCTCTTCCTAATGGAATTTCTGAGGCACCAGGCTCACAGTTGGCAAACAAGGGGGAGGAAAAGACAGAGTAATGAGGCTAAAACAGATATTTGATGCATGCTCTGCAAATATATATATGAGTACATTTACTTGTTAGACTATCCTGTCTTCCAGAATGTTGAAGGGTCCAAAATTATTTTTAAATTTAATGTCAACATTGGAAAGGGCGAGAAAATGAGAAGCAAAGGGATGTGAACCAAATATTTCGTATCAGGAAATCAATAACTGTTTTTCACTTTTCTAAAGTGAGCAATCAAGTATTACAGTGTTTATATATGAAAGGAGACACTTAATCTGGGTTTAGAGGGAGACAGACTTTTCTGGCTTGGTCTTTGAGTACTTTATTATGTATAACTTATATGGTTGGGGATGGAGTTGGCAAATGTCCTCAAAGGAAAGAATAGACCAAGGCAAGGAAGATCATTTTTTTTAAAGGAGTCCTGTAATCTATGATTTTGTATGTGATCTAACCTTCCATCTAAAAAATGTCTACTTCTGATGGGTCTATTTGTGATTCCCACGCTTTCCTATCCTAGGTCTCTACACATCTTGGCATCTATAAAAACATTGCAGTACAGACACTGCTAGTTCTAATACCCATTGAAGAAACAAACTTTAGACAAATCACCAATGAATTATTACTGACATCAACTTGCAATCATGATATAAGGTTTTACCACATATCCCATAATTGCTCTAATACTTGCAAACAAAACCTTTGTACATGGTGAATTAATCCATATGATGTAAAATTGATATGTATTTTTATGTAAATGTTGAGAAACTGAGGAATTAATTTCATGGGTAATTAAAATGTGAAAAGCAGAAACACCTTCAGCAGCATAAAGATATTTGAAAATCGATTTCTCTATAAAAACTGTGAGAACACTGGCAGAAATTTTCAGAATCAATGTATTTACAACTCGGGAACTTAATCAAAGATACTCAATAATCTCTAGATTGTTAATTAAAAAAAAAAAGTGGATCTCTGTAAGAACAGTTGAAGTTTGTGGTGTTTCTAATTTGCCCTATTCGCACTCTTCCATAATCTCATAGTTGTGCAGCAGCCTTGAAAACCAGCAGCCTCAGAATCATGGCAACAGCGAAAATCAGCTCTTAACAATCACTGTTAATTAGTCAATGTGTCTAACTGACACCACATGATCTTGATTATTGTAGGGTATAATACATTTTCAAATCACGTAGACCCATTCCTCTCACTTAATCCTTTTTAAAATTCATTTTAGCCATTTTAGTTAATTTTCATTTCCATATAAATTTTAGAATAATCTTGCCTGTATCGACAAGAATCTCTTGTTGAGATTTTTATAAGAATTGCATTAAACTTGTATATCAGTTTTGGGAGAATTAGATCTTTACCATGGTGAGTCTTCCAATCCATGAGCACATGAATCTATGAATCCATTAAGTGAAGTATGTCTTTCCATTTATTTAGACTTTCATTGTTTTCTTTCACTAGTGTTTTGTAGTTGTCAGTCTATAAGTCCTGGAGAAGGGTTTTTCAATTTAAAAATGTTGTATTTCATTTCATTTTTTGGAGCAATTGTAAATAACATTGCATTTGGAATTCATGTGTTCATTGCTGGCATACAGAAGTATAATTGATATTTGTATGTTTATTTTGTATTCTGTAACCTTGCTGAATTTATTTAGTAGTTCTAGGAGTTTTATTTGGTTGGGGTTGTAGATTCTTTAGAATTTTCCTTGTAGACCATTATATCATTTGCAGAATAGGGACAGTTTTATTTCTTCCTTTTCTATCCATATGCCTTTTATTCCCTTAGTTTGCTTTATATTGTTGTTGGCTAGACCTTGTTAGCACTCTATTGAATAGTGATGGTGAAAATGAATATTCTTGTCTAGTTTCTGATCTCAGAAGCAAGTAGAAGCAAAACATTCAGCCTTTACAATTAACTTTGATATTAAATATAAGTGATTTCTAGATGTTCTTTAGCATATTTAAGGTTTTCTCCATTCCTACTTTTTCTGAAACATTACCATGAATGGGTGTTGAACTTGCTAGATTTTTTTTTACTGAATTAGTAATATAATCTTGTGATTTTCTCCTTTAGTTTATTAATATGCTGAATTACATTGACTATTTTTTAATACTGAAAGATTCTCCCATAATGTGAATAAATTCTACTTAATCATGGTATACAATTCTTTTTCTATATTCCTGAATTCTATTTTAATTATACTGTGTTTTTGTTATGTTTAATTATACTTTGATAAATATTTTTACATCTATATTCATGAGAGATATTGGTCTATAGTTTTTGTTGATGGTGGTGGTTGTATGTTTTTCATATCAGGGTAATACAAACTTCATAAAATGAATTTTTAAATGGTCACTTATCTTTTTCGGATGAAATTATGTAGAATTGGTGCTAATTCTTTAAACATTTAGCAGAATTCTCTGGACAACCATCCATTCTTGAAGATTTCTTTTTTTTTTTTTTTTTTTGGAGTTTGAGTTACAAATTTGATTTCATTACATTTCAATTTCCTTAACTACTATAGGGCCACTCAAATAATCTACTACATATTGGGTCAGTTGTGGCAGTTTATGTTTTTGGAGTAATTAGACCATTTCATCTAAGTTGATGAACTTATGTAATTAGAGTTTTGATAGTATTCTCTTTTTTAAAATATTTTTATTATTTTTGAGAGAGAGAGCACAAGCGGGTGAGGGGCAGAGAGAGAGGGAGACACAGAATCTGAAGCAGGTTCCAGACTCCAAGCTGTCAGTACAGAGACCGACACAGGGCTTGAACTCACAAACCTCGATATCATGACCTGAACCAACATTGAACACAACCATCTAAGCCACCCAGGCACCCTGATAGTATTCCCTTGATATCTTTTGGGTGTCTGTAGGGTCAGTAGTTAGTGATATCTTTGTTTCATTCCAGTAATTGGCAATTTATGTCTTCTCTCTTTTTTTCTCCTTTGTCAATCTTGCTAGAGGTTTGTCAATTTTATTTTTGAAACAATCAGTTTTATTTCATTAATTTTCTCTATTACTTTTCTGTTTTAATTGTATTAATTTATACTTTTACCTTTATTATTTTCTTCTTTATGTCTGCTTTGGGTTTATTTTGCCTTTATTTTTCTAGGTTCATGAAGTGAGGGTTTAGATTATTAATTTGAGATTTTCCCCTTTTCTAATATATGTATTTAGTGCTATAAATTTCTCAGCACTAAATTTCTGTGTTCATTTCATTGCATTTCATATATATATTTTTTTTCCTTGAAACTTTCTCTTTAACCCATGGATTTTTCAGAAATGCACTGTCTAGTTTCCAAGTATTTGGACATTTTCCTATTATATTTTTCATATTGGTTTCTAATTTGATTCCATTACAATCACAGAACACATGCCGTATGGTTTTAAGTATCTTAAACTTGTCTAAGTTTGTTCTGTGGCCCAGACTATGACCTATCTTGCTATATGTTCCACGGAAACTTACAACAAATGTTCATTCTCCTATCATTGGGTAAAATAAATGCTGACTAGATCTTAAAAGTTAATGCTATTGACTTCTTTTATACCCTTTCTGATTTTTTGGTCTAGTTGGTCTGTCAATGATTGAGAAAAGAGTGCTGAAGTCTCCCACGGTATTGTGAATTGTCTGTTTATCATTTCTGTTATCTCCTGTTTTCACATATTTGCACCTTTATTGTTTCAAGCAAACACAATTAGCTTTGCTATATTGCCTTGTATTCACCCTTTAATCATTATATAATGTCCTCTGTCTCTGGTAATTTTCTTTGTTCTGAAATCTCTTTTATAACATTTTATTTGTCTTAATTTTTTTAATGTTTATTTATTTTTGAGAGAGAGAGACAGTGTGTGAGCAGGGGAGGGGAAGAGAGAGAAGGAGTCACAGACTCTGAAGCAGACTCTAGGCTCTGAGCTGTCAGCACGGACCCTGAGATCATGACCTGAGCCAAAGTTGGACACTTAACTGATTGAGCCACCCAGGTGCCCTGAAATCTCTTTTATATGATAATATTACAGCCAGTCCTGCTTTCTTTTGATTAATGCTTACATGACATATGCTTTTCATCCTTTTACTTTCAGCCTACTTATATACATCTGAAGGTAGTTTTTAATGGACAGCATAAAGCTCTCATGTTTTTAAATCTACCCCATGAATCTTTGTCTGTTAAACCATTTCACCCCAGATGGGAGTCAAACCCACAATCCCTGGCCTAGGAAACCAGTGTCTTATCTCTTAGGTGAATCTCTGTCTTTTTAATTGATATATTTAGACTATATACATTTAATGTAGTTACTAATATATTGGGGGTTTAAGTCTGACATCTAAGTCTTAGTTTGTTTTCTGTCTGTTTTCTTTTACTTATTTTCCTATTGGTAATATTATAATTTTTTAGAATTTCTTTTTTATTTAGTTATCGGGATTTTTTAGTATATATCTTGGTATAACTTTATTGGTAGTTGCTCTAGACATTACATTATATATACATAACTTATTACAGTCTACCAATGTTGGAAGTTAACCAATTCAAGTGAGGTGTTGAAGCCTTACCTCTCTTTACATCCTTTTCCCTCTCCCATTTATAATTGTCTTAAATAGTTCGTATACATTTAGGATAACTTCAGGATGTATTATAATTTTTGCCTCAGCCCTCAATCATGACTTAGAAAATTAAAACTAAGAAGTAAAGTATATTTTATTTACCATATTTTTGTTTATACCATGTTCTGTCTTCTTTTCTGGTGTTATAATAGCTCTTCTTTTATCATTTCCTTTCTACTTAGAGAATGCTATGGACTGAATTGTGTCCTTCCAAAATTCATATGTTAAGGCCCTTACCCTCATCTGTATCTGCAGTTGTATCTGGAAATGGGGCTTCTAAGGAGGTAATTAAGGTTAACTGAGGTCACAAGGGTGGCATCTAATATGATAGGATTAGTCCTTTATAAGTAGAAACACCAAGGAGCTAATGCTGGCTCTTTTGCACTCTCCCTTTCTCCTCCCTACCCCAAAATAGGGGTCCTGGGATCACACAGTGAGATGGCAGCCACCTCTTACAAGCCAAGAATAGAAACCTCACCAGAAACTGACCAACCTGGCACTCTGATATCAGACTGGAAACCTCTAGAACCTTATGAAAATTGTCTGTTATTTTAGCCACCCAGTCTATGGTATTTTGTTATGGCAGCCCAAGTTAACTAATACAGAGAACTTCTTTAAGCCATTTTTTAGGGTAGGTCTGCTGGTGATAAATTATCTTAATTTTCCTTCATTTGAAATGATATAATTTTTCCTTCATTCCTGATGGAAATTTTTGCTATAAATAAAATTTTGGGCTAATAATTCTTTCTTTTCAGTACTAAAACAATACTGTGCCACATATTTCTGATAAAAAAAAATCGATGTGTTCAAATTTTTTTCTCCTATAGATAAGATGTAAATTCTCCCTAACTGCTTTTCAGATTTGTACTTGCCTTTAGTTTTCAGAAATTTGACTGTGATATGTCTTGGCATAGATTTTTCTGGGTTTATCATGTTTTGGATTTTATAAGCTTCTTGATTACATATATAATATATAACTGAAAACTTTCCAAATTTGGCAAGATAATTATTTTTGTCTGATAACACAAATGGTCAATCTTTTTTATAACCCCAGATTGGATAATTTCTATTGCTCATTCATCCAGTGTGTGGATTCTTTTCCCCAACCTCACCATTCTGCTGTTGAGCCCATCCACTGAGTTTTTTATTTTGATTGTTGTACGTTTCAATTTTAAAATGTTCATATCTACTGTTATTATTATATCTACTTCATATCTCCTGTTTCTTTGCTGAGACTTTTTACTCTTTCATTTATTCTAGTATGTTTGTAATTGCTTGTCAAAGTATTTAATGCTGATTACATTGATAATTATAGCATCTTTGTTAGATAATTTGTTAGATAATGATAGCATCTCCATTGTCTTGATATTGGTACCTATTGCTCGTCTTTTTTCATTCAGTTAAAGATGTTCTTGGTTCTTGGCATGTTGAATGATATTCTATTAAAACCTGGACATTTTTTGTATTCTATTTTGAGACTATGGATATAATTTAAAATAGTTTTATCTGGCTCCTTCTACAAGACTGGAAGTAGTATGTACTTGTTACTGCCAGGTAGGTATAAAATTCCAGGTTTCCCACTTAACCTTCTATTAACACTCAAGTGGGGAGAGGAGCTTGTTACTGTTGGATGAGCGTGGGAGTTCCACCTTTCCACTAGACATCTTCTGATACACTTCTGGCTGGGAAGAGTAGGTGGTCTTTATTAAGTTTCCTGTGGGGCCTGCATTGACACCACAGAGAGGGTAATGTAAGAAATGGTGAAAGTCCTCACTCTCCTTTAGACCTCTTCTGATACAACTTCGGAAAGGAAACAGAGAGGTTCTCCTTATTGCTAGGTCAGGAGGAAATCCCAAGTTCTCCATATGATCTTCACAGATACCACAGAAGCAGCAAGGTTGACATATTACTCTTAACAGGGATTAAAGTTACAACTTCCTATTTAGCCTTCTCTGACAAGACCCTAAAGACAATGTGGGGTATCTCTCCAGAGCCTTGAAAGAATGGAAATCTAGCCTCCACACTTAGCCTTTGCTGGCAGGGGTGGGGTGAGGTCAGTTCTTTTCTGTGGTGTTTGGCCAGAGTAGAGCAGTTATCTAAAAATTTGTTTTGATTTGGTTTGGTTTTTGATAGTTTGCCCCTTTCTTGGTCCTTTGGTTAGAAAGAGCAGACTTTTGTTGGGATTTTTGTTTCTACATCTGCTGGCATATGTGGATTTCCAGCTTCTTCAGCTCCAAGTTTGAGATACATGAGGAAAAAAGAAAACATAGGGAACTCACTACCATGTAATTCTTGAGTTTCAATATTCTTAGCTAGTCTGCCTTCTTCTCTCAGTCTTTCAGAGTCTTCTTATTTTTGCTTTATGTTTAATGTTCAGAGCTTTTAGCTGTACTTAGTAAGAGTACGTCTACTCCATCTCTCCAGGAGCAGAAATCTTCTTGAGAGAGATTGATTTTCAAAATCATACTTGAAGGAAATTTTGACCAAATGCATATGTAGTTATTCATACATGACTTAAAATAAGGACTTTAACACAAGGAAATGACCCATGTAATGGCACATATAATATGATGGTTTTACACAGACAAAAAAAGATCAAACCACAGAAAAGATGGAGGCTTACTAAATCAGTATGAAGTACACTGGTCAAAGAGGAGAGAGTTACCTGGGTATTAAAGTCAAGATTCTGGAGCCCAGGCAGGGAAAAACCACACAATCAGTATCTTTCTGGATTCTATCGTGAGAAGGAACAATCAAATCCCTGGAAGCCATCTGCTTAATACTGGCTTATAACTCCAGCAAGATTTAGGACTAGATTTTTTGACCCCAATTTTTTTTTGTCACATGCTTCATGAGCTGCCGTCTTTGTTTCTGGATGTTTAACCAGTGAGGAGGACCCATTCTTGAATTTCGAAACTATACAAACACATGAAGCCAAAGTCAATCTAGGGAATTCCTTTTTAAGATGGTAAGTAAAATTTGGGAATAAACAAAAGCATCACTATGTTATGCTTCCTCTTAAAATTCCTCAAAATTATGTTTCTGGGTTCTTTTGGATAATCTGGATTGTGCAATGCCATGATGTCCTGACTCATGGTGAAGGGCATGATTTAAGTGACATGGAAAAAAGACCTCAAAAATATTTATTCAGGTAATAGATACCCCTTTGTAATGAGGAACAGATTTAATGGAATGATGACTTCCTCCCACACAACAATCTAAATATTAGAATGTGAAGCTTATGTTCTCCCTACTCGAGTCACAAAGCAGAAAGGTTTTGTCTGTTTTTTTAAGTAGAAGGATCTAGAGCATATTAACATATAACTTCACACCTGAAAAAAAAACGTGAATACTTACCTTCTTGGCCAAGGAATGTCCCAGTCATTGAAAATGATTGTGCTGGCACTTAAAAAGTGTCTTTTTGCATATTGAATACTTGCTTTGGGTAAGAATTTGGCAAACCAAAAGCATACGGCTATTTTTTCAGGGTTATGTTCAATAAATGTCATCAGCATTTCAAAATGATGAAGAACGTCCTTTAGTAGAGAAAATCAGATGCCCCTTTCAGTTTTCCAAAACACAGAAATGTAAGGAAGGGACTCTGAAGCACATACCCAAACAGAGTCAGTATTAGTGATGTACGGGCTAGCAAGACAGAGCCAAATCCTGTACAATGAAGGTGAAAACTCAAAAGTAGTTTAGAGTGCTAAAATGGGTCATGTCAAATGTCTAGAAATGCTTTCAGTAACTATCTTTATTAGCAATTTTAATAAGCCTCTAATCCCATGTCACCTAACTGAACGAGAGCAGAAAAACCTACATTTAGTTAGCCCCTTGAGCAATGTTACATGGATACTAAACTACAGCTATAGGAAGAGGAAAGCCATATGACGTTTCCATTAGTACGTTGTTTAAGTTCAATCCATTAATAAACATTTTAAATTGTGAAATGCCAGGATGCTGCAGGGGTAGGAGCACCGGACAAAGAGTCAAAAGATCTGAATTTGAGTTCTTACTTAGAACCGATGAGACAACTTATGACTTTACTGAGTCTTTCTCATTTGTAGCTTAGAATAATAATAGCTGCACATACACACACACACACACACACACACACACACACACACTGATCTAACATGAATTAAATAGCATCTAAATATCTGTTATGCATTAGCTGCTGTGCTCAGGGATAGAAGAATAAATAATTCCAACACACTCTCTCCTTTTCATGGAGCACATTTTCTGGGGAGGAAAACAAGTAATTACACTGTTATTTCTAAAAATGTGTAGTGACAACATGACAAGTTACAGAAATTAGAACTATACTGTTCTGACTCTTCTTCATTATTTTAACATGAATATATTAGCATATATATTAACTGATTTAAAAAAATTTTCCTCTTCCACTTCTTTACTAATATCAAATGTATTAATAACAATTAATCTTGTATCTCAGAATTTAAGCTACAAGAAGGTATCCAGGAAGGAATAGAAAAGGAAAGGGCATCACTCAAAGATGACCAAAGATGAGATAGCTGGTATGGGTTCATTCATTAGACAAAAACATGATTTTTCTATGTCTTTATTTGGGAGTTAAAAGACATATACGAATGTCAAGTTGACAAGGGGAGGCCAATGGGGGCTTCATATGATGAGAACTTAGTTAACTTAGAACTAGATCTTCCAAGGGCACCTGGGTGGCTCAATCAGTTAAGTGTCCAACTTCAGCTCAGGTCATGATCTCACAGTTCGTGGGTTTGAGCCCTGCATCAGGCTCTGTGCTGACAGCTCAGAGCCTGGACCCTGCTTCAGAGTATTTCCCTCTGTCTCTGCCCCTCCTCTGCTAGCACTCTGTCTCTCTTTCTCAAAAATAAATAAACATTAAAAAACTAAAAACAAAGAACTAGATATTCCATGATTCCATTTTTAAACATTTTTGGATTTGGGCAGGCCAAAAATGAAATTGCACAAAATTTGGACACCAGAAGCCAAGCAGTGGTTGTTAATCTCCGAAAGTCAAATGTACTCCAACAGGGCATCAGGTCTAAGTAAGAACTCTGTAGTTCATACACATTGCCCCGGCCTGCTGAATCACCTTGTGGGTATAAAGAAGCATCCAGATCCCTGGTTCTTTCAGTTCCTACTCTATCTCTTTTGTTAAATTTAAATATATGGTTTTCTCCCAGGTAAAAGATACCTGTTCCTACTGTAAGACAGACATAGCAACCATCTTCCATAGACTTTTTTGCCAGATCCCACAATTATGTGTGTTCTGATCCCAATAATATATTCTCTATTCTATGGTGGCTCTATTTCTCTGATTGAACTTTAACTGACACAATAAATTGCAGGAAAGGAAGGAAGAGATGTCAAAAATAAAGACAATGGTAGATCAAAACCTGAAATAAAAAAGGAAAAAAAAGAATGAATCAGAAACTCCAAGTAAAACAAATATCTGCGTAAGCAATTATGTCCCACATATCAAGTTACAGGTCCAAATCAGAATAGAAATCGAATCACCTTCTAGAGGAAAAATGGAATGTATTTTAAACAATAAATAAACTAAGAAAAAAGCTACATGATATTAGAGACATGACAAAGAAAATGTTTCTTTTTCTAACAAGAAACAAAATACCCACAAAACAAAACCATTTAGAAACCCCAGATAGTAACAAAAAAAAAAAAAAAAAAAGAAAGAAAGAAAGAAGAAAGAAAGAAAGAAAGAAAGAAAAAGAAAGAAAGAAAGAAAACCCATGAAGGAAATCAAAATGGGTCATGATTTTGAGACTTTGGGGTAATAAGAAATGAGAATCAATTTGAACATTCTCCTAAGAGTATCAATGGAGTTGTCTCAGTGGCACTGTAAAAAAGGAGACATAATTACATCACACTGCTCGATGCTGTTGGAAAGTCTATTAACATAGACACACCAATCTGTTTCTAGTTCATCTTAGCTCCATGTTTATTTGTTTTGTATTTGCTGTTTGTTATGTCTGATATCAGAGTTTTTCTGATGAGAGGACAAGGAGTTCTAAGCCACCAAAATGGCATCCCTGAAGGAACTGAATGTCAAAAGCATTTAAATGCCAAATAACCTCTGTGTTTTATTTTCAACTCGTAATGGTTTTCCTTCATGCCTCCATTTTTTCGACATTAACATTTTATTTCAAAATAACTTCTAAGTTACAGAACTTTTGTTACAAATTTACAAAAAACATTCCCTTACATCCTTCAGCCTTATTAAACAATTAACATTTTGCCAAAGTTGCTCATTGGTGCCCATTCTCTCTCCGTCCCTTCCTTTCTGTTATGAGAAAGTAAATTATATGTATGTAATTTTTATTATATAAATATATAAATATTAATAAACATAGTAGACTATATAATAGTATATATCTATAAATCTAAACCTTTCAGATTAAGTTGCAGATACCATACTTTCTTATTGTTTGAACACTTTAGCATGTGTTTCTAAAGAACAAGGACATTCTCTTATATAATTGCCTTCATGACACCTTGGAGCTTTCTTTTTTCTTTCCCATAAATCCTCTAGATACTGTACTTGGTTCATCTTGTTCACATCCGTAAATACCTACCCGAATTCTGAGTGTGGTAGGCTAGCCTTAATAAGAAAGAACAGGGGTTTGTAGAAGAATCCACAGAATTTAGTTGCCATTGGTGGTATTATAATAAAAATGTGTTTGATTACAATTCAAGCAGAAATCACCATGTGTAGTCTTCTTCATTTAGAATTGTACAAAAGCTGTATATCATGTTTTGAAGTGAAGTAATGACCTTTGCATTGTAATATGAGACAAAAACCTCTGTGTCTGATTTTGTTTTCCTTATTCTTCCCTCTAGTTCTTCATGAAAGATATCCAAAAACTGATCTTCCCTGAAAAACAACACCAAAATCAAGCAGAAGATTGTTTTGGCAAAACATATTGGACTGATAAAAGACTAATTAGTGTATTTGAGTTCAAGCCTAAGGACATTTGCTTCAAATGTTCTCATTTTTATTGATAATTTAAAATGTAACTCTCTTTTATTTTGAAATACATGCTTATTTTGGAGGAAAACTCTGGAAATGTGTCAAGGAATAAGTTATAGTTAAATGATTTAAATAGTGTTTACCAAGGATCTTTTGTAACTGCTTTTCTCTCTTAAAACTATAAAATCTGGCAAACATAGTTCAGGGAGATGTTTCGTCTTAAACAGAGATGTTACAGTTTTTAACTGGATTAAATCTGAAAAGTACCTTTCTATCTCTTACTTGAGACTTCTTGGTAATATAAATCAAGACAAAATGCTCATAAAACACTAGTCTGCTTCTTTCATCTATCAGGGTTCTGTGCTCTGTTAAGCCATTAGGGGTGTTTTGTACATCAGCTGTACTCACAATAACTCATGGATACAGTGAGAAAATGAGAATTTTTGAGTTGCACAACTAGGATGCACAGGGATTCTTCAAAGGCTTAGAGTTCAGAGACTGAAGATTGAACACTACCTCAAAGAGAAGAAGTAAGGCCCACTTTCTTTTAACTTAAATTGACCTCACTCTAATAGGTAAACTTGTACCATATTAATTACTGATCGGTGAGATGTTAGAAAATGTGTCAAAAAATTAAAGTGGTGAAGTGACATACCTAATGTATTATGTTAATTTTCCAGCTTTATTGAGATATAACTTAGCTATAACACTGTGCAAGTGTATGGTGTGCCATGTGTTGACTTAATAGACTTAATACATTGCAAAATTATTACCACCATAGCATTAGCTGTCATCTCCATCATATCACCTATTGACTGTTTATTCTCCATGATGAGAACATTTAAGATGTGCTGTCTTAGCAACTTTTGACTATGTAAGAGTGTTATTAACTATATCACTATGCTGTACATTATATCCTCAAAACTTATTCATTTTATAGCTGTAAGTTTGTATTTTTTGACAAAGATCTCCCATTTTCCCCAACCTCCCAGCCTCTGGTAACCACCAATTTACTCTCTGTTGAGTAGCTGTTGAATGAGAGAAAAGAAGTCAATAGGCTAAAGTTAAAGTCCTACTTATAGAGACCAAACCACTGTAGACTTTATGATGAGTAGTTATTGAGTAGCTATCACAACATAAAGGGAATAAAATGAATAGCATAGTGCATAGAACATAGTATATATCCTCAATAAATTCTAATTCTCTTCCTCCTCACACATGTCTTTCACATCCCACACACCAAAGTGGCAACCCAGGATAAATTCTCCTTTGTTAAAAGAAAAATTGTATCACTTCCCTATATGTGATATTCCATAACACAGGTGGGTCACTCTAAACCTTTCAGATACTCTGAACTTTTCTTTCCTATATAAACTGTACATTGACTAAATCTATCTTTAAAGTACATTTTTTTCAGATGTAATCTGATCATCGATAGACTCCCACAAACACTTTATTTATATCTCATGCAGCGGGGGGTGAGGGGTTGTGATGGAGGAGTAGAACCTCCCCTACCCCCAGATAATGGAGAGTATTTGTGAACAAAGACTAATGTTGAATGGAAAGGCTTTCCTCTCCACTGGGCCAATATGGGCCCAAGAGGCACCTGAAACTGGCTTGTGCAGTGGGGTACCAGGAGGTGGTGTCCTCTTTCCTACTCCTGATCCCCTCCCTTCTGCTCCCTTTGGGATGAGAGTAGAGCAGCAGGAAGTGATAGCAAGCACAGGGATTGACAGAAGAAATCCCCGCCTATGTGAGATGGTCAACCAAGACCTCAAACTCATTGACCAGGCTGCAGGGTGGAGCAAACATTGTATCTTCCTATGACCCTGGCTCTTTGTAAAGCATGTAACCTGATGCTGAAGTGAGAGGCTGGAAACTGCCCACATTACTACCTCTGGTCCCCTGGAGAGGCTGGAGGCTAAGAAATAGCTACAGACTTGTGGAAAGGAAAAATGCACCGTTGGGTTTCCCCAAGAGTCAGGTGAATGGTGTATGGGTGTGGATGATGTCACTGAAGCTGGGCCCGTCCCAGAGCCCTGGGCCTTGGTTCTCCCTGGAGCTGTCATCCACCTACAGGATTGTCTAGGCCTAAAGGACACCACCTTGTCATACTCCAAAATTAAAGACGTGAGAACATTTTTCAAGTCTTAGAAATTAACCCCCCCCCGAGTCTATTGTTTGATTTCCAGATGTTTTACTTCCAAGTACATTTCCGTAAACATTCAATATGAAAATAAAATAGAGGCTGCCTATAGCTGATCATTGGATTGAATTTTTCAGAGTTCTGTTGATCTTAATACACAACTTCTGACATTCTCTGCTACCATATAAAAAATTTTAATTATTTTACGGGTGGTACTGATTACTATTGCTAGTATTGGTATTATTGGTGAAGAATCTTATTGATTTAATACTTATGGATACATGCCAAAACATGTCCTGTGTGATGTCTACTAAGAATGACTAACATTTACTACAGGTTACATAATTCACAATTAACTGAGATTTTGAAGGTGTACAGTCTTCACATATACGGTGTTGCTATCTTTTCCATAGTTATAAGATATTTTGATCTATTTGTTTAATAAAAAACATGTATTTTCTAGGTGGGAAAGTCTGGTGTCCACATACATTTTAGCCTTTAGATGAAATTTCAACCAAAATTATATACCAAAATGGCACCTGTTGAGGGCACCTTTTCTAAATGTGAATAATAAAACCATTATTGCAACTTGCTAAAAAGCACAAGTCGCTGTTAGATTATAAGAAAGATTCGCTCAATAATCTTCTAATAACTTAGTAAACACATTTTAAAGATAAAGCCAATCATAATATATTCACTTTCCTTTTTCTACATAAATTACAAAAAGCTCATATAATGAGCTTTTCATTTTAATATTTTGTTTTGTTAGATGTAATATCGCCTTAAAATTTGTAGACATTTAGTGTCTCAATAATTGCTTCTCTTCCCCATTTTCTAAATTTTGAAGAAGTTAAAGATCAGTGACTCTCAAAGAGCAATTCTGCCACCTGGTGTCTTGTAGAATCTGGAGTTCCTGCTTGCTTCTGGGAAATGGCCAGTAATTCCTTGCCAACTGGAAAGTTGTACCTCTGAATCAGAATTCTAGAATAATCAGCTGTGCCCCTCCCCTACCACCCCCCAAGTTTGCATAAACCAATCATGGAAACTGGTAACTTAATCTGTACCTGTGCCAGAGTTAGGACTCATTCCTCAGGATTTTTACTAAGATTTGTAAAGCCAAATAACAAAACTTTAATTGAAACCATATGTTATTCTGCTTGAAATTGTATTTTATTTCAAACATATTTTTTTTTAATTTAGGATGTATTTGTACACCTGATTTGCTGAATTACTAGTCGATACTATGAATTACAGAGATTATACTTACTATATTTTTTAAAAAATAAGTTTAAGAACAACAGAAGCAAAAAGCTTACATTTCTCAAAAAAAAAAAAAAGCAACTTTTAAGAGCTAGGACAAGCTGTGTGTGTTTTTTGAACTCAGATAATTAATTGAAGTAAACCTTCAAATTTTTGTAAAATTATTATTCATGAGTTTACAAAACAAACAAAAAAGAACCCATCAGTAACAAAGAGATAATCACTAAACTAATTGATGTGTCTCTACTCTTACAGTGGAAAGTGCTGGGAAACAATACGTTGTTTCAAGGTTTCCAATTTTATCATTCTTCCCTAGAAAGACAGAAAAGGAGATGGAATGCCACAAATGTTGGCCTGGACTTCTGAGTCTTTTCTTACCTTGATACTTGAATTATTGAACTCTTTATATCATTCTGTTACTTTCAGGTATTTATTTTCTAAAGGATAATATAAGTTATTATTCATAGGACCAAACTTGAAATCAAGTGTTCTCAACCTTGGAAGTTCACACAAGGGTTTTATCAAAAATTTATATATATATATATATATATATATATATATATATATATATATATATATACACACACACACACACACACACATATGATGGTTGAGGTGGAGAGAAACCATCATTCTCATCGAATTCTCAAAGGGGTCCATGACCTCTCCTCCCAAAAAAGGATAAAAATAATCCTTTAAAAATATCTCTCATGGATGTGGAGAAACGGGAACCCTCTTGCACTGTTGGTGGGAATGCAAATTGGTGCAGCCGCTCTGGAAAGCAGTGTGGAGGTTCCTCAGAAAATTAAAAATAGACCTACCCTATGACCCAGCAATAGCACTGCTAGGAATTTACCCAAGGGATACAGGAGTACTGATGCATAGGGGCACTTGTACCCCAATGTTTATAGCAGCACTCTCAACAATAGCCAAATTATGGAAAGAGCCTAAATGTCCATCAACTGATGAATGGATAAAGAAATTGTGGTTTATATACACAATGGAATACTACGTGGCAATGAGAAAGAATGAAATATGGCCTTTTGTAGCAACGTGGATGGAACTGGAGAGTGTGATGCTAAGTGAAATAAGCCATACAGAGAAAGACAGATACCATATGGTTTCACTCTTATGTGGATCCTGAGAAACTTAACAGAAACCCATGGGGGAGGGAAAGGAAAGAAAAAAGAGGTTAGAGTGGGAGAGAGCCAAAGCATAAGAGACTGTTAAAAACTGAGAACAAACTGAGGGTTGATGGGGGGTGTGAGGGAGGGGAGGGTGGGTGATGGGTATTGAGGAGGGCACCTTTTGGGATGAGCACTGGGTGTTGTATGGAAACCAATTTGACAATAAATTTCATATATTAAAAAAAAATAAAAAAAATAAAAATAAAAATACCTCTCATTTCCACAGCTCTAAGCCTTGTGATCAAATCATAACTATTTACATGTTCTTCTACTGCCATCTTGTGTCTAGCTAGTATCTCTGTTTTCATCAAGAGTGCTAGTTGGAACAATGGATTCAGAAACATTCTGCATCCAGCCTTCAAGTTTCTGCAGACACAGAACATAGAAAAAGAGTGAACTTCCCTCTGCGGGTCCCATAAAGCATCACTAGAATTTCATTACATAAAAGCTTTCAGAAAGCATAGCCTTCTCAAAATTAAAGATGTGTCTTCAATAGTTTTAAATGACTCTTACACTTAGAGCAGAAATTAAAACTGGCAGGAATCCCATAAGAAAGGACATCTAGTAATATTTTACAAGTGAAGGCAAGAAGATACCACTATCTCACTGAGATGCTGCAAGGAATCTTCAAATCTTGGAGCCTTAACATTTTCTCTAAGGTTCTGGATATTCACCCAACATGAGCCAAACTTTAAAACTTTCTAAAGTTTAAGCATTTCAACTTGAAAAAAAATACAAAGAGAAAAAAATGCTCATGTCTATTACACAAAATCAAAAGAATTTTTCAGTCTTGTGATTCCTAGTTGTATGGCCAAATTGATCTGTGTTGATTTCACTACTGTATATAAGTGTTCAGAAAGTGATTTTAGCTCTTAAATATCCCTAAAATCTAAGAAATGTAAAATTAATCGTAGAACATTAGGAAGAAAATACAAAAGTTCCAATGTTAACCTGCCAATTCAACGTTAACTTGCCAATTCCACACACTCATGGCCCTTTATGTATTTTTGAATATTATCAACTTGTCAACTGCATGAGTGAATGATTGGAGAGAGCTGGCAACCGGTCTTGAGCAGTAAGTTTATTCTGGAGCACAATGGAGGGATGAAATATTAAATTTCTTTCGCACTATTGTGACTACAAAGTTATCTCAGGAAAACTTATAAAGACTCTAGCAGATATCACGGGAGTATTTCCAACCAGCACGGAATTTCTACTTAAGAGGGAGTTTAAAGTAGCCCTTTGGTTGAAAAAGAATTTGGGGAACTGGTCCTGAACCTGATTTGCAGTACCAGACACTGATTTGGTGGCTTTTGTACAGAGGACATCACTCAATGCTGCTTCTGTTAGATTTCAAACAGCTCTTCTATAGAGGTAGAATTTGGCGTCATAATATAGCACTATAGTTAAAAGAATAAGAGGAACGAATAAGTATAAGAATAAGCACAAATAAAATCATCTTCTCAGGAAAAACTTTCCTCATATTTTTACGTAGGGCATGACAATGGTGGAGACAGGTGTGTTTAATTCAAAACCTTCATTTGAAAAGCATTACTCATATTTTCTGGATTAATTCATCCTTTGTCTCAGCCTTTGTTCCCACAACTGGCTTTCTATATAAGATAGGACTTTTCAAGGCATCTAAGAAGTATCTCCAACAAGAGCCTCGGCTAAAATAAAACATGCCAGGATTCAAGGCTCTGCTTCTGAACCAGTCAGATTCTTCCATTAACAAACATCTCTGAAATCCGTGCCCTGTACCTGTTTCTTGGAACCTCTTGCCCAGGGGCAGGCAGGCTCTCTGAATTGGCAGAACTGTTTCTGGGACACTGCATTGTTCTGAGTTTGCCCATCTGATATGCCTAACCCAAAGGAAGAGCTGCAGGAACTGATAGATGGTTGTACAGCCATGTTTCCTTCCACTTCATGCTCCTTGACCAATGAAAACAAAATGCAGAAGCGGAAAATTCAGTAATCACATAACAAAAGAGCTCAGGCATAAAAATCTTTCACTTTGGACAGTGGAAATTTGATTTTGTTACATCCTCCCCAAAATTTGCTTAGAAATCACAAAAACAGTACTGGAAAAGACCTCAAAAGACCAGTTTCCTGCCACCAGGGGTCTGTTTATGTGCCCCTTGCTTCCCCAGCCACACCAGACTGAGAGCAGAGATGTTCTCTTTGGCAATCTTTCCAGCTCTTTCCCTCCAGTGGTGGTTGGGCTCTCCACTCCACTTCCGTATGACCTGATTCTGCAGCTGCAACATCCCCTCTTCTTCCAATGATGTTGGCTGGATTTTGACTCAAAACTTCTCTTCGTGCCCCCTGATGTTAACCTATTACATCCTTCCACTGATGTGACTCCTGTTGAACTTTCAGTCATTGCTGGACCCCTTCTTCACCGTTAGGACATCCCTTGTAACAATGTCCAGAACACCAGCCTTGTAAAACTAACTAACTAACTAAATAACTAAATAACTAAATAAATAAATAAGAAAAAAGAAAGGAAGAAAAGAAACGAAAAAGTCTCAAGGTCTCTATCAGACTCTACTCTTGAGGGCTTTGGGATTATTTTCCCAGCAGCTTAACCAGTTCAGCTACGCTGAGCAACACAGTTATAACCAAAGTGCCTATCTTCTACCTCCAAAGCTATCCAGTGGCCAGGATCAAGGCAAGGCAGCTCTATTACTTTCTGCCTCTGGATAAGTTCTTTGTGCATCCAAAGCACCTTGAAGAGATTGAAATAATTTTTGAACCCGCTCTGTATTAGAAAAAAATATCAGTTCCAATGTTCTCTGCAATAGTTTTCCCAGGAGCATTGTTAATTTTTCACGGAGCTCTTAGTGGCTTTTATTCCTGTGCTGAAGTCAGTAAAATTGATATGCAGAACAAGCTTGCACCCGTGGGACATTTGCTTCACTAAAATGTATGACTATAAACATGAATGGTAAAACTGTACTTTTCCCTGAATTTTTAAAGTTGGGATAAGGAATATTGTTTGTTTAAAAATGTCTAATACTCATTCCAAAGTAGTTCGATGCACATTGTTATTTTTTAACCACCCTGTGTTTTTAAAGAAAATTTCATTTGTTGTTACTTATTTACCAAAATCACACTTTGTGATCTGAAATCTTCTTCATCTCTTAAAGTTGACGTGGATTTGTCTCTTCCTAATTGATCTCAATATATTTCTGACTGTAGTCATATCAAAAGCCAATATCAATTTCTTTCAAAAAGAACCAAAGAAAGATTTCTTCTTTGTTGCATAAAATTTATTAAAAAGCTCCTCTCTCCTTAATTAGTATTTATCTGAAAAAAAAAAATAGAAAGTAGACCAAATATTTTCACACTTAAATGTGACTATAACTTAAAAGCTTCAATCAACAAAATTGGGCTTTTCTTACAGTATCTGTAGTCTACAATTAAATTGAAATTTCCTTGTCATTTGCTAAGAATGTATCTTGTTGTAAAATAGGTTTATTATCATCTACTTTCCATATGTGTAATTCTGTGTGGATGTGCATATTGTGTATTTAGGGGGTGGACTAGAGTGTGAGCATGACTTAAGAGTTTTTGAAAG
Organism: Panthera leo; assembly: GCF_018350215.1. NCBI lineage: Eukaryota > Metazoa > Chordata > Mammalia > Carnivora > Felidae > Panthera > Panthera leo. The sequence goes on along the minus strand of NC_056687.1, from coordinate 16,469,436 downwards.
GAAGCAGGATCTGATCTCTTTGAAATGAGAAAACTGGGTGCCCATCAGAATCTACTTCCTTATAGATAAAATGAAAAACCTAAGTCTGTTTTGGAAAACATTGGAAGAGGGAAGGCTCATATCTACGTGTCACTATTTCACATTCCAACCCCACAAATTCATTCAATTAGTTGTGCTTCCTTGTGATGTTTTCATAGGTCCATAGACATTTATTTGCCATTCTACAATACAAGAAGCTGAAACTTGGTTTTTTCACCTTTAATTCATTTGAAAACAAAGTCTGAACTAAGACTATGCATAGTCTTTATTTACTTTATCCCAACGAGTTCCCACACTTCACTGCAAAAATACTACTATATTTGATTGCAAGTTGGGGGTATATGTATCATATCACCTGTCTAAGACTAAAATTCTAAAATTTCTGAATCCCAAAACTTGCCTGGTCTCAAGGTTTTTAGATCAGAGATTTGAACCTACAATGGGCAACACAACCCCTCTGGAAGGAGAAATGCCTTCAAAGAAGGGCCCTATTAGACCACTGGTTCCTGACTGGCTATAAAGATGGCTCAAGTACTTTGGGAGCAATGGTGGGGACTGGGATAGGAAAATGTAAAAAGAGAGAGATGGGCTTCAATTAGCAAATGTTGGCTACATCAAAATATACCATATATTCATTTCTGCTCCAGATCATCATCCAAGACACAAAAGTAAGACGCTTTTCTTCTGGACCCTTCTAATATTTTAACCAGATGATCCCACATTTGTGTATATAGATCTTGGTGCATTTCTTTCAGCATTAAGAGGGAAAGGGTGGGTTCCACTGCTTTTTAAGCCTATAAAAATATAACCCTGCTTTGGGGCACCAGGGTGGCTCGGTAAGTTAAGTGCATGACTTTGGCTAAGGTCATGATCTCACGGTTCATGGGTTCAAGCCCCACGTCAGGCTCTGTGCTGACATTTCAGAGCCTGGAGCATGCTTCAGATTCTGTATCTCCCTCTCTTTGCCCCTCCCCCACTCACACTCTGTCTCTCTGTCTCTGTCGCTCTCTCTCTCTCAAAAATAAATGGATATTAAAAGAAATTGTAATAAAAAAATATATAACCCTGTTTTATCATGTTTACATTGAATAACTATTCCAAAATAAATTCCAAAGATACAGTTTGAGAAACTCTACGTATCCGTCCAAATCTATCAGATATGAAGCTTTTCATGTAAAAAAAAATTATTTTTTACAATACTACAGCTATAGTAAGAAGGAAAATATCAAATAAGTTATCTGTAATGATGGAAAACTTAATGGTTATAAGGTATCATTAAAGAAATTAGTTCAGATTTCTGAAAATTTGGCTAGGTGTCTATTTTGCTTTCTTATATAATATACACATTATATATGATAGATATGTGAAGTGCTATTTTGAATAATTGACTTGTTTTATTAGATAAACATTTCAAGTGCAAAAGGGAGAATAATTTTATTATTTATTTATTTTTTTAAAGAAAGAGTACATGAGTGGGGCAATGGGGCGGGGGTGGGGGGGAGAGACAGAGAGAGAATGAGAGAGAGAGTGAGAGAATCTCAAGCAGGCTTCACACTCGGTGCCAAGCCTGATTCAGGGCTCAATCCCATCACCCTGGAATCATGACCTGAGCAGAAGTCAAGAGTTGATGGTCAACCAGCTGAGCCAGCCAGGCACCCCAGGAAGAATAGGTTCAAGTCAGTAAATAAACAAGTCTTTCAATTCATGCTAGAAAATTATTATAAGTTGCATTATTGACAAATATTAGATGTGTACAGAATTTACAAATATTCTGAAATATTATTTCAAATTTATCAACATCTTAAACACATATTACCAGTAAGTATTTTAAGAAATTGAGATATTTTCTTATGCTCTATTTTCAAACATTTTCTAATTGGTGGTTTAAGTGCGAAGCGTCATATCAACTATAAAGGACTTCCTTGAGAAATAAAAAGCACGTAACTTGGAATTCTATAATACACCTGATTTACTAATAACTCGGGTCACGTGTTCTAAAATTATACCTAGGGAAAAGAGCCTTTCAGTTACAACTTGGTTGCAGACATAGAGTTAGAGCCAAGCCCTAGTAGCACTATGTCACTTTTTTTTTTCCAGACACAATAGATAGGGTTTTGATTTGATCACCTCCTCTGGAATTCAGTGTGGCTTGCTGTTGAGTGGAATCTTGGATTATGCTCATTTAGAGTTGGAAGGGGGAATGACCAATAAGAGATCTAACGGAAAGCACACTTTGCCATGTGGCTTCTAACTGTTTGCCCTTTGAAGCTCGGTCAGAGAGATCTGAGATACTACAGCAATGTTTTTCCTTTGTCATGAAAGATTTGTCTAGGAAGACAGCAGAAGCCATGAATTTGACACATTGGTCAAAATACAAGAAGTCCAAGCCAACAGATGGGAAAACAGAGGGCCTGCAGCTGCTTCAAATGAATCCCTGTGGTGCTGAGCATCTCTCGATAAGGGCCCGTCTCAGAATAAGGCCACAGAGTCCTTCCCACCACTAAATAGCCCCGTAGGTCAACTCTCCTGAGACACATACTATCTGCTTCAATTCTCATAGATCCTTATTAAACATCAGTGTTTGATCAATAGTCTTTTGTATAAAAGGGATGTAATCAGTGAAGTATAAAAATTAGCTAATTAAAGTTTTTCTTCTTTGGCCTAGTATCCCCAGAATTAGGCAACAATCTTTGGTGGGTTTTTGTTCTATTTATTTGTTTTAAAATTTGGGCAACTATGTGTTTGCAAAATTCTGGTAATGCTTATGCTATCTTGAACCTGGAATTATATATTTATTTAATTTATTTTTATTTTATTTTAAGTGTATTTATTTAGTTGAGAGAGACAAGGACAGTACGAATAGGTGAGGGGCGGAGGGAGAGAGGGAGAGAGAGAGTCCCAAGCAAGCTCTGTACTGTCAGCATAGATCCCAACTGGGGCTCAAAGTCGAGAAACCTCGAGATCATGACCGGAGCCAAAACCAAGAGTCAGATGCTTAACCAAATGAGCCACCCAGGTACCCCTGAAATTTTTTAAATACATAATAAAATATACCAATTCTATCTTCTACTTGACTAAACTTTAATAAGCTTTCAAAATTCCATTTGGAAATATCACAAGAGATCATTTTTTAAAAAATTAAAAAATTATATATCAATATACCCATAGACCACAGTTTTCTTATTAGAAATTATTTTATAGAAAATATATTATATTCTTAAAATATATGGATACCAATTAGAAAATTGACACTGTTGTTATTGGGGTACTTTTAGGCATTGAAATCATTGTTTCTCAACTATGAATCCATCATATTATGATAAAGATGTTGATATCACCATCATATTTGAAAATTAGCACACTAATGAAATTATGCACTGGACGATATTGTAGAAGCACCAACCGGGGATTGCTCATCACAGATAACGGCCCATTTCAAATCCAAAACTATATCATTTAAGTCAAAGATTTTGTAATAGTATTGTGTGGTGACAGATGGTAACTATACTTGTGATGAATGTAGCATAATATATAAACTTGTCAAATCACTGTTGTGCACCTGTAACTAATGAATTGAGTATGTCAACTAACACCCAAATAAAAAAAAATTAAACCCCCAAAAACCAAAGTCCTAAGAGTCAACCGTCAAAAACAAAAACAAAAACTATATCATTTAGTGTCATTGAATTAGGATTATCAAATTCCTATTGAGAGGAAATGTGTGATGACTTTACAGTAAATTACCAAAAAATAAATAGGCAGTGATACAAGAAGGGTAAAAGCAATTCAGAATCCAAGAAATAAAAGAACTAAATATGACTTAATGAACAAACTTCTATTTTCTTTTTACCTGCTCTTTAAGGGATACTGTATTTAGAGGAACCACTTAGGGTTGTAGAGCAATGTTTGGGTGGTTCTTTAACATGTTTAGGTCCTACAGGAGGTTCTGGAAGAGAAAGTCAGGGATAGTCCAATGGAGGTGAGCATGGGGCAAAGGCAGGGAACAGAATACTCTAGGGAGAAGGAGATAAGAAGGGATAAAACCAATACAAGTTTGGCAAGTTGAGCCTTTCTCTCATGACTTTTGAAAATCATCTGCTAGGCTGACTTTGGGTTGTAATTTGTAGTTTCAGCAGAAGCCAGAGAGTGAGGGTAACAAGACCACTGCAACCCGCTGAATAGCAGTTTAAGGCTACAAGAGGTCACCATTTTTGTCATCCTTGGATCAGTATGTCTATTCTAGAGAGAGAATTACTTTTAAGAACTTCAAATTCAGCACCTTTCACCAATTTAATTCATTGAAAATGTTAGAAAAACACGACTTTTTTTTCTTCAAACTTATTCTGACTCAAATTTTCCCACCCAGGGAGCAATTCAGAAAAGATTCTTGTTGCCAACCTTTCATGGCTAAATTTCTCAAGCATGACATACCAGGCAAGACCCAGGCCAGCGTCTTTAAGAGTAAAGTTGCTTCGAGTCTTGGGATGGTTGCCTTTTTTCCATCTATCAATTTTACTTTTTTGTTTCATCTCTGCAGGAGAGCACTTGTGGGGTTGGGGTGAGAAGGATTGACAAAGAGTGCCCACTTTTTCTGAAATAGCATGGTTGCCTATGATCCTGTTACTTTAAGAAGAAAATGCTGACAGAACAGAGAAGCAAAAGAAATAAATTAAGACTCTTGACTGGTGTTCAAAGCTATGATTTCATATGAATATACAATGATTATTCCATATTAGGATAAAGGTTCAAGCCGATGAATGGCTTAACCTCCAGCAATTATATGAAGTTGTTTTATTAAAGATGGTGACCTACTGTTCTCTGTCTTTTCTAAAGACAGAATGGGAATAGAAGGGCTCAAACTATACCCTCTGCAGGAGAAATATAATTTAGATATACAGTGGTTGTTATAACAAGAAATTGATTTCTAAAAACAATTGCAATCCATCTCCTTTTAGGAAGAAGACATCACTTTGCTTAGAGATCATTCTCCCTTAGTGAGCGAAATATATACCTGATGATTAGGATCTTCCCCACTAGTATGTTCCCCAGGACAAAAGCAATCCTCTGACACTAAAACTTGCCTCTATTTCATCAAGAGCAATAGATTCTTCTTCCAGTTGTTTGTGTGTAAAAGGACTTGGAACTCCCTACTTATTTCACAGTCAGAGAGCAAAGAGTGTACATTGGCATTTGTTAAATGATGTGCTATGATCTTCAATAAAACTCACAGGTTATTCCAACTACTATGGGTTAATTGAGTCCTCTGAGATAGTAAAATCTAGGATATTTCTATCGGATTTGGTTTCAAAGCACACTCCTGAGCCATAAGCTCTTCTCTGCCATTTTTTTGCCACTCCCTCTCATCCCACCATCCTTATCCACAGCCAGCTGTGTGCTTACATTGCAGTTAGCCAGTCAGCCTAGGAATAGGGATGCCCTCTCGGAGCCCTTACAAGAGCCCTTGAGTGTTTGAGAAATGCAGCCTTTGCCCCATTGCATCCAGCCCCAACAGAGAGGTTTTCCCACCTCCTTTTGTAGACGGAGAGAGAGCTGGGTTCCTGGAATTCTCCTTTCCAATCAGTCACAACTCATTTCATCACATGTGCTCTGGGTGAAGCTATAAAATCAGACGTTCACTCAAGAGAAATGGTGTAGGCATTAACTTTGGGCTGGTTTCCGGTGATATATACTCAGCTTCTTGCCTCATTTCCTCTAGCTCTCTGTCATAGAATTTAAAAGATTTCTAAAGACAATAAAGCTGAAAGCAATGGAAAGAAACTTGGCCAGAAAAAGAAGAGAAAATAAGCCTTCAATATTAAAATCCTTTAAAAAGGGATGAAGGAATTACACTAAATGGCAATTACAGTATGGTAAGGAAATGACTCTAGGGCTGGTAAGCTCATCATGATTTGGGGGGAGAATTTCACAGTAGAGCAGGGAAAGGAAAAGCTTTGGAGCCTGAACATAGCCACCCGTGCATTTGTGTCTAGGGGGTATCACTAGGGCAAAGGTCATTAAAGTCAAGGTGTGTGAGAAGACCATAACTGAGGCTTTTCTTTCCCCTTCAGTGGTCCTTACCTTCTAGCACTACTCAATTCTCAGGGTAGCCAAGAATCATTATGGTGACCTAGGAACATCTGTCCAAATGTTTGATTTACTCACTGGCTCTCAGGAACCACACAGTACCTCTCAGTTGGGGTGCTTAGAAATGTAAACAGTGGAAGGAAGCATTATAATCCTCAGTTACTTGTTAAGTTAGTTACAATTCAATTACTATATTCTCCAGCATCTCTGCCCAAATGTCCCCAAACCAAATCTCCAAACAAACCCAATCCATTAGCTAATATGCCTTACATGAGCTGTAGCTCTACCTTGTAGATGGATTTTTTTATCACAATGATAACTTGAGTCTTTTAAAATCTTCCTTTCCTTCCTTTCCCTTTCTTTCCTTTTCCTTCCCTCTTTGTTCTCTCTCTCTCTCAGTCTCTGTCTCTCCCTCTTCTTCTTCCTTCCTTTTTTTTCTTTCACTCTTTCTTTCTTTGCTATTCTGTCACTCTAAGCTAAATTACGAGTTTCTTAAGAGAAAAGTTATTGTGTCATCCATCATTCACTGTATTATATCATAAGCATCTGATAAATATTTGTTGAGTTGAGTAAAACTGAGAGTTGTGGGAGTCACTGACAGTGAAAGGAGGAATATATGTCCTTATCTGTATTCCTAAATGGCCCTGGAGTGATATCAGCTGCTGGGGACTTGAAGTGACTGCCTTTGTCCCCCAAATAGAGTCTTGACAATGCTGGGAAAGGCTTTACTACAAGTTGCTATCCCTCTTTTCCATATTTGTTCTTTACCAAGAATGTTCTTGCTTGTACTTTTTCTAACTTTTGCTTGTTTTTTTTTTTTCAATTTTTCTTAAGGAGGCTTCTCCCATTCTAATGGTTTTAATACTACATTTCTAAATCTCGTTTTAAAATGAAGCCAGTTTGCAAAACAGAAGAAAAAACATGCAGGCAGATGAAGCTGGTGTTGGAGAGGCTGATAGATCAAAATATTTTTTTTTCAATGCAGGAACTCCACAAGTTTGGGGTATGTGGGGACAAATGATTCTAGTTTATTTTGAGTCAGGTAAATCCATTCAGTTCATGGGAGTTGGATTTAGTTTCTGGATGTTTCTTCTTATAATTAGTTATAAAGTCTGGTTCAAATAATGACAGGCAAACAGGAAACAAAACAAAACAAAACAAAACAAAAAGATTGTCCAATCTGTGATGCATAACTGTTTGGGATAATAATTATTGCCACATTTTTTGTATTATTGTGAAATTAAAATATCAGACCAACATTTAGATTGTTTTATGGAGGGAAAAAATATCACTTTGTACCTGATAATTGGCATTAATACTTCTACATATTATGTAAGAGACTGAATTTCCCCATTTACTGCAATATTCTGTTTCAAACAGATTGATTTTAACATTCTAATAAATAACCAACATGCAGGCAATTGGTATTCTGATTTCATCACAGGAGAGTAGTTAGAACTTAAATATACATCTTAGAGTCATTGATTTTTAGATAGTATTTAATTAAACCCATGAGACCAGATGAAATCACTTAGGGGAAGAATAGAAATGCACAGATATTATTTGTTATGATTCTTCTTAGCTGTCAATCATCTGGGAAAAAAATGATATGTATTCAAGCCAAGTAACTGGCGATCAGTTCCATCGCCAAAGAGAGATCAACAACTATGGATACCATAAGGTAATAGAGGTGTCAAAGCAAAACCATTTTGGGGTCAAGTAGAGGGCACCAGCCTAACCCTCTAAGGATGATAGAAGTGATTTGAGACAGTGTATAGTTGGCTGAAGCCAACCATAGTTAGCCTTTACTTTTTTATCTACTGTTTGTATGGATTTGCCTAGAAGAAAAAAGAAAAAAAAAAGAGAGAGAGAAATTTGAATTTTCCTTTTCTTCAAATTAGTTAAATTCTAAAATAAGTTTATATTTTACAGACTCACATTCTAATTCAAATGGCAAAACACAACAACATAACCTCATGACACTATTTTCTGGGTCTGGACTCTAGTCTGACTTTCTCCTCATGCTGGTTTCTTCCAGTTCAACATTCTCCACCTCAGAGTAATCCCAAAAATGGGGACAACATTCTCTATTTCACGTTCAGCAAAATGCCAATCAATTCTATTTTTTCTGCAATAACAAAACAAAACAAATGTTGTCCCTAAATCCACATGTATAAAAATCCTGAAATTAAAGAAAATGTTAAAGAAGCAGGACTAATAAATTCTAAAAGCTTTTACTGTTTTGATGTGTTTCTCTCTTTCTTAGATCTTTTGATATTTATTTTGTTTTGAACAGGATTCCAGTATAATTTTTTTTACTGGTGGAAATAGCAGTGGTAGCAAACAGTAGTGGTAGAAAAGATAGTGTTTTTAAGTACAATATGTCTCGGTCCAACTAAGAGTTGGTGAGGTTAGCCAGTAATCACAGCTATAAAGCTTTCAAGGGCCATGGCAAAGAGCAAAGAGAAGTAAAGAGCAATATGGAAGCTGTAGTTGTAAATGTACCTCTAACCAACTGAATGTGTGTGTGTGTGTGTGTGTGTATATACATTATATATATATTATACATATATATTATACATATATATTAAATATATATATATTATATATAATATTAAATCTCAGCCTCATTTGTAAAATGTGGGTTAATGAGTTAGAGGCCTAATTTCATCTTCAATTGTTTCTAAGCTTAGGGAATGTTATCACAGAAAGCTGAAGATTTCCCATAACTCCATTCTTACCTGAGGTAACCATTCTCTATGTGTTCCTTTGGTACTATGTTGTGCTTAGAGCCTGTTTATTGGATCACAATTTCCATCTCTTCTCTTCAATTTAATAGGACTGAGTCAAAAAAGAGTAGGTGTCTTGGGGCACCTGGGTGGCTCAGTCAGTTGAGCATCTGACTTGGGCTCCAGTCAAGATCTCATGGTTTGTGAGTTCGAGCTGTCTGTGTGCAGACAGCTCAGAGCCTGGATCCTGCTTCAGAATCTGTGTCTCCCTCTGTCTCTGACCTCCCCCCTTTGCACCCTATCTCTCTCTCTCTCTCAAAAATAAATAAACATTAAAAAACAAAGGAAAAATAAAAAAAAAACAGAGTAGTCTTCTTAAACCATGTTCATTCTCTTCAGGAATCTACATTTGGGCAGCACTTATAAAAAATAACTTGTCTCTGCTCCACTCAGAATGAACTGGAATGACTTCAAATCTGGAGTTGAAAATCATCTGAAAGTTTGTTCACTCAATGTGGGACAACTGATGTTGGCTACGTGTTGAGATCTTACCTAGGGCTGTTAATCAGAAAACCTACATTCAGCTGCTATGCTTCCTCACAAAATGGTGGCTGAGTTTCAAATATAAGTGTTCTGAGAGATAACAGGTGGAAGCCTTAGAAGTCATACAATGCCACATCCACTGTATTCTATTTACCAGAGCAGTCATAAGTACCACCAAGATTTAAGGGAATGGGAAATGAACATTCTATCTTTATTAGGAGAGGCAAAGTTCTGTAAGAGTATATGGGAAATTCAACTGACCATAATTGGTTCGCTCAACATTTAATCAGTATTATTCCAAGGAGCCATTTTGTTGTTGCTGTTGTTATGTTCTAAAGGAATAAAATTTTATCATGAAGAAGGGAATTGGTGAATATTACGAAGAAAGAGATAAAACAACAATTGTGTACATAGTTAAATGTCGATTTTACATTCCTTCAAGTGGCTACTATTCACCACCTGAATTCTTGGAAGGGGAAATTCTTTGTATAAGATGGCTTAAAATAAAACATTAGCTTTAATATACTTTTCCTTTGGGTTTTCCTTTGGGTCCTGATTTCAAATCTTAACTATTCTTTTTCCTCCCTCTTCTTCTTCCACCTCCTCCTGCTTCTTCTTCTCTTTTAATTCCATAAAATGATTTTTGTATTATTCTCCTTAAGGTAATAGTTACACATCATCACACTCCATATCCACACTAATTCTTCAGACTTCAGATTAGATCCAGAGATTAGTATATGTCTGGTTGTTGTCAAAGTACAGACAAAATCTAGGGAAAGAATTTTCTAGATAGTAAGAAAATGTCGAAAACTCTAAAGGAAAAAAAAGAGGGAGTTAGGAGGGAAATATCCTCACTTTCTTCATTTTGATGTGGAAAGGCAGAAGGTGGACAGAAGGAGGGATATAAAAGAAACCCCAGCTCAGTGAGGAGACAACCCACACAGTATCACTGGGAAGTATAATTGGTACTTTCCAGAGTGTACTTTAGAAAAACTTCAGTAGTTATGTCCATGTATTGTTGGGGGAGATAACTAGATCAATAATTCTAAGGCCCTTCCTTATCTCCACAGAATAAATGGCACATAGAAGTTTCCATGTGCCCAGCAACAAAGAACAGAGAAAGTTAAAAAGCAGGAGTCTCAAGGGACTCTGGCTGAAAAAGCCACAATATGCAAAAATGTCACCACCAGTGGCAAATGTCTATGACTATGGACTTCACTAATGGGGACAAGAATGCTGACTATGTAGCAAATAAGACCAGAACCACTTCATTGGCCTCTGGTTCAAGGAAAAGACCAGAAAAGCCTCTAATCAGCAGAGATCAGCAGGATTCAGAGGGCATGTTGTTGATCAGAGAACACTGCCACCTAAGTTCTCCCTTCCCACATACACGTAGAGAGGAAGGGGAGAGAAGAAAATCTAAACTGCTAAGCCCTCACTCAAAGAAGGTCAATGCATTCAAAAGTACTACATACACTGGAAAGGACTGTAATTCCAGGTTGAAATTAAGGCTCCCCTGACTATTCATAAAGCAGTTGTTAATGAGGAAGATAAGATCAATTACAGTAAATTAAGAAAAACAAGACTTTGTCCATCTGAGTATGTACACATCCATTAAATTTGTGAGCCCTCCCTCTTACCACATAATCCTCGAAAGTTGACACTTAAAGAAACAATTTAGCCAATCTTAAAGAAGAGAGCATCTTCCCTTTACAAAATTGAGATTCTAGGAGTTCAATAACCTTCTTATACATAGGAGAATAGAAACCAGCATTCAGGACATCAGGCTCAGAGCCCTTTCTACCATGGCACCCTCCCCTAGTCATCATGTCTGTCATGTGCCTTTCTTCCTTCCTTCCTTCCTTCTTTTTTAAAATTATGTTTGAGTACAGTTGGCACACAATGTTACATTTGTCTCAAGTGTACAACCTAGTGATTCAACATCTCTATAAGTTATGCCAGGCTCACCACAAGTTTGGCTACCATCTCTCATAACAACTCTATTACAGTATCTTTGACTATATTCCCTGTGCTGTGCCTTTTATTCCTGTGACTTACTCATTCCATAACTGGAAGCCTGTATCTCTCTCTCACCTTCACCCATTTTGCCCATCACCCCAAACCCGTTCCAGAGGGAAATCATCAGTGTTTTTCTCTTTGTTAATAGGTCTGATTCTACTTTTTGTTTGTTAATTTCTTTTATTATTTAGATTCTACATATGAGTGAAATCATGTGGTATTTGTCTTTTTCAGTCTGACTTATTTCACTTAGCATAATATGCTCTAGGTCCATCCATGTTCTTGCAAATGGCAAGATTTCATTCTTTCTTACTGCTGAATAATATTCCATTGTGTATGTATATACCACATCTTTATCCATTCACCTACTGATGGACACAGATTGCTTCCATATCTTGATTATTGTAAATAATACTGCAATAAACATAGGGGTGCATATATCTTTTCAAATTAGTGCTTTCAGTTTTGTTTTGTTTTTTTTTTTTAGTAAATACCCAGTAGTGGAATTATTAGATTGTATGGTATTTCTATTTTTAATTTTTTTTGAAGAACTCCATACTGTTTTCCACAGTGGCTGCACCAATTTACATTCCCTCCAACAGGACACAAGGGTTCCTTTTTCTCCACATCCTCACTAACACTTGTTATTTCTTATCTTTTTTTTTTTTTTATTTTAGCTGTTCTTACAGGTGTAAGGTGATATCTCATTGTGGTTTTGATTTCCATTTCCCTGATGATGAGTGATGGTGAGCATTTTTTCATGTGTCTATTGGCCATCTGAATGTATCCTTCAGAAAAAAAAATGTTGATTCAGATCCTCTATCCAGTACTTATACAATAGTATTTCTCCTTGCTTTCTAGTGGAAAGTCAGAGTAGGAATGGATTCAGATAGGAAAGGAGAGGCCAAATTGAAGATGTGAAAGCCTAAGGACTCTGATTGACAAATGCATATTGATCCTTGACATAATGACTTCATAAAAATATATTCTTCCCAAGAGACATGAAATCATTGAAAGATATTATTGAGCCAACTGAAAAAAAATCAAGATCCATCTCAGATCATTTCAATGTTGAAAGCTGATTAGGCAGAAATGGAAATTTTCCTTCATAAGGAATATTAGCCACTATAGTAGGATAATCATCTAAATGAGTTCAACCATGTTATATTAGATTACCTTTCAGAGTAATAAGACCACCCATCTCTGTCGGTTTAAAGAAGCTACATTTTAGAAGATTTTAAAGTACTTGACCTGATCCCCAAACTGGTAGAAAATAGGAAGAGTTGTAAGAATTATAGTTTTGGTATTTTGTTTTACTCTAGCCAATTATGTTTTCTTTCATAAAGTCATAATAGCATTTCTGAATATTATAAATATTTTATTTTCTTAGTCTAATCCATTTGCAGTTTGCTACATTATTTTGTTATTATTTTGAAAACTGTAGAATTGTATTTATCCCTCTTAGGAAAATTGTGTAGGCTGTCTTTTGTTTTTGTTTTTGTTTTGTTTTGCTTTGCTTGTTTTTTTTTTTTTTTTTTTGTTTTGTTTTTTTTTTTTTTGGCATTGAGTATAATTAGAAGCCTGGTTTAAAGGATTATTTTTTAAATATTTTTGTTACATATGGACATCTAATTTCTTCTGTATAACAGATTTGTATGTTAATTTAAGTTTCAAAGTTTGTGACTGTGTAGCTTATGAGTAGGAAATCTCATTTGTTTGTATGCACAAGTAAATATTTTCATGGTGAAGTCAAATGTATTCACATATTCAGGGCTCTATTTGCATGTACAAATATGGGTTTCAAGTACCCAATAAAATTAAGTTACATAAACACATATGCTAATGTAATGCATCATAGTTCTCAAATTCTCTTCTAGGTAAAAGATCAAGAATGAATAAGCTCATTAGTTCCACAAGAACCAATTTTCCCCCCAGAGTATCTTGTTCTGAAATACTTAGTTTCTCCATCTTTGCAAGCTATTGGAATTAGAAACAAATGAAAGAAATTAAAAATATTTCTGGATGACAAATAGCACACAAACTATTTGCTTTAATTACTGAACAAGGATAATAGAATTAAGTTGTTGTTTTAAGCAAGATTTTCAATTCCTTCTAAGAAAGTTACACAGAAACGTGTTGAACAGCTACTGGTTTGGGTACTAAATTCATCATAGCTATTCCCAGAAAGTGAGTGTGATTTGGGGGAAAGACAGTGATTCTCTTAGACCATGGAATTCATATTCAACTGTTTTATTTCCTCAGATGCGGCATTTTTAAAAGGTTCTAACCACTATGGAACACTCGGAAGGAAGAAATTGGTTCTTAAGTGCGGAATTATTTTTTAATGTGACTAAAAATAAATTTTAGAAACATACTTTCTTCAATCACAACTTTTCCTCATTAGTAGTATCTTTCCAAACTTGCCTTTAAAAATTAAAATCGGGGCGCCTGTTATGCTCAGTAATTTAAGCATCTGACTCTTGATTTCGACTGAGGTCACGATCTCACAGTTTGTGAGTTCAAGACCCTCATTGGGCTCTGTGCTGTCAGCTCAGAGCTGGCTTCAGATCCTCTGCCCATTCCCATCTCTGCCCTCCCCAACTTGCACTCTCTCTCTCTCAAAATAAATAAATAAACTTAAAAAATTTAAAATCAAAGTATAAAAGTGCCAAAGCAATGTGGTCAATGTTTAAGGGCTCGAAAATAATTTCATTAGGGTTTTGGAAACATTAATAAGCTAGTGCCTAACATTTTTTTTTACTATTTTCTAATAACTATCTCTGAGCTGATGACTTCTCTTAGGTTTTCATTCAGTGATATATAATCATTTAATAGATACATTTAGAAGTACTCTAAAAAAAGCAACTGTGAAATTTTACAAGGTTTATTTGGCCTCAAAGCATAAATTTCTTCAGAACGTTTTCTAATTTTTTAGACCGTATGCAATGGATATATACATAATTTGTATAAATTTTGATGCATTTCCATATTCTTCTCCTATCACTATCATTCTCTATAAAATGCTAAAAATTTTGCTAAGCATATTCAGATTCATTCACCAAGCAATTAGTCTGTCATCCCGAATTAGGTGACATTCACATTGTACCGAGGAGGAAAGAGAGAGGGGTTGGAAGTCAACAGACCTGCTTAAAAGACACTGAAACTTGGTTGTGAAGAAAACTATAAAAAATGACCTATTATTTCCAAAATGGTATATCAAAATCATTACTTGCACATGCCAAAAAATGTAAAGAAGTGGTCAGATGTGAACAACAACTGAAATGATGGATTTAGTGATCATTTTCATCGCCTTGAAGAAGCACAAATTAGCAGAGGAAGGGGCAGGTGTTTCAGACAGAAGGCATAAGCTCTAAGAAAAGGAATAGAGAAGGGAATTAGGACACCTGACAGAAGTCAAAACACAATCAAAAGTTGCTATGAGCTTGTTAAGAGGAGACCAGAAACTGAGAACAAGGAATGTGAAAGAAACATAGAATTGTGCCAGCTGCCCATCATGCCGGAGACCTTCACATAACGCAGCTGTGTTGGATTGACTAGCCTCTGTAACCACTACAGAGCCACTGTTGCACATCACATTATTCTTTCCACATATTCTCATCTGTATCACATCATTTTAAAAACTCTATGAGAAACCATCTTGTCTTCATCCTAGACTTAAAGTCATAAGGAAAAAAAAGTCAAGCAACATCTAACTATGCCCAAATCAAAATGTCGAGACATGACCCTGATATGTCCCCACCCTCATTTAAAATTAATGTTGTCCCAGTTATAGTAATGACCCTTGTATTCTGGAAAATACCAGAGTCTCTGATGACCATGAAAGTGGTGTCTGCCAGTGTTCCATTCCAAAGGAGGCAAAGTTAAAAAAAAAATATTGAGAGATGAAGTAAGTCTGGAAGAGAAACTTACTGGCCCAAACCCAGCTTCCCATTTAAAGAATTCTACAGTGGCCAATGGACTCTCATCCCCATGAGCTATTATGGCCACATTTAACTTCTGGCCAGAGTCCCAGCATTTCTGCCGTTCTTTGGTTTTTCTACTTGTCCACAATGATGGAAATTCATGCATGAAAGGATATTTAGAGTAAGTGTGCACAAATATGGGCATCTTCTATTCACCCATTCAAGGTCAGAGTCCATTTCTGAATGCATGCTTACTATTTCCACCCAATAAAAGAGGAAGGAAGAATAAAAGGTCTATTAGATCATCTTGTCAACTCTTTCTCTTGGTTCCCTCAACAGTCCAGGATGCTGTCAAATGAAACTATCCACTTTAGGGCGTCTCCAAGGACAAAGGCAAGGAACACCTCTGGAATTTACGTAGATGCCCAGCCAGCCAGCCAGACACAACAAGGCTCTATGATTCATTATTAAAATGATGAGAAAACATAGTATCTTTTATTATTACATGTCACCTCCCAGTGTGTCTTTCTCCTAGAATTAATAAATACAGTGACACTAAACTCAAGGGAATAAACTACTTGTGTTTTTTAAAATTTTTTACACATTCACATGCAATGATTTCTTTCATTGTTACTAATAAACTGGCAGAATCATCCAGCTGAACTCTCTCACTCTGTGTGTGTGTGTGTGTGTGTGTGTGTGTGTGTGTGTGTGCATGCGTCTGGACTGGGAGAAAATCTCAGCATCATCTGTATCTGACAAGACGGCTCCACTGTGCTAATGAGCCCTAACAGTTTTAAAGTCCTCCATACACCCTTCATGACTGGCCTACTTGAGGCTTGTTCCTTCAAGAAAAAAAAAATTCAAGTTTATGCCAGAGCTAGATGTTCAAATTGCTTGAAGTGAAATAGAGTCTGTTGATCTGTTCAGTGTCATAATCAGAACCCTGGAAACGTTTGGCCAAATCCTTGTGCTTTTCTTATGAATTGGAAGCCTTTTTTTATTTTAACAGAAATGAAACAGACCATGCAGAATGCTGAATAGTAACAGGCTGGTGCATTACAACAGAGTCCAGTGGGGTAGCCACACACATATTCCCTCTACTTCTGGGTTGGCGGGCATTGCAAGATTTGGAATTACACCAGAGAGGAATTCCTCCCATCTCTCTCTATGGAGCTAGTTCTCTGATGCAGAAGCTATGCTAGAAGTCTCAGAATACTGGCTCTGGAAAATGCTGAAAGTATCAAAAACACTCAGAGATTGAATCCAAAACATATAAGCATTTATCCACAGGCACCCCATTTCTCAGTCTTGATTAATAATCATGTAGTTGAAAATGTTCTCATCTCTAACACCTAATGCAGTGATTTATGGTGAAGTATTTAAAACCTCAGCACTACCTCTATGAGGTATGTTAGGAACCAGAGTGTGCTCTCAGCCCTGGCAGCATGCTATAATTACCCAGAGAGTTCTCACTAAATACCTACACCCAGGGCCCCATCTCTGGAAATTCTGACATATTTGGCCTGGGATGGAGCCAGGCATTGGTATTTTTAATAGCTTGCTGAACATTCTAATATGCAGTCAAGGTTAAAAGCTGATTAGCAAAAGCCTAAAATTAACCAGATGAATCTAAAATGAATTCTAGGTATATTGCTATATGATAATAATGTGTAACACTTTGTTAGAAGACCTTCAGGAACTTCTAGAAGAAAATTCCTCTGGCTTGGCAGGACTGCTGTCTTAATGCTCTATTTACCGTCTCCTGCATATCTCAGAGATCAAGAGCTCCTTGGCATAAATGTACATGGGAGAGGCAGCCCAGTGTAGTGGTTAAGAGGATAGCTTTTATATTCTTGGGTTCAAATATTTACTCTTATGTTATTTAGTGCTTAAGCTACTCAGTTAAGCTACTTAGTCCCTCTGTCCCTCAATTTTTACCTCTGTAAAGTGTCAATAATAGTTCCGGTTGAAAGAATTAAACGCCTCAACGTAAATGAAATTCTTGCATCGTCATCTGACCCATGAGTAGCTCTACATAGGTATTGGTTATTACCACCCCTAAGATGTCATTAGCTGAAAAATAAGGATGCACAAAATCAAACCTGAGTGGTTGTTAATAAGTGAAGAAGTTTCTAAATAAGAGTTGGTTTTTATTCTCTCAGTACTATAGGCCTACCTTTCAATGATCTTTACAAATCTTGGAATTCTACACAAACCTCAGCCACAGGAACAATTTTCTTTTGTCAAAAAGATTCCATGTTTTTGCCAGTATTTGCAAATTTGGGGTCAGTTATAATTATATATTTACTGGTAGCATGGCTGTGATACTATGAAAACTACAGTTTTCGAAACAGCACTGTATTCCCAGATGTCCTGTGTACTCTTATAGCAGTTAGGGTGATATTTGGAGTGTAAACATTACGTAAACCTGAAATTTAAATTTCCATTTGTACAATAACAGGACTGACATGATGTGGCTCCAAAGTGCTAGCTTTAAAAAAAAAAAAGAAAAAATTAAAAGATCTTAGTTTAAGCATGGGCTTTGCTTTGCTAACAAAATGTCATTGGGAAACTATGTTGGTGCATGCCATCAGTACAGCTTAGAATTTTTGCTCCACTGATTCTGACTTACTGTTTTGCTTTTAATCCTGAAAGGATATTTTCTCTGGGGGATGGGGGTGGGGGTCAGAATAAAGATTTTAGTCATGTGAACCAACAGAAGAAAATGTTCTGGTGGCTTGAAGACCCTACCTGTGTATAGCTGAAGGTGAAGAGAATTTTGACTTAATTTAACTTTGATGTGATTGAACTTGGCCTTAATTCATTTCCCTACCAGGTAACAGTGGTTTCTGATGTCATAAATTCTCCTTTCTTCAAGTCAGGTGCTTCTCTTTTGCAACAAGGGAATGCAAACTTTTTTTGTAAAGGGCCACATGTAAATATTTTAAGCTATGTGTTCTCTGCTGAAAATTACTGAATTCTGCCATTGTAACAAGAAAGCAGCCATAAGCAACACATTAATAAATGTCCAGTGTGGTACCCAAAGATATCCAGGTCATAATCCCTAGACCCCATGAAAGTTACCTTATGTGGCAAATGAGATTTTGTAAATGTAATTAAACCAAAGATCTTGAAATGGGAGATTATCTGTGATTCTCTGAGTGGGCCCTAAATGTTACCACAAGTCTCCTTTTAAGAGGGAGGCAAAGGGACATTTAAACACAGAGACAGAAGACAATGTAAAGACTGAAGCAAGATGCTATGCTCCTGGCTTTGAAGATGGAGAAAGAGGCCACAATCCAAGGAATACATGGAGAAGAAGATGGGGAAGAAGAAAGTCTCCCCTAGAGCTTCCGTAGAGGACACCTTGATTTTGTCCCAGTGAAACTAATTTTGTACATCTGACATCCAGAAGTGGAGGAGAAAAGAAGGTCTGCTATTTTAAGGCACCACATTTATGGCTTAAAAAGTAATGCAGTGGAGTTCCAATTAAATTTTACTTACAACAATGGGAGGCAGGCCAGATTTGGTTGGCAGGCAGTAGTTTACCAACAACTACTCTATGAACCCACCTTCCACCATTTATCCCATGTATTCTACAGGTTTCTACATACCAAGTGTCCCCAAATTGAATCTCTACTATAGAAGCCAAGGGTTCTTGGAGTCAAGAGTACTACATTTTGATTTTGGGTCTCTCCTTACTAGTTGTGTGACCTAGTCATTAGCCTCTTAGTGCCTCTGTTTCTATGTTTGCAGGGCAATTGCCTGGAATAAATCAGATAATGCATGGAAAACCCTCATACAAGAATGCTTAGCAAAGAGGTCAATAAAGGCCACCTTGCCAATATCCATAATCTTACTCTCTTCTATGTTAACATTCTTCTTTAACACTTATTTAACACAATGTACAATTTACCTAGTCTATGCTGTCTGGATTCCCACACTAAAATAGAAACTCATGGAAGACCACGCACAGAGAAGGTACTTAAGATTTGTTGAATGAATTAATGTACATCGAGTAAATAAGAATTGTTGAATGAATGACCTACCAATTCTTCGAAGAGCAAAAGTCTTATCCCCAGCATCTAAGAGTAGTGTTACTAGATAGGACTACCACGTCCCATTCGGTAAAGTTACCTAGATTTCAGAACAGTCTGAGAAATACCTTCCAGATGGAGACAGATAAATTGGACAATCTTGGTGAATACACACACACACACACACACACACACACACACACAAACACGCAAAGAATACACAAATGGCTCCAAACTTCCTTCTATACAGGCTCCCCACCCACCCTTCCCCCAGGATACAACAATTTTTCCATTTACAAATATAGCTTCTTTTACATTGTCTTCTTTCCCTGAGACATTTCAGAATGGTAAGAACATGTAGGGTCCTGGGAGGGTGGGGTTTCGTGCCTCTAGCCACATTTTCCTGGAAACTAAGGGGAAAGTACATTCCATTCTGGGAATAACTAATTAGAAATATAAATTAAAATTTTGATAAGTTGTTTAGCATTATTGGAATAAGTTCCTTTCACTGAAAGGAATATGATCCAATCTTGTTTTGATCTTGATCTAATAATGCAGAATGATTGCATTAAATGAGAAATTTGATGAGATCATTGTGAAGGACATCAAAATGAAAATAAACAGGGTCTAGTCTCCTGCTCTCCCTCCAATCAGCCCTATGATTAGACACATGTCCTCTCTGGACCTTCATCTCCACATCTCTTAAAAGGAGAGGCTTCACTACTAGATATAGTTTTTAACTCTTCTGAGGTCTATAATTTTTGAATCATATAATAAATGTTATATCCGTCATTCTGCCTGATTTACATAAATATTACACAGAGCAAACATTATACAGTGTCCCTAAACTTATGGAGATTTAAAAATAATACAAATACCTAATATTTCTATAGATATTTGAATATTTCAAGGTATTATCATACCCTTTCATGTTATCCTAAATTCATATGGTCTTAAGAGGAACAAATTTAATATTTACCATAAATAGTAAGGATTGATCACGTGTCTAGAAATAAGTAAAAGTGACAGTAGCTAGATATTGCCATTAAGAACAGTTTGTTGAATGTGAATTTCTTTAAACCATTTACTTTATTTAATAAATTATTAAAAGAAGGGGGAAGACTATTAAGATCTAAAAGGATAGACCTAAAATGTGTTGTGCATTATAAAAATATACATATGTGATTTTATCATTCACCACTGGTTACACACACATGCAAATAGCAAAGGAGTGAGGACCCAGTTAGTTTGTAAAATGAGCCACACTGCTCACCTAGTATCTCTTGGCCCATCCTGCTTCAAGAGGGCAAATTATAGCTCATTCCACTCTTAGATCAATAGACAAAATCATAACTGTCACAAAGTTCAATCCTGTGACTCCTATGCAGGAGTCATCTCTAACTCCTATGCACTTTTAAAGTGCAGCCCAGGTGGCAATACCCATTCGGGAGATTGGGTTGAAGTTACTCCTCCACCACCAAGCCTATGACTGCTCTGCCCACATTCTCACCAATCATCTCCACTGAAGATGCACATTAATATTGTAAGTGTCCATTTACATGACTTCTTCTTCTTCTGAAGTTTCACCTTGACAAGTCCTGCCCAAGCTTGTATTCCCACCTTGCAGCACGGCACTTAGAATATGTCAAGTACGTAGTGTATGTTTATGGAAAGAAAGAAAATGACAGATCTTCATAAATTCAAACATAGAGTTAAAGTGCTTTCTAATTAACTATCTAGGAGACAAGAGTTTACAATTTAAGAACTAAAATAGATGCTTCTGGAGGTGATGACCATTCAAGCAGAAACATTAACTGAGAGTTTCCAGAAAGTTCAATAAGGCACTCTCAAAACCCCTGAAATAACACAAGGAGTAGAATAAGAATTTTTTAAATGGCATTTAGAAAACAAGGCTGTAAAATAGTATTTAAGCACTATATTTAAAATCCTTTTCACAGACTAGAGTCGAATTTAATAAGAAATAGTAATTCAGGAAGACCAAAGACAAGAATGGACAGAATAAATGGAAAGCTAATGAGTGGGGCTTCAGTCCTTAGGCACCTGTCTCTGATGTTTCATGGCTTCTCTGTGAAGCCACCACAGAAGGCTAGGAGGAATTCTGGATCAAATACTGCTCTGAGGATAGGTGGTCATCAATGGTCAAATGTGAGCAAATCTTTTTGACCTAATATCAAAGTGGACAGAGGACAATCTAGTCAACTCAATATAAAGTGCCCCAACCTATAGCAGCATAGTCACCAAAATGAACATGAACTATACTGATAAAATTGCCCTGCTAGGGCTTCTCACAGGCCAACAATAGCCCAGTGTCCTGAAGCTGCTAGATCTTGGTAATGGCTAATAAAAGAATCCTGTCTTGAAACAAAATAGTGCATTAAAAATCAGTAGAAATAATAGAATTTAGTAATATGGCTGGACCAAATAATGAAACATTTAAGAAATTAAATATGAAAAACAATCCTATTTACAATAGTAACAACCTTTGCAAAATATCAAAGATTAAAGTTTTAAAAGTCAGTAGTATAAAAAGGAAAATGTTAAACTTTCCTTTACGATCTAATGTCTTTAAGATAGTAAGATTCAGTACTGCAAATTCCTTACAAATTAACATGTTAACATACTCTCAAAATCCCAATGAAATTCACTTTAACTTAATATTGTTTCAAGTACTCATAGAAGAAAACAATGGGTGAAAGTATTGAAAAGTTTGATGAACACTCATAATAAGAGAGTATGTACATATATACTATGTGTTTATAAATATATATTCATGTATTTGTGTATACATGCATCTGTGCATCTGTATATGTACACAAACATATGTGTGTATATGTATATATACATATGTGCATATATACATATGTTATGTATATATATATATATATATATATATGTATATATGTATACAGGTCTGTGTATGTGTATATATATGTATGTACATATATGTTATATATATGCATATATATATTTATGCAAAAGAAGATAAAACAATGGAAAAAAACAACTCCCCACCACAATAAAGAACAAATTACATATATTATTATTTTATATGTAAGAATTCAGTATCTGATAAAATGGCATGCCAAATCACTAGGAAGCATGAATTATCTGACAGCTGGTCTTAGAAAACTGAATAATTATATTTAGAAAAAAACAAATTGGATCCATATGTCATACTATACCAAGACATGTAAATTTTTTTAAAAACAAAACTTAGGAGAATTTATATATTTGTGTGATCTATCTATTGACTAGGTCATCCCAGAAAAACAAAAGCAACAAAAGAAAATTAAAAAAGACATCTATATAAAAAATGTTTAACATTTGTTTATTAATAACATTACATTAAAATTAAAAGACATCTGTAAAAGCGGAAAGATTATTTTCATTAAAGAGGTGGTATCTTTTAATCTATAAAATTGTTACAATTCCTTTAGAAAAGCAAATGAAGGGGCGCCTGGGTGGCTCAGTCGGTTGAGCCTCCGACTTCGGCTCAGGTCACGATCTCACTGTCTGTGAGTTCGAGCCCCGCATCGGGCTCTGTGCTAACTGCTCAGAGCCTGGAGCCTGTTTCAGATTCTGTGTCTCCCTCTCTCTCTGACCCTCCCCCCTTCATGCTCTGTCTCTCCCTGTCTCAAAAATAAATAAAAATAAAATGTTAAAAAAAATGAAAAGAAAATGAATATTCTCAATATTAACATGTTAAAATATAATAAATACACAGTTCACTGTATTAAAAAGACAAATGCATGATCAATATATTCAAAACTTTGGACCACTTTCTTACACCATACACAAAAATAAACTCAAAATGGATGAAAGACCTAACTGTAAGATAGGAAGCCATCAAAATCCTTCAAGAGAAAGCAGACAAAAACCTCTTTGACCTTGGCTGCAGCAACTTCTTACCAGATATGTCCCCATAAGTAAAGGAAACAAAAGCAAAAATGAACTATCAGGATCTCATTAAAATAAAAAGCTTCTGCACAGTGAAGAAAACAATCAGCAAAACTAAAAGGCAACCAATGGAATGGGAGAAGATATTTGCAAATGACATATCAGATGAAGGATTAGTATCCAAAATCTGTAAAGATTTATCCAACTCAATACCCAAAAACCAAATAATCCAGTGAAGAAATGGGCAAAAGACATGAATAGACACTTCTCCAAAGAAGACATCCAGATGGCCAACCGACACATGAAAAAATGCTCACCATCACTCATCATCAGAGAAATACAAATCAAAACCACAATGAGATACCACCTTACACCTGTCAGAATGGCTCACATTAACAACTCAGGAAACAACAGATGTTGGTGAGGATGCAGAGAAAGAGGATCTCTTTTGCACTGCTGGTGGCAATGCAAACTGGTGCAGCCACTCTGGAAAACAGTATGGCGGTTCCTCAAAAAAATTAAAAATAGGACTACCCTATGACCCAGCAATTGCACCACTAGGTATTTATCCACGGATACAGGTGTGCTATTTCAAAGGGACACATGCACCCCAATGTTTATATGTTTATAGCAGCACTATCAACAATAGCCAAAGTATGGAAAGAGACCAAATGTTCATCAACTAATGAATGGATAAGGAAGATGTGGTGTACACACACACACACACACACACATATATATATATATATATATACATATTATACATATATATATACATATGTATATACATATATATACAATATATAGTATATTGCTGGAATATTACTCAGCAATCAAAAATAACAAAACTTTGTCATTTGCAATAATGCGGATAGAACTACAGGGTATTATGCTAAGTGAAATAAGTCAGAGAAAGATAAATATTATATGATTTCATTTATATGTGGAATTTAAGCCAAAAACAGATGAACATAAGGAAAAGGAAGCAACAATAATATAAAAACAGAGATGGAGACAAACCATAAGAGACTCTTAAATACAGAGAACAAACTGAGGGTTGCTTGTGGGGTGTTGGGTGGGGGGGAAGGGCCAAATGGGTGAGGAGTATTAAAGAGGACACTTGTTGGGATGAACACTGGGTATTATATGTAAATAATGAATCATTAAATTCTATTCCTGAAATTATTATTACACTCTATGTTGACTAACTTGGATTTAAATTAAAAATAGATAAATAAATAAATAAATAAATAAATAAATAAGACAAGATAGATAGATAGATAGATAGATAGATAGATAGATAAAGGAGACAGTGTATGAAAAAAAAAAAAAAGCAGAGTTGAACTATACCAGTTGACTCAGGATGTCCATAAGATACAAGCGAATAAAAGGCAAGATTCAAAAAGTATTTATGAGATGACTCCATCTAGATAAAACAATACAAGGACAGAGAAGAAAGCCTCATATATTTCTATATACAGGTATGCATCCATGTACCTAAATAGTATTATGTAGCCACAGAAAGATACAGAAAGATAACTACTGGGGTGAGTGTGGATTAAGTCATGGCTAAGGAGATGTGATATTGAGTGTAAGGTAAAGCAAAAGAAGGAAAGAAAAAAAATATTTAAGTAGCACATGAACATGATCACATTTAAAAAATTAAACATATTATACATGTTCAGTTAATTTAATAAAGAAAACAACTACAGTAGATCAAATTACCCTTTGATGACATTTAGTACAGTGAGGGAATGCTTAGGATCCTAGTGTATATAAAAAGGACACAAAATCTTACTTGGGCTTAGTCCCCATCCTTCCACAAAGACTATTCTTATCAAGGTTACCCATGACTTGCATGCTGCCAAATACAATGGACCCACCTTTAAAAAAGTTATCTTAGGTACTTTTTTTACAGAACTGGACAATAATGACTATTTCTTTGTTCTGGAAATATCTTCCTCTCATGGCTTGCCTGACTCCACACTTTCCTGAGTTTCCTTCTCCTTCACTGGTGTCTTCATACCCATCTCTTTCCTTTACAAACGCTTCCTTTTTGTGTGTAACCTTTGAAATATTGGCATGTCCCAGTGGGAATGCTGAAATCTTGTTTCTTCTTGTTATACCTTGTCCCTTTAGTCCTATGGCTTAAAATTCCATCTAAATTGCTGACCATTTGTAAATCTTGCCCCAAATTATCTAGGTATACTTATCCAGTTGTGTACTTAACATGTCTCTACCCATCCACTGTCTCCACCCTCCACAACTCTGCTTTCTGACATCATTAGTTAGCAGCTACGTATGCACTCACTTGTATCTAACAGTAATTCAAGTGTTACCACTGATTCTTCTCTTTTTCTCACATTTATATTGGGTGGCAGATTTTCAGTTCACACACTCCTTTGTGTCTTACTTTTGCCAGTTTTTGTTCAAGTTACTCTTGTCTCCTCTGGACAGGACCCCAATGGTCTTGTGATTTTGTCTCCTTCTTTTGCTTTGGCCCATTAATATTTCATTCTTTACCCACTAGTCAGAGTGATCTTTTACAAATGCAAATCAGATCGCTTTAACTGGGTTGCCTACAGCACTCCAGGGCTATGCCATTTCACATTGACTAAAATCCACACTTCTTTCTTTACCAAGTTCTACATGATCTGGTCCGTTTGACTTCTTTTCCCTGACGCCACTTTTCCCCTCATCCACTGGACATCCTCAGCTGGACTGACAATTTTCTGGGGTCCTTAAACATGCCAATATATTTGCTTTCCTAAGCCTTTCATTTGCTTGGAGTACATGGCTGGCTGACTCTTTCTTCCCACAACTCTTTGGAGAAGCCTCCCTACCAATCCAATTTAAACCAGCTATCTTATTTTATGTCTGCAAACTACTCTTATATTTATATGGTATTTGTCTTTACTTATTTGTTTGTTATCTGCCTTTACAGGGCAGAAGGCTGTGTAGGATTATTTGCCTCGTTTGTCTCATTGACCATATCTTGCCGCAAAAATGCTCAGTATCTGTTGAATGGATGACCAAGCATTGGATACTATAAACACTTTCCTTGTCTGTAATTAATCTGATAATAATAGATGCCTATATAGTACTTGTTCCTTTGAAGAATCGTTTATTGAATAACTATGTGTCCTATAGCATGTTTTGTATATTTCTATTAACCTTTCCCAAAAAATGTGTGAATTGACTACAGTCCTCCTTATTTTACATAGAAAGAAACATGAGACTCAAAAAGTGTAGGTGTCCAAGTCACCCAGGCCAGTATTTTAACATTGGTTTATTTGCTTCCCAAACCCATGCTTTTCCCTAAAACATCATGACACCTCCCTGACATTTTACTGCTCCTTATTTATCAATGATAATACCCCAATTATCTGAATAATACTCCAACTTAAGAATTTATGCTGTTGTTTTGTGGGTTTCAGATATTTGCCAGGGACTGTCTTAAAGCTATCTTGATGGGCTCCTCCACAAACTTGTGCTATATCTCTTAGGTGCATCTTCATTGCTTTTCTAAAACAGTTTTCTTCATGTTTATGTTTACTTTCTTCATCAATGGCTTCGTTTTCAACCCGTCTCTGTATTCTCTAAAAATATTTTCCCTTGTTTCAGTCTCAACAAGCTATCTGAATTTCACTTCTATTTACCGAGTCTTTGATTAGTTTTCAAGAGTAGGCTGATGATCAGGACAATTTATCCTTGACCTCCTTTCTTCTCTTTTCTATGCTTTCCCTATTTATACTCATTGCCTCAGTAATCATGTAGGGGTGCATCACACACACACAGAGAGTAGGGACACTGAGGCTTTTCTTTCCAGGAAGCATCTTTATTTGTGCCATCATGGGATCAGCAGGCTAAGACCCAAAGGCTGAGCCCTGAGTGCAGCAGGGCGGCTGCCTTTTGTACAATTTTTGGTTCTTTGTCTCCCATGTATGGTAACATACAGTCTGAATGAGCGGTCTATGTTACAGAGTCATGAGGAATGTCATGCACACCCACATAGTCAGGTTGCCTTCCTGTGTCTTGATGTTTTCACCACATTCCTTCAGGAGGGGCTCTAGCACAATCAGGGTGGTGTGGATAGCTTCCAACTTGTTAGTACCTGCCCTATTATCTGGATAGATCTATATGGACACTTCTTAACACAAACCAAAACACATCCATCATTTCTCTTCTTGAAATGACTCTGCCTTTAACACTTCTCTCTCTAAGTGTTATTTTTGTGGGTTTTTTTTGTCACTGGTGCT
Organism: Panthera leo; assembly: GCF_018350215.1. NCBI lineage: Eukaryota > Metazoa > Chordata > Mammalia > Carnivora > Felidae > Panthera > Panthera leo. The sequence goes on along the minus strand of NC_056687.1, from coordinate 16,441,882 downwards.
ACCACTCTTAAGCCAACAGAGTGTGGTTTTAACAGCACTTTCCTTTTTAGTCAGTCTTAAATTTTTATGCATTCCACCTTTGCTTCTTTGATTTTAGAAATTGAACATTTTCAGGTGACCTGAGTGGCTCAGTTGGTTAAGACTCCAGCTCTTGATTTCAACTCAGGTCATGATCTCCTGGTTTGTGAGATCAAGCCCTGAGTCAGGATCTGTGCTCATAGTGTGGAATGGGGCGGGGGGGGGGGGGGGGAGGGAAGGCTCTCTCTCTCTCAAAAATAAATAAACTTTAAAAAATTCAACATTTTTGGGGCAACTGGGTGGCTCAGTCAGTTAAGCGTCCGACTTCAGGTCAGGTCATGATCTCGCAGTTTGTGGGTTCGAGCCCCATGTCAGGCTCTGTGCTGACAGCTCAGAGCCTGGAGCCTCCTTCGGATTCTATGTCTCCCTCTCTCTCTACCCACCCCCCACACTCTGTCTCTCTCTCCTTCAAAAATAAACATTTAAAAAATTGAACATTTTCACTAAGTGTAACTAGGAAACGTCAGCCAATTTTAAACCTCTTTATTCCGACATTACCTTTACTATCTTTCTATGGGAGGCAGTAACAGACTTTTCTTCCCTGCCATCTTGGATGGAGAAACAGGAGTTAAAATGATCAGAAGATAACGTTTTTAGTTATAAGAACCAGGGGCTTGTGGTTTTGCTCTGGAACTTCCTGTGTTCATTTCCTTTTAATGAGCCTTTTAAGCTTTATCTCTAAAACTATTCAACTTTGACCTTTTGCTTCTTTAGGCTAATAATTACCTAATTAACTTTGAAGAAAGTCTCCTGCCACAATTCATCCCTTTCCCACAAAGACATTTGGATCAACATTATTTCCACCTTTTCCTACCTTTGTGTGCAGAATTCAAATCTCAATCTGCCAATATAAACATCCTTTGTATTTTTAGTTTAGCCTCAGGACAGAGGCTGAGGAAATGCCTGAAAGCATAAACCCTTTTTGCACTATACTGGAAGAATTTATTTCTGATGACAAAATTAGTAAGTGCTCATTGTAGAACAGTTGCCAAACACCAGAACTCTCCCTCTCTCTCTCTCTCTCTCTCTCTCTCTCTCACACACACACACACACACACACACACACAGCCTGTATCCTACAGCACAAAAAATAAAACTATTATGCCTTTCATGAGAATATGTGTGGGTATGTGTCCAGATACATATATTTGCATATAATACATGCTTAAGTAAGAACACTGGGTATATGCTGTTGGAATAGCTACTTTTTTACCTAATATGTTCTCATGTAAATAAACATACTTCTGTAATGCTATTCTAATGACTATAATTCACTGTCATGTAGTGATTTTATAGGTGACTTTATTTTATTTATTTTTTGAGAGACAGAGAGAACGTGTGCGCACACAGATGTGAGAGTGAGTGGGGGAGGGGCAGAGAGAGGAGAGAGAGACTCTTCAACAGGCTACAAGCCCAGAGCAGAGTCCGACTCGGGGCTCTATCTCACTGCTGTGAAATTGTGACTTGAGCCTTAATTCAGAGTCAGATGGGGGTGCCTGGGTGGCTCACTTGGTTGGGCTTGGGTCATGATCTCATGGTTTGTAAGTTTAAGCCTTGGGTTGGGCTCTGTGCTGACAACTCAGAGCCTGGAGTCTGCTTCAGATTCTGTGTCTCCCTCTCTCTCTGTCCCTCCCCTACTTGTGCTCTTTCTTTCACTCTCTCTCTCTCAAAAATAAATAAATATTAAAAAAAAATTTTAAAAAAGAGTTGGACGCTTAATTGACTGAGCCACACAGGCATCCCCTATCATTATTTTTTATCTGAAGTTACTTTAATTCATATTTTTTTGTTTCTTTTACATTTTTATTTTTTTCAGAGAATTTAGTTTTATTATTTAAAAGAAATTCATAATTACATTCAAAATACTTTGCCAATTAAATTCATGTTAATTTCCATGTATCAAGAGCTCTATTTGAGGAGATTATTTTCTTGAGTCTTTCATAAAATCCAAGAAAGAGTCTCTTTAACATAAAACTCCCTTTATTCTTAATTACCAAGATGATCATAATTTCAACCAGAAGCTGTTTATCAGATCAGATCCCCTGTATTTCTAAGCAAGCTTCACATTTGCCTTTTTTTCTACTATTTCTGTTTTTAAATTAAATTTATTTTTTTTTTAATTTACATTCAGGTTGGTTATCATATAGTGCAACAATGATTTCAGGAGTAGATTCCTTAATGCCCCTTACCCATTTAGCCCATCTCCCCTCCCACAACCCCTCCAGTAACCCTCTGTTTGTTCTCCACATTTAAGAGTCATTTATGTTTTGTCCCCCTCCCTGTTTTTATATTATCTTTGCTTCCCTTCCCCTAGGTTCATCTATTTTGTATCTTAAAGTCCTCATATGAGTGATGTTATATGATATTTGTGTTGTCTCTGACTAATTTCACTTAGCATAATATCCTCTAGTTCCACCCACGTAGTTGTAAATGGCAAGATTTCATTATTTTTGATTGCCCAGTAATACTCCATTGTATATATATACCACATCTTTATCCATTCATCCATTGATGGACATTTGGGCTCCTTCCATACTTTGGCTATTGTTGATAGTGCTGCTATAAACATGGGGGTGCATGTGTCCCTTTGAAACAGCACACCTGTATCCTGTGGATAAATACCTAGTAGTGCAATTGCTGGGTCATAGGGTAGTTCTATTTTTAGTTTTTTGAGAAACCTCCATATTGTTTTCCAGAGTGGCTGCACCAGCTTGCATTGCCACCAACAATGCAAAAGAGATCCTCTTTCTCCGCATCCTCACCAACATCTGTTGTTGCCTGAGTTGTTAATGTGAGCTATTCTGACAGATGTAAGGTGGTATCTCATTGTGGTTTTGATTTGTATTTCCCTGATGATGAGTGATGGTGATCATTTTTTCATGTCTTGGTTGGCCATCTGGATGTCTTCTTTGGAGAAGTGTCTATTCATGTCTTTTGCCCATTTCTTCACTGGATTATTGTTTTTTGGGTGTTGAGTTGGATAAGTTCTTTACAGATTTTGGATACTAACCCTTCATCTGATATGTCATTTGCAAATATCTTCTCCCATTCCATTGGTTGCCTTTTAGTTTTGCTGATATTTTTCTTCACTGTGCAGAAGCTTTTTATTTTAATGAGGTCCTGATAGTTCATTTTTGCTTTTGTTTCCCTTGCCTCTGGAGACATGTCAAGTGAGAAGTTGCTGCAGCTGAGATCAAAGAGGTTTTTGCCAGCTTTCCCCTCAAGGATTTTGATGGCTTCCTGTCTTACAGTTATGTCTTTCATCCATTTTGAGTTTATTTTTGTGTATGGTGTAAGAAAGTGGTCCAGGTTCATTCTTCTGCATGTCACTGTCCTGTTTTCCCAACACCATTTGCTGAAGAGACTTTTTTCCACTGGATAATCTTTCCTACTTTGTCAAAGATTAGTTGGCCACACTTCTGTGGGTCCATTTCTGAGTTCTCTATTCTGTACCATTGATCTATGTGTCTGTTTTTGTGCCAGTACCATACTGTCTTCATGAATACAACTTTGTAATAGAGCTGGAAATCCAGAATTGTGATGCCTCCAGCTTTGGTTTTCTTTTTCAGGATTGCTTTGGCTATTAGGGGTCTTTTCTGTCTCCATACAAATCTTAGGATTGTCTGTTCTAGCTCTGTGAAGAATGCTGGTGTTATTTTGATAGGGATTTCCAATTCTGTTCTTTTTTAATGGTTGCATAATATTCCAGATAACTGATTTGCCATAATTAATTTAACCCATCCCCTATTGATGGACATTAAATTTGTTTATAATCAAACACATGATGATGATTGCTAGCAAAAGGCTTTCATACCACATTTTATAATTGCCTGTATTTGAATTTTCTAGTTTTTTTTTTCATATTTTTATTTATATTAAAGTATTCCTATGAACACTCACACATAATCATATCCTCCATATATTTCTAATTCTTTTTTTAGGGTTGAGTCTTAGAATTTACCTAGCTAGGAGACATTAACTTTTTTAAAAATGTTGACCAATAGTGCCAAATTTCTTTCCAGAAAAGTAGGAATTCTTATTCCCACAGAGTATATGAATATGCCAAAGTCACTGCATATTGGTAAAAGCACTCATCTGAGTATTACCTAAAGCAATGATGTTGTTAGTAAGGGAAGGGGACTTATAACCCTGACAGTAAGGGAAGGGGACTTATAACCCTGATAGGGACTTAAAACCCTGAAGTGTCAGACCTGATTTGGACAAAACAATCAGGTACATACTGGCTAAGATTCTTCTGACCTATTCTTGGGTTATCTGATCACCTTTAATCAAAAAATGTCCAGAAAAGTAACCAAGGCAATTATTGGTTGTTCATTGAATGGCAACACATCCTTGTTGAATAAATTTTTGTCCAAATAAAAAATCTTTCCCAGTTCCAGAATTTTTCCAATCTGTAATGGACATTTCCTTTTTAAACACTTACAGACTCAAACAATGTATATGAACTTAAGTTGGAAATGAAATTGATGGGTTTCAGGAGAAAGACACTTGTGATTCGTACTGATCACTATCTTATGGGATTTTTTCTTAAAAAGCATCTGCTTTGGGGCACCTGAGTGGCTCAGTCAATTAAGCACCCAGCTCTTGGTTTCAGCTCAGGTCATGATTTCACAGCTTCATGGGTTCGAGCCCTACACTGGGCTCTACACTGGCAACATGGAGCATGCTTGGGATTCCCTCCCTCCTCTCTGCCCCTCTCCCACTCATGTCTCTGTCTCTCTCAAAAATAAAGTAAAATTCTTTTTAGTGTTTAAAAAAAAGCACCTTTTTGTGTTCCAGCCCTGCACCTTGTATCCTAACCAAAATTCTGGTTTTCTACCAAGTCTATGAAAGACTATGATAAAAACATGGTTAGTGTCTTCCCTGGACCTTGGGCATCAGAATAAGGTTTTGGTTGCTAAATCTCCTTAAAAGACAATAGTTTTAGATGTATGCTGCAGAAAAGTTTATGTGGCAAAGAGTGATGTTTGCAGTTAACTGGCAGTTATTCAGAATACAACACTGAGTCAGGTACTTTGAACTTTCTGATCATTTTTTAGTCTGTTCTTTCAAAATTAGGAGATCTGGAAGCTTTTCTTTCCTGTGGCAAATACTGTTATGCTTTAAAAAAAAAAGAATTCATTTGCATAAGTAACATAATTCCTTAGTTAAGACAAACTTAGTTAATAATCACAATCTCATTCACACAATTTCTGTTTTTCAGAGAATGCGATTGAGTGATCACCAGAGCAATTAGTTCAAGGATAAGCCTTAGAATATTGTATTTGGCGAGACCAGTTGTAAAATCATTAGGTAATAAACAATCATGCTCCAGACAAGCCTACCATTCAGACATTAGATGATTTTTACATCAATAGATGACATAATGATAGGCCTCATTTAAAAAGAGTAATAACTTAGTGAAAACCACGTGTACTCCTACTATATGATTTGCATTGTACTAACTTAATCTTGCTCATTAATTTATGGTGCTGACATTTGAGCCAGCCTGAGCACAAGAAGCAGGTGACGTATGTATGGTCTAAATGCTTCATATCAAAATGACTACCAAGGTTGTATTCAGAGTTGAAACAACTGAATACTATCCACCGCTCCAGAGTCATGTAGAAACAGGTAGCACACTAGATACCTGAAAAATGGTTTTTTTTAATGAGTAAGGCAAAATATTAATATATATTCAGTTTATAAATTGCTTTAATTTCTATTTTTCAAGCGTCTATCTTTGCAGATAATGAACAAGGTTTTAAGGATGCCAAAAAGGATAAAATAGAGTCACTCTTTTCTAGGCACTAGCTTACTTCTGAAGTCTGTGATTCAGGAAGAACAAGCATTTTTAAGGCGTTTTCACAGGGATTAAATGTGAGGAAATGAACAGTCCAAGTCACAGACTACTAAGTGGGGGTCTTAGGACCAACACGCAAGCATCAAAATTATGTCCGGTATACTTTGTAGTCTTAAAAATTACCATTCTTTTTATAAGGCCAGCCCTTACTAACTTAATCGTAGTTTTTAAAAACAGCCTCTCTAAATGCTTTTTCCACAGTCATTGGCCATTCGCCCATGTACTCATTTACATATATGTGTGTACACGTCTATGTGTGTGTTTGCTGTGTGTATGCGTATCTCCGAATCTGATTCTACACGGTGCTGATGTAATTACCCATACCCAGAGTAAAAAAATTGAACTATCTATGCATTTAATCTATTTGAGGACAAAAACCAGACTGACTATATTTTACATGAATTTGAAAGGTTTTTTTGGTGAACATATGTAGTCTCGGTGGTAACTGTATGCTACTTAATATGGCTTTCTTTCTTTCTTTGCACATATATCCACATCCAAATAGTTTCTTTCAAAGAAGATACTACCAAAGGCTATGTCATTACTCAAAATATTATAAACAAATGCTTTATTTCTAGTTTTCCTCACATTATCTTACATATGTGTAATTTTTCTTGATATTTTACAAAGTCTTTTTTTTAGTAATTGTCTTATTTAATCCTTACCAGAATCTCATCATGTAAGTTTAAGGTAGGTATAATTTTCCTGTTTTGAAAAACTGAGAAATTAAGCATTAGATTATTTAAGAGACTTGCCTAACATCACAAAACTCATTAAAAAAAATACAAACAGGGATTTTCTTTTAGGTTTTCTAACTAATTCAGAGGTCCTATGTCATAAAAATTAAAAGGATGGGTTTTAGAACAAGGACAGATTTGAGCTAGAATCTACTTATCCCTCTTACTGATGATCTATTCTCCAGTAGTTTTTTCACTCCTCAGCTGGAGGGAATTAGAACAACTCCCAAAATTGTTATAAGAACTAGATGACAGAAAGACATAGAGACTGGCTTATAACCGAATTAAATAAACAGATTTCATAATTTTGAAAATGAAATGATCTTTGCATGAAACCACCCTAAACTCAGCCTCAGTGCTTCATAATCACACTATATTTTTGTCCCCAGACTCACCTTTTTCACTATTTGCAATAAAATACTTTTTGGCTGCTTCAGAAATTAAATTCTCTGTCTAAATGATAAGAATGATAATATAATCAATGGTGACAGTTAAAAAGACATTGAAAGTCCCAAGGGAATTCGGTGAATTGTTTATTCATATTTTGTTATGCTGAGAGAATTTGAAGAATTATTTTTTAACCCTTTTTCTATTCTCTGGTTCTTTCATTGAAACTTTTGGATTTCACAATTTATTAGAATAAAAAGAATCTCTTTCTTAATCTCAACAGCTGGAGAACATGTCTGTGGTTCCAGGTAAGAGCACTTTGTGGCCACAAGTTAAATTTTTTTTTAACGTTTATTTATTTTTGAGACAGGGAGAGACAGAACATGAACAGGGGAGGGTCAGAGAGAGGGAGACACAGAATCTGAAGCAGGCTCCAGGCTCTGAGCTGTCAGCACAGAGCCCAATGCGGGGCTAGAACTCACGGACCGCGAGATCATGACCTGAGCCGAAGGCGACTGCTTAACCGACTGAGCCACCCAGGCGCCCCATGTGGCCACAAGTTAAAGAAATGATCTTGAGGTCATTTCACTCTCCCTTGTCATACTATGGGGTTTCCTCTATTGGCTACATCACTTTATTCAAGTATTTAACCTCCTAGAACTTGGCCTTGGTAACTCTCTTTGTTGTCTGTGTACATTTTCTACTCTACTGGACTCATGCACCCAAGTAATGAACACCATGGATTGCATTTCCTTTACACCTCCCATTGTTCCTGGCACAACACCATTAGTTGCTCAATAAATACATGGTAAATGAGATTACATAGAAATGTTCATTTTAAGTGTATTGTAAACATGCCAGATGGCATATAAAGAAAAGTAAAAGATCCCCATCATCCAATTAACACTTAAGACTGACTTCCGCCATAGAACTCATAAGGCTAAAGCACATTTGCCTCTTTGTAATACATAGTAGCATTCAAAAGAAACAGGAAGTCTGTTACTCTCTCCATTATACATAAAATAACTTTACATCAGCTGAGAGTTTATCATTCCAAATAATTATCACAGATTTACAAATCCAGAGCACAAGAAAAATTTAACACTAACAAAAGAAGGAAATATTGTATAGGCAGGAATTCTTAGAAAGGAAATGTAAAGGACGACAGGAATCATAAGCACACTTAACTCAAGTCGTGATCCCATGTCACAGAAGGATACATGGAAAGAGCTATCGAAAACCATGGAAGATACAAAAACAAATGATGCTGGGTTGATTTTCTTGTAAGCCACTTACATTATGTCTATCTTGTAGATGACCACAAATAGCATAATGTAAAATGAAGAAGTAAATTCGTTTTTATTTTGATGGTATTGTCAAAGAATAAGATGCTGAAATTAAATGCTTTCTAATCTGAATCTGCACGTGCCTGCTTTTTATAATTTCATAGCCATTCTGATGGAAAGCTTTATCAGGTGAATTCAGCACTTTCACAGATAGTGTTTATGAACAAATTATCTTTTTACTGATGGCAACAATATAATAATGAATATCAGCTCTTACACTTTTTTCTTCATATTTAATTAGCTCTCTTCTTCTTTGGAATTCAGCAATTATAAGCCTTCCTCTGAAGGCTTTTTTCTATTTTTATTTTTCAGTTTACCTGCTATTGATTGAGAAAAATATGATTGAGACTCTTATAATTGTGGGTTAAATAAAAGTAAATATACATTAAACGAAAGTTTCAATGAATTTCCCATGGAATTAAACAAATGGTTTAATTACATGAAAATCTGTGCCATTTATTGAGATGTGGAAGCCTGAATAGGAGTAAATTTGGAAAAGGTAATAATTATTTGTTTTTGGACACTTTTATCCATTCAATATCCCAGTAGAGATAATGACTAGGTAGTACAGTAAATCAGTCTTGAATTTCAGGGGTGATACCTGAGCTGAAGGTGTAAGTGTGGGAGCCACCAGAAGTTTACAAAGCTATGGGACTAGATGATATTATCTGGGAATTATGGTGATATAAAAAAAAAAAAAACAGCACTGAAGTTTGAGGCACTTCAACACAGAGCTAAGAGGAAGAAGAGGGGTATCCACAGAAGAAATTAAAAGAGTAAGTGAGGTAGAATAACCAAGGGAATGGTGCTGCAGAAATTTAGTGAAGGAAATGCTTCCAAAGAAGTGAGTGATCAACTGTGGATTGAGATCAAGACTGAGAATTGATGGGTGGATTTTACAACATGGAGGTCACTGGGGCCTTGATCAGGGCAGTTTGGATGAAGGTTTGGGGAGAAAAAATCTGACTGAAGTAGATTCGAGAGAAAGGCAGAATAAGTAAAGTCAGTGAGTACATATAACATCTGTAAGGGGTTTTGCTCTTTAAAAAAAAAGCTGAGAAATGGGTCAATAACTAGACAGAAAGAAATTCTCACAAATTTTGAACATTTTTAAGTTCTGTGAGTAGGCAACATTAATGTTATTTAATTAATTTATTTAAATTCTAGTTAACATTCAGTGCAGTATCAGTTTTGGGAGTAGAACCCGGTGATTCATCACTTACATATAGCCCACTGCTCATCCCAGGTGCCCTCCTTAATGTCCATCACCCATTTAGCGCCCCCCACCTCCCTTCCAGCAACGCTTAGTTTGTTCTTTGTATATAAGAGTCTCTTATGGTTTTCCTCCTTCTCAGTTTTTATCTTATTTTTCCTTCCCTTCTCCATATTCATTTGTGTGTTTCTTAAATTCCACAGGAGTAAAATTATGTATTTGTCTTTCTCCGACTGACTTATTTCACTCAGCATAATACGCTTTAGTTCCAGCCATGTTGTTGCAAATGGCAAGATTTCATTCCTTTCAATTGCCGAGTGATATTCCAGTGTGTGTGTGTGTGTGTGTGTGTGTGTGTGTGTGTGTGTGTATGGGTGTGTGTGTGTGTGTGTGTATATGGTGTGTGTGTATATATATATATATATATATATATATATATATATATATGGTGTGTGTGTATATGTATATATATATAGATATATAGATATATAGATATATATATACACCATATCTTCTTTATCCACTCAGTCGATGGACATTGGGGCTCTTTCCATAATTTGGCTATTGTTGATAGCACTGCTATAAACATTGGGGTCCACGTCCCCTTCAAATCAGCATTTTTGTATCCTTTGGATAAATACCTAGTAGTGCAATTGCTAGGTCATAGGATAGTTCTATTTTTAATTTTTTGAAGAACTTATGTAATGTTTTCAAGGGTAGCTGCACGAGTTTGCACTCCCACCAACAGTGCAAAAGTGTTCCCCTTTCTCTGCATCCTTGCCAACATCTGTTATTGCCTGAGTTGTTAATTTTAGCCATTCTGACAGTGAGGTGGCATTTCATTGTGGTTTTGATTTGCATTTCCCTGATGATGAGTGATGTTGAATATCTTTTCATGTGTCTGTTAGCCATCTGGATATCTTCTTTGGAAAATTGTCTATTCATGTCTTCTGCCATTGGATTATTTGTTTTGGGTTGTTAAATTTGGTGAGTTCTTTGTAGATTTTAGATAATAAAACATTAATGTTATTTTATAGATGAGGAAACTAAAGCTCAGAGAAATTTGTCTAGGGCCATGCAAAGTTCACAGTGGTAGAGATGGTGTTAACTCCAGATGTATCTTGACCCAATGCCTATGCTTCCCCTCCTCTACATGAGTTGTATTTGTTTAATCTCTCCTGAGTATTTTAATTACTTCCTAACTGGTCTTTCAACCTCCCAGCATATTCTCCTCTATTCCTGTTGTGCTTAAGCTTCCTTGTGGATACGAATCACTTTCAGAACATTATATCCCACAGATAAACCAATATACTAGATAATCTGTAGATTTCATAAGCATCCCCATGTGATTCTGATGCAGATGGTCTGTGGATCACATATGCATCACTGTCTTTGAGTGATGGTCACATGAATCATACTAAAGGAAAACTAATTCATGTCACTTAATTAAGAATCAATAAGTACTCAAGGTACTGGAGTACTTATCCTGGATCTACTTTTCAAGCCAAACTCTCTAAACCAGGCATACTATTTTTGTCCTTTCTGGAAAATATCTTTCCCACCACATACATCTGCAACTCTTAGGCACTCTCCCCCAGCTCCCTTACCTCCATATTTACTGAATAAAACTCTACCTACCTATTTCTGAAGATGCAGTTTAATCATGTTTACTCATATTTACTCTACATTTCTAGTTGAAAATAAGCTATTTTCCTCACTTCTTTAATTCTAACTACCACATGATTTATCATACTTTAGTGTATGTAGACGTCTTCACATCCCAACAGATTACTACCCTACTATTTGAATCCCCCACAGCAGTTTTCCTAACACAAGTATATATTAGGGATGAATGCAGTGTTCACTAAGTTAATAAGATGGAGAGGAAGCGACATAAAGACCTTACTCTCACTAGGTTTGAAGAGGCAAATTGGATCTTGAAAAGGAGCCAAAGAAAACTCCCAACTGCTTCACAATAGGATTTTCACAGCACTCAACATATAAATACAAATGACTGTCTGCTGCAAACTAAAATTAAAATCAAAGTCAGAACAAAATGTTTCTATGCATTTCCTCCTAAGATTTATGGTTGCAAGCAAGCAAGGAAGTCAAGTAAAACTGTTAGAGATGGTACCTGCCAGATTGCTCTTATGACAACCCCACTGGAGACCAGCACGTAGAAACAGAGTCAAAGAGGTGTGGGGATAACAAAAGTAAAACCAATACCAGAAAGCTAGTTGCAATTAAAACACAAACACACAGCTTGGCAAATCAATTCTGCAGAAGAGTTCAAGTTTCCCCATTTCCTTTGCAACTGCAGATGGTGGTGAGGTTACCTGCTTAGACATGGCATTCTCAGAATGACCTCTTCCTTTGGAACTAGGGTAAACCCTGCAAACCTGCTAGAGGCCAGAATACACTACTCCTTAACAAAACCAGTGAAAGTAATGAAGTAAAGGCTTTAATATGATCTTTAGTGCCTGCAAGAAATTAACCATTTTTATTTTCCTTTTTTTCTTTAGAAAATGAGTGAAAAGACCATGTTAATAGTAGGAATTACCTGAGTTTTCTACAATGTGGGTGTTTTTGAGCCCCAGAGCTAATCATTACAAGCTATCCCTACACTCTTAGGAGGTCTTTATTATTCTTGTACTTAGGATGAACTTGATACTTACTTAAGGACACATTTTGCCCATAGCCTGTAGACCACAGGCAGGAACACCAAGAAACAGAGTCAAACAAAATTTCAAATAATAGAACACCATTATTTTCCCCACTGGAATGGTTTTAAACTTACAAAAGACAAAAGTCAACTATGTAAAATCAAAGTGAAAAAAAGTAAAGTTATTGTATAATTCAATATTATAATTCTAGACATTTTTTTCTTTCTGCTTTTTTGTGTGCATCTCCAAACTGGGGTATCTTTTATTTCTTAGTTGTGATAGCACTTGCCAGCATGAGCCTAATCTGATCTAACTTTATGGTTGTTTTTTTTTCCAAGTGTTGAGTTTTATTGTGACAATGTGATAATTATTCATACCTTGTTAGGTACATAGGTACAGGAAACCACATATAATAATTGTCCAATTATTTAATGAATTTAATTTTTGGTTGCTATATGTGATAGAAAGTAAAACTTATCTGAAAGGTAGAAAAGATAGCCAATAATGGAAGAAATTCTCCTCTTTAAGCATAACCTTATAGCTATCAAATAGCATCCTGATATTCATTCTCCTCCCTCTCTCTCTCTCTCTCTCTCTTTCTCTCTCTTTCTCTTTCTCTCTCTCTCTCTCTCTCTCTCTCTCTCTCTCTCTCTCTCTCAGAAATGGGTATAGTGGGTAATTGCAAGTGGCTCAATGGGCTATAGACCCTCGGAGAGCCTCAAAGTTAGTAAAAAGAAACTTACTATTATTGCTGTCTACAGATACCTTGGGATAAAAATACATCTTCCCACTCATGGACACTAAAAGTAAATATCTAGTATGTGATTGTCCATGAAATGTTTGACATCTAAAAGAAATCCTCATCTTCTAGAAGGACAGCCCTTGGAGAACATGCAAAAATGTGGCAAATTAGACATTCAGACTCATACTCCTATAGCATCTCAACTTGATTTCATCTTTTGCTTTCTCCTTAGACAAATCAACACAGGAAACTGTTTATAAAAAAAATCATAATAGCTGAGGAATTACACACGCCAACAGCACATCAAAATAATTGAAGTCAACAGGCATGGGGTTTGCATTAGTTTCCTGAGGCTGCTGTAACAACTGTGACAAACTTGGTGGCTGAAAACAACAGGAATTTATCCACTCACAGTTCTGGAAGTCAGAAGTCTCAAATCGAGGTGTTGGCAAAGTCTGCATTGTCTCTGGAGTCTCTGAGAGAGAATCCCTCCTTCCCTCTTCCAGTTTCTAGCTACTATCACCATTCTTTGGCTTGTGGCCACAACTCTGCTCTGTCTTCATCTCAACTTCTCCCTGTGTGTATGTCTACTCCTCTGTGTGTCTTATAAGAACACTTATGATTGGATTTAGTAAATGCCTGGAGAACTCAAAATGATCTCCTCATCTCAAGATCCTTACCTTAATTACATGTGCAAAGACCTTTTTCTCAAACAAGGTAACATTCATAGATTCAGGGAATTAGAACATGGATGTATCTTCTAATTGGTCACCACTCAACTCACTACAGAGTTTGTATTTCACTGCAAAACTATTTCTTAGAAAAGCACATGGGATTAATATAAAAATAAATATATTAACTATTATGCAATCCCTTCTTCAAATGAGAAAATAAAATTACTGATATTCTTGCTATTTCTTGTTAGAATTATGTTGGAATCACACTATAGCACTTTCAGAGAATTTTGTATGAGATATGTTCTTACCCAAAACGAGTGTTACTAAAATACCAATACATTCTCTTCTAAAGAATTGCCAGGCATTGTTCCTGTGAATTCCAACTTAATAAAGCTTAATAATCTTCTTCATCCTCATCCTCACCACCTAATGTGCCAGACACCATACTAAATGTATCACACATTTTCTGGTTTAATCCTCAAAACAAACCATAAGGTAGAGATAACACTAGATGTTGATTCTTCCTTCTTAGAATTTCTTTTTCTTCCCTTCTAACAACACCTCCTTTTTTCCCCTAGTATCCACTGTCTTCCAAAGAGCTGAGACCTCATTAAATCAGTTATGATCATCCCATCCCCCTTATTAGTGAGTGAATTAGAAAGGAACACATAGCACAATTGTGACTAATTGTGATGGAGATCTTGATAAAGGGGTTTCTAGAGAAAGGTCTCCCCGTATGTTATCTTGCTTTACTTGGGCTTCCATAACAAAGTACCACAGAGTAGATGACTTAAAGAACAGAAATTTACTTTCTTACATTCTTGAACTCCAGAAGCCCAAGAAGATCAAGATGTGGCAGGGTTGGTTTCTTCCAAGGCCTCTTTCCTTGACTTACAGATGGCCAGCTTCTCCTTGTGTCCTTACATGGTCTTCCCCCTGAGCTTGTCTTGTGTCCTAATCTCCTCTTCTTTTTTTTTTAATGTTTATTTGTTTTTGAGACAGAGAGAGACAGAGCATGAGCAGGGGAGGGGCAGAGAGAGAGAGGGAGACACAGAATGTGAAGCAGGCTCCAGGCTCCGAGCTGTCAGCACAGAGCCCGATGCGGGGTTTGAACTCACGAACTGTGAGATCATGACCTGAGCCGAAGTTGGACGCTTAACCGACTGAGCCATCCAGGTGCCCCTCTTCTTTTTTTTTTTTTTTAAGTTTATTTTTGTATTTTGAGAGGGAGGGAGGAGCAGAGAGAGAGGGAAAGAGAGAGAATCTCAAGCAGACTCCACACTCATGAACCATGAGATCATGATAAGAACCAACTGAGCCATTGGTGCCCCCTCTTCTTATAAGGACACCAGTCAGACTGGATTACATCCCACCCTAATGACCTCATTTTAACTTAGTTACTTCTTCAAAGGCCCCATCTCCCAATATAGCTACATTGTGAGGTTTTGGGGTAAGGACTTCAACATATGAATTTTAGGGAGACACAATTCAGCTTATAGCATGAATAAAAGGAGAAACCCAGAAAAAGCTCTTCTCCGCTTGATTATTTAAACATTGTAATTTCTAGGTGTGATGTCTAAGGGGTGATAACTCTTAGATGGTAGAACAATATAGAGAACAGAGGACCCTTCTGATATCACTAAACCCTGCATCCCTGACTTGGGACTTCCTATGACAAGAGATAATTCCTGTTCTTATTTTTAAGCAGTTATGGTAGGTTTCCCCCTTCTGCTGCAGTTATCCGATTGACATAAGTAAACACTGTTATTTTCATTGCCATTTTACAGATGGAGAAATGTAGGCTTGAAGACACTTGGCCTTATTCACACAACTTGCAAAAGAGAAATCTGTAATTCACATCCAGGTATGTGACTCCTGCACAATCAACCATAAACAGTAAGTCTCTGATATAATAATAATCTCTCTGATAGTTAATCTTTCACCTGGTTTTATAAAAGCCTCTTCTGAAAAATGTAAAGAAGCAAACTTTAGAATGTTACTGGATGGATATCCTAGAGAACTGGAAGCAAGAAATTGTCTAAAGAAACATAACTTGGCCATGAGAATATTTGGAGGAAAGAGAAACTCCCTCTATTAAGATAAATCTAAAAAGAAAGATGCATTCCATATAAATACAAAAAAAATCACTAAACCACTTAAGGTGAGTTTATCCTGCCAACCGTCTGACACACAGAATGTGCTCTCTGAAAATTCTCTGCAGAAGGTTTAAATCTAGTCATTAATTCTCCACTGGCAGGGATTGTAAATTTACCTTTAGCTAATGTTCCATTGTTATATTGGTTTTAATTACATAGTTTTCCATGACTCTGTATTTCCTTATTGCAGGTTAAGCCTATCTGTTTCAGTTCTTACCTAATGGGCAAATGAGCACTTGTCTTCAAATCTTTTTATATGTTTGCATTACATGCCCTCTGTATTACATTGAGCACATTCCTAATAATTTGAGTCACTATTTTCTTTTGTTCGTTTCTTTTTCTTTCTCTTTTTTCCTTTCTCTCTCTCTTTCCTTCCTCCCTCCTTTCCTTCCTTCCTTTCCTCCTTCCTTCCTTCCTTCCTTCCTTCCTTCCTTCCTTCCTCCCTCCCTCCCTCCCTCCCTTCCTTCTTTCTATCCAAACCCTTCTGGTTAATATCTCAGTTTGACTCAGATCTGAAATGTTTGGCAGTGTGAAGTCAGGGTTAACACCAATTTCCAACCAGTACTAGGAAGGATGGCACCTAACCCAGCTGTGACTGATGAATTACACCTGAATTGGCAGAAATCACTTCATTACACTCTGTAGTTAGGCAATGTGCTAAAGGAACTTGCTCTAGTGGAGGGACTCTGAGCTCCAGATGATTTACTCAGTTCACAACCTCTCTGCCTTTCTTTCTAGAGATGTGTATTCTCTATTTTCTAATTTCTGTCAGTCTCATTTTATTAGGGGGTAAATTTTTCCCCAGAGACTCTTTACTTTGCAGTTGGCTATGGCATGAGTCCTGTGGTAGACTGTGTTGAAGCCAAGTAATAGCCTCCCTCTACTTTCACCCTTTGCAATATGACTTTGCAGCTCTTCCCATTCAAATGTGGCATTTATGCCCCCACTACTTAAAACAGGGCTGGCCTTGTAACTTGCTCTGGCCATTAGCATATGGTGAAGGTGACAGTGGGTCACTCCTGAGTCTAGGCCTCGAGAGAGACTTTGTGAACTTTCACACTGTCAGAACTCTGTCTTTGCCACGAGAACAAGTCCAGGCCTGCTGGACGATGAAGGACTACGTGGAGCAGAGATGGATCATCTTAGCGGAAAACATCTTCAATCAACCAATCCCTGTGTGACCCCCCAACTGATTGTAGCTATGTGAATGAGCCCAGCCACCATCAGCCAAGGTTGGCCTAGATCAGCAGAACCACCCAGCTGATCCTCAAAACCAAAGCAAAAATAAATGTTCATTGTGGCTGGTTATTATACAGCATTAGTATAGCATGAATGACTGATAGAAGCCCACCTCTAACTACTACTAATTCTTGAATTCTCCATTGTGCACTACATATGGTTTCTTAGGTAACCTTTCCTCTTTTCTGATCACGATTGCTTGACATTCTATCTTCCATTTTATTAAAAGTTGTGGCATTCTTTGTCATCCTTAAAGAAGAGAGAGACTGGCTATTTTCACTTGCCTATGCCCAGCAGCCAACCAAGCTCAAGTGATTATCTAAGTGAGATTATTTAATGGATAATTGCTGGTTTTCATAGATTTACCTTGCTTGATAAACGCGCTCTGCTTCCTACCTGCTAACTTTGTGAAACTCCATTCTGTCACAGGCCTGATCCCAAAATTAATACAAGTGCTATCTACCTTTTGACCTCAGTCAACTAGTAGAAACATGTGCTGTCACCAAGCCAAACTTTGATCTAGGGGGATGTTTCCTAGCTAGAGGAATGAGATTAATCCCTATGTTCTAGTAACAGCAGCAACTGGCTGACAAACAAGATTCATCTGCTGATTTGAAATGAGAGCAGAAGTTTACTTCCAATTATATATTTCAAATAAATGAATACATAGGCAAAAGGAAAAGGACACTAAAAGTATAGATTCCTGGAATATCTAGTTTCTTCTGAATACAAAAGCCTTATTCACAAGTTAAAATACGTAAACCACTTCTACTTCTGAAAATTTTCATGGAGATTGAAAATCCGAAGCAATGGATTGTCATGCTTTGACAACTGCTCTCTAAAACCAGGCTCCACAAAGCATAAGAGACTCTTAAAAACTGAGAACAAACTGAGGGTTGATGGGGGGGTGGGAGGGAGGGGAGGGTAGGTGATGGGTATTGAAGAAGGCATCTTTTGGGATGAGCACTGGGTGTTGTATGGAAACCAATTTGACAATAAATCTCATATATTAAAAAAATTTTTTTTAATAAAAAAAAATGAAAACAGGCTCCAGAATGGGAAGACTAAAAACTAAAAAACAAACAAAACAAAAACTTTGAACTCTGGTGTTTAAGATGGATGCAAGTTAACTGCTTCTAAGACTTGCATACAAAAGACCAATCTATCTGGCATTTATGGCCCTGTATGCAGGTCATTGAGATATAAAAGTAGGACTATTGAAAGAGAGTGGGGCCGAATGTAAAAGAAATCAGGGTGTTCCTTGTGGCAACTTGGTGAAGGACACTGACCTAACACAGGTGCTAAGGGATTTCAGGGCAATTAGAGTCAGTGAGAATGAGAACAAATACTGTATGGACAGAAGACAGGATCCAAAAATAAATACTTAGGTGCAAGAAGGCTAACGGGTTAAAGCGGGATGAAGATGGAGAGGGAAGGATGCTGAGAGACTGAAGAATGAACGACCTGAGTGGAGAAAGGGAGAGCAAGTAGTCACAGATCATTAGCAAGCGAAATCACTCAAGAGAGGTGGGCTGCGTTCACAGAGCAGCTGTAGGAGACCCAGTTGACCGCATCCCATTGTCTGAAAGTAGGAAACAAATCAAAATGAATGAACCATTGGAAATGAGATTCCCTTAAACAATGGAGGGCAAATACTGCATAGACACATGAAAGATGTACTAAAATCAGAATGAAAATAAAATGTTTAGCCATTTGGGGAAGCAGCCATCTTCTTTGTGGAGGAGGTCAGTTCTGTGCACTTTGAGCACTTGTACTTGCTGATTGCCCTTCGGGCTCTGGAGCACTGCAGTCATGGGATACCATAGGTCTGAGAACAGTATGGCATGAGGTTCCCGTTGCCAGGGTTCCCAGGTAACCTGCATCCTCTGACAGGCCGCCACAAGAAGTACCAGAAAGCGGGACTGGGTCTAATCCCTGTGGGGTGGATCCCTTGTGATTTCACAGCCCCCTCTTTCATCTACAGATGAAACCTAATCTACGTGGCTCACATTCTGGTTGTCTGCCTTGAAAACTAGGCTATGAGTTAGATGCACGAATGGAAACAACTTCTCAACTTCAGAAGGTTTTTTGAATTACAGACAGTAAAATACTTGACATACTATCTCTAAATATAGTTAATCAAAGTTATAAAATCTAAGGTGTAAACTCCAGATCTGATATTTTATTTGAAAGATATATAGTACTAGTCCTGTGCCATGATAGATTTCATTTATTTCATCTCCTTTTCCATGGGAAATAACACTTTAAGTATTAAACATGGACTTCATCTATTAAAAGAATTTAATAATAAACAAAACTTGGTTATGAAACTGCCACAAAATAGAACATCATATTTCATGCATACGGGGGTGTGTTTACACCTATCAGAAAACTAGAACCATATTTTTTGAGAAAATTTATAATTGGATCCATCTAGGTCCGACTCAGGTGTAGTTCTTTTCTTACTGGCATTGTACATCACTGGCTTGAGATCAGAATTTGTATTATAATTGTTTATTATTTTATTATTATTTGTACTGTTAAGGAAAAAAAAAACTTTAAGTTTTTAAGTAGCGCTCTTGTCTGTTTGGAGCCTGTTTCTTACTCAATATGAGAATTCAGCTGCTACATACTAAAAAGGAAACTAAATAAGTAAAAATAAACAGTAAGTAAGTAAGTAAATACATAAGAGACTAAAATTTTACTCCAGTGTTGTGTTTCTGACTTGGTTCAAACACCCCACCACTGGGTAAACACAAACTTCCCAAAGCAGGTACAAAGTCATCCCAAATCCAATAATGAGGTGTTGTCTTAGAATCCTACCAAATTTGAAAATGTCTTTAAGAATACATTGAAAGATATATATGAGAGGGGTTACAAAACATTAGCTGTATAATGATTTCTCACTCCCTTTGCAGTAAAAGTTTAAGCACTCTGAAAATTAAAAAACACTGAAGCCCAGAAGTCCAATAAAACAATCCCAGGCTATTCAGATTTCTGTGGGGTCCTCCACAAAGCCAAAAAACTTTCATCAAGGCAGTGGTCTGGGTAAGAACATGTTTTGCTTAATACCTTTGTGGTTAATGCTATGCCGTAATAAAATTCTCAAAAATTATTTCCCCAGAATTAAGTAAATGAAAGAGGTAAACTCTGGGCTGCAAATTGACCATTATATCATTCATTTCTCTATTGTCAGCTATTTTTTTTTACCTCTTTGTAGAATGATGGCATGTGCAACTGTACAAATTTAACAGAATAAACAAATTAATTTTTGCAATACATAGGTTGAATTCAGTCTTCATATTTAAGTGCATGATTGTACATAAAATGAGAGAATACCAGACAATTGTCTAAATTCAGGGAAAAATTAAGAGAACTAATATTAGAAGTAAAATGTTTATCTCAATTATCTCAAATGGATTAAAATTACATTATAGATGCCACATCTTCTATTTTAATCTGCCTGTGTTTAAAAAAGAAAGAAAGCCAAAAGTGGCAAACAAATTGTCAAATCTAGAAACTATTTGGAATTTTTAGGGAGTGATATACTTTTCTAAATGCCTGGAAGGTTGGTATAGGAATAGCCAAGTGATAAGAGGAAATCCAAACCATCTCCATTCAAATTTAAGATTAAAAGTCTGTATGACTATTTGGTTAGGTAGATGACAGATGAAGAGAGATGATTGATATATAGATATAGAGATGGCAAATCATATAAAAGCAA
The DNA here is from genome assembly GCF_018350215.1 of Panthera leo. Taxonomy (NCBI): domain Eukaryota; kingdom Metazoa; phylum Chordata; class Mammalia; order Carnivora; family Felidae; genus Panthera; species Panthera leo. The sequence goes on along the minus strand of NC_056687.1, from coordinate 16,421,057 downwards.
AACTTGGTAAATACCACAAACTCAGTCTCTGCAAACCAGTAAATTATACAATGCCTTCAAAATAGAAATGTGAGTCTATTTGCCCCACTTATGAACATTCTAAAGACCTCAATTTAATGGCTCAGTCTTAATGCTTCTGGTCTTACAGCTGTTCAACCAAAGTGTGGGTTTATTTCTACTGTTTAATCAAGAATAACTAATCTAAGACCCTTAAGATCATCCCTGTCAGCCCTCTAAGCATACACATGGCATATAAAATGGTCATGAGTAAAGAGTAAGGCCAGAGCCCCTTCCTCTTGGTTCTGTCTGAGCCTGGAGGGACAAGGAAATTCCCACTTTGCTCAAAGATAGAGCAGTTGTTAGTAGATTAGAGGGGCCAGGATATTCACTGGACTCTACTGGGAGGGAAGAGGGACAGGGAAGAGGGCTGTTGTGCTTCAAAGGGAAGAGTCTCTCAGGCTTCACTTTCTGCTTCTTGAGTCACTAAGGGGACAAGAAGCTTTACCCAGAGTCTTAAAGGGAGGAGATCCAGCCATACTCCTCCACCTCCTTATGCTGTAACTCTCTTCCATGTGGCTTAGAGAATATTCTTTGCATTTCTGGCCAGGCTGGGACATTCCTCCCAGACCCCTAGCTATCCGTGCAGTGGGACACAGTGGCAATATTCAATACACTGTTTAAAACATCATCCACAGTGGCACCTGGGTGGCTCCGTCGGTTAAGCACTGGACTTTGGCTCAGGTCATGATCTCATAGTCTGTGGGTTCGAGCCGTGGGCTCTGTGCTGACAGCTCAGAGCCTGGAGCCTGCTTCGGATTCTGTGTCTCCCTCTCTCTTTCTCTGACCCTTCAGCACTTATGTTCTCTCTCTCTCTCTCTCTCTCTCTCTCAAAAATAAACATTAAAAAAAATTTCTTCTAAATAAAACGTCATCCACAAAAGACCACCATGTTATTCTTACATAAATTTTCCACAAATGCTGAATAATATCTTTATTTCTGGTTGGTTAAACTGTTTCTGCTGCATCTATACTGTAGTATTCTAGATCCCTTGATTTACATGTGATTACTTTTCATCATAACATCTATGTATCTTTGGAACAGCTGTCAGGAATATGGAGTAGGGCTTGGTGCTCAATCCCTAAAACTCAGTCCACCTTCCCTGAAGGTTTTCAATCAAGGATTGTAATTTACCATAAGGCCCTGTGCTGGGCTTTCTATCCATTTGCTCCTCAATTAGGAAGAGCCCCACTGCAGAATGGAGGGACCCGGACACATCTATAGCCTCTGAGGAAAAAAAAAAGTATAATACAAAGAAGGCAAACAAGGTGACCAGGTTGTCCCTGTCCCCACAAGAGCCCTACCTGGCCTGCCTTTTTTCTAGATGAAGATCACAACCTCAGTTTACCAAATTAATATTCAAAAAATATGACTATAAATATCTAAGGTGCTCATCAAAAGAACACACATGATGAACTGGTTATTAGATTATTTTTTCAAGCCACAGCTAATTAAAGATGAAAAAAAGATTTCTTACTTGAAACAAGCCCTTACTCTCAAAAAGCACAATGTATGTATGTGTGTGTACGTGTGGGTATAAAATACATAAGCATGATTGCATAGTCAGAAATTCATGAGTAATTCAACTTTTATTAAGGAAAATGCCAACTCATTTTGTGCAGGTTAGAACTGTCTGAACAAATTATAAAAACCAAGTTGATTTTGCAGAGACCAATACTTTTTTGTGGAATAACTCTGTTGGAAGATCAGAATGTCATCTTTTAGAACTTTAGATTCCATGGAAAATTAAAGTTCTTACTCATGACACAACCTTGTGTAAGACCATTTTGCATATAAATTGAATAACATCATTGTTCAGACATCTAAATAAACAGCACATAGCAAAAGGATGAAGTTAGGGTATAGAAATATGCAGAAAATCACAGGCCAATGGGAAGGTGGGAACAGGCATTGGGAGCTCGAGAAAACTTTTTCTGAACACAAAGAATTTGGACAGAAACAAATCCATTTTCCTTTCTTAAATATCAGGAGAAAAGGAGTATCTGTTTTATGTTATTTTTCTCTGAAAATGTATTTTATACATTCTGTAATAGCTCTGGTATGAGAGCCATCTTTATACAAATCAAGTTTATATTAAATGTTTCAAAGAACAGGAATGAAGAGGGAGAAAAAGGACAGTCATTTCTTGAACTACATCCTGGCTTATATTGTAGTTACTATTTTTCCAGGAAAATTACTAACAAGATGCTCAGTTCACGAAATACATATAAGCGAATGAAATCAATAAAATAAGTGTCAACTGCCCACAAGTAACTATTACAGTTTAATTCAGAGAAAAAGAAACAAGCATGAGAAGAGTGAAGCACTGTTCAAGATAACAGGGACATGGATGCCACCAAACTCTAATTTGGAGTTCTTCATTTTTAACATGGGAAAATTCAATCTTAAATTACTTTAATTAATTAATTAATTATTTTTAATGTTTATTTATTTTTGAGAGAGAGAGAGAGAGAGAGAGAGAGAGAGAGAGAGAACGAGTGGGGGAGGGGCAGAGAGTGAGGGAGACAGAATCTGAAGCAAGTTCCAGGTTCTGAGCTGTCAGCCCAGAGCAGGATGCGGGGCTTGAACCCGTGAACTGCAAGATCATGACCTGAGTCCCAGTCGGCGCCTTAATTGACTGACAGATCAATACAAACAAGGGTTTAGAGCAACACGAATTTATTGTCTTGCAGTTCTGGAGTCCCGAGGTGCAAAATGGGTTTCATTTGAATTAAATCAAGATGTCTGCAGGGCTGGTTTCTTCTGAAAGTCCTAAGGGAATAATCTCTCTTTCTCCAGGTTCTGGAAGTTACCTGTCTTCCTTGGATCATGGTCCCTGCCTCCATCTTCCAGCAAGCAGTATAGCATCTTCCAGTCTCTCTGCCTCCCTCTTATCAGGACCCTCGTGAATAATCCAAGATAGTCTCTTCTTCTCAGGATCCTTAATTTGATCCTTTCTGCAAAATCCCTGTTGCCATGTAAGATAACAAGGTAACATATTCACTTGTGTCAGGGATTCAGATGTGGATATCTCTGGCCAGGGGTGGGGGTGGGTGTTATTCTCCCACCACAATTAGAGACTGTTTTGATTTAAAAAGCTGAGACTTCATTCTGAACTGTACACAATGTGTCTACACACACACACATATATGCATAAGTATGCACACATACACCCACACCTACGTAGACCTACCCACCCACATACAACCACAAAAAATATTCTTATTTATCTTTCAAGCACCAATCTGGGGTTTGACTTAGTGCAAATTTTGCTTTTCAGGGAAGGGGGGCCTAGGGAAGTGGTTCTGAAATCATGGTCAAGAAACACAGGCTGTTCCCAAGGGTCTTACTGATAGGCAATACAAGTGTTTAAAAAAAAAGAAGAAAGCGTTGTTCACTCTGAACAACCTCACAGTTCCACCTGTATTTATAGAGCACATAATCACAGCTTCTTCTGAGAGACAGAAGAGACAGCCTGCCTCGGGTTTGAACCGCAGGTCTACCACTGACTAGTTACATGACCTTGGAAGGGTAACTTCACATCTCTGTGCCTCCACGTCCTCGTGTGTAAAATGCTTATAACAGCAACAACTATTTCAAAAAGCTATTGTGTTCTTACAGGTGAAGTACGTGCCACGGGAAAACAGCTCGCTGTAGGGATTTTGTTGTTGTTGTTATTTTTCTTATGTTTAATATCGAATGAGCAATGCGTTCTTTAACATTGCTTGAATTTAATAGGTAATACTATTTAATAATGCTGTTTGTCCCCCGGCAGGCATAAAAAGAAACTTAGTTCCAAAATTCTCCCCCAATTTGGGGGCTGTTGAGCATAGGGTACCTAAAATGACTAATAGCCTGTAGATAAAATAACTTTTAACTACATGGAGAGCGCTCATGCAGATAATGTGTTTTTATTTTAGCGATTGTGTCACAGTCCGAATGAAATCAAGGTGAAGGTGGTATCCACCCTGGCAATGGGTGGATATGAGCCAATGGGTGAAGTAAGATAAATACAGGGGAATCTGTACAAAGAAAGATGGACTCAGCCCAGCAAGCACAGCTGGCCTGCTGAGAAAGTAATCTGTACATGATTAAATGAAGAATGAAAGTCTCCCACAGAAGTGGTACTTTTTATCTGTACTTGACCTCTCCAGTGAAACAGAAGAATTAATATAAATCATGTAAGGCACTTGAAAGTGGCTTCAGTTGACAGTCACATGGTTTTAGGAAATAATTTTGCACTGTAGGTGAGAGGAATCCCAAAGTATTTTCTGACCTCATTGTATGAATTTTGAATTTTATTTGAAGATGGATACCCGTGGCACACATCCAAACAGATGGAATCTGTCCAGAAGAAATAAAAGTAGGAATATCTGTTTCCCTTATAACCATAGCAGCAGCCAGTTAAGAAACTTCTGCTTTAAACAAAAGCCCTGATCATTCCTTCTGTATCTTCTTTAATCGTTAACAGTCTATAGAAACAATGCATTAATGTAAGATCTGCATGTATGGGTAGGGATATTTTACTCCAATCACAGGTAAATCATGTGGGTAAAGGTGGGTCACTATTGCTTCATAACAAATTACCCCACAACTTAGTGGCTTAATCACAAACTTTTATCTCACTGTTTCTATGGGTCAAGGTTCCAGAAGCACCTCAGCTAGGTGGCCTCCAGAATCTTTATGATGTCCATATTTTACGACTTTAAACCCATTCATTCCCTATGGCCACCCAATTAATTACCAAACTCGTTAATATATAAGTCCTACGGTACCTGAGTCAGTACTGTGAAAACAGAACATCCTTTTATGCTATTGAGTTTTCCCCTGGTGACTGGAATCTATCCATCTTCTAATTTATCATCTTCTTCCCTGCTCCCGGGTTTGCTGATCATGGGCCTCTCCGACTCTCGGTCCCCCAAATGTAGAATCAGATCATCTGCCAACTTGGCCAGATGTGGAAGCCAGCTGGCTATGCTTACTGTTCTCTGGACCAGGGAGAACCCAGAGTACAGCCTCCCCAAAGCCAGCCAGCCAGGCCCTAGCAGACCAGCCAGAAATCTCTGAAAATTTCCAGAGCTGGCCAGCTCTACTTGACATCTGTGTTCCAGAGCTGGGGACCCACAAGCCACATTCCAAACCCACAGGACCAACTCCCACTATAAGATGGAGCTCTTATTTTCCATCTTCGGTCTTCTGATATCTCTGCATGTTCGGGTTTGGCCTGCTGTAATAGAAAGACACAGGTTTTGTTACGTCCAACCTTTTCTACCATACGTAGTTCAGCACATTTTCCAAACCAGAAGATTCTTATTAAAACAGTGCAGCAAGATTCTGGATTTTCCAGCACTCAGTTCCACACAAGTGAATAAGAGCACATGTGGGGGAAAAAATGGTTTATAAAATAGTTGAAGTACGATGTGATAGAATGAAAGGTAGTAGCATCATCATTAGCATTGCTATTATTTTGGGTGTTGATATTTCTAATATTTCCATGACATGTTGTCTCACCAATAGTGGAATCTGGTTTCTTTTCTTTTCCTTCTTTTCTTTTTTTTTTTTAAATTTATTTTTTTTTAACGTTTATTTATTTTTGAGACAGAGAGAGACAGAGCATGAACGGGGGAGGGTCAGAGAGAGGGAGACACAGAATCTGAAACAGGCTCCAGGCTCCAAGCTGTCAGCACAGAGCCCAACACGGGGCTCGAACTCACAGACTGAGAGATCATGACCTGAGCCGAAGTCGGACGCTCAACCGACTGAGCCACCCAGGCGCCCCTCTTTTTTTCTTTTCTTTTCTTTTATTCTTTCCTTCTTTTCTTCTTTTTTTTTAGCTTTTGAACATTTATAGTAAGCAGTCTTTTTGAAAAAATAAAGATTTTAGTGATTCCTTATATAAACTCTGGGATAAAATCATTATGCAATATAACAGTAACGTCAATGTTGAGGCAGTATGGCTTAAAGACCAGTTGAGACCTGTTTCCAGAGATCTCTGGGCTTCAACTTACTCATCTTTGAATTCATACTAATATTACCCTTCTCTCAAGATTGTTGTGGGAAGAAAGTGAGATAACATACATAAAAACTCCTAACATACTGTTAATTAACAAATACAAAATCAGCATTTATTTCCCTTGTTGGAAATGTTATTGATTTTTTAGTGTTAGATATTTCTGTAGAAGGAATAGAGGGGAAATTTCTAGGTCTTTGCATGTCTTAAGCTATCATCCCAAGACAGTGCTGTAATTCCGAATATGAATTTATTTTCCTTGGGTAGGTTCGGGGGAAGTGAGTTGTTCCCCTCTGTTCCTTTTCTCAGTGGATGATTTGGCCTAAAATTACAGTTTGTAGTTGCATATCTCCCATAGAAACTAGCAAGAAAAGAAAATTCATGTATGCCTTCAATATGATGAGATATGATGTCTCCTTTGTAAGAGATCTTAAATGCTCCTTCTTTCCAAGATGCCATTGATCCTTTTTATTCTTCTTTCTCTTGGAATTGTCTTATATTCATGGGAATTCCAAACAATGAAGCAAAGAGGAAACTTTTCAATCAATTAAATTTGTTGGACATTTACTGCATGCCCAGCATGGTCTTAAATTAAATGGGTGATACATTTTGGATGAAAAGAGAAGAGGGGCAAACACAATTTAGGGAGTTGAGTGTGAAAGAGGAAATGACAAATACACATTCAGGGACTGAGATTAGGTGATTTGGGCTGACGCATGGATTTTGTAGAAGAAAATGATAACACGTTCCTTCATTTAGCTATCAATTCTGTTCTCTCTTTGGCCATTCATTGCCAGGCAAGAGCTCTGCCAGATTTCTCAAGTGAATTTTCTATGCCCATTACCTCTATTTCCTCTCCACCTACTTCCCCCTTCACCCCCTGTAATTTGCTTTCCGTTTCCAACAATGCACCAAGTTCATGCTTTAAAGGTCACCAACGATTTTATTATTGCCACATCAGGTGACCTCAGTTTGTATCCTACAGGACTCCTTCCGTATGCTTGACACTTTCTGTTAACAGTCCTCTGCCTTGTCTTCCATGACCATCTTGACAATCTTTTATCTTGGCTTCCTTCAGCTTACTTTTCCTGGTTTTCTAGCCCAGCAATACCTGTGTGTGTTACTTAACTCTAAAGGTCTATCCCTCAGATCTTTTCTCCACATAGTTTCTGCCTTAGAATGCACCCATTCTCCAGGCCATAATTATATACCTTACCAAATATTGCTTGTATGATGTTCTATCCTAAATCTTTCTGTGGCTCAGTCCCACACGAGTGTCCTGCAACCTCGCATTAGCCCTTCATGCACTGGCCCCAGTATCTCTTCCATCCTGACAGCATTCTTACCCTCGCCTGTGGCTCTCAACCTTCTGGTCCACATGCAGTTCTCAGAATAAATACAAATACGTTGAATGATTCATGTTCTCTCATACTGCACAGATTTCATTGTGTGTACTTTCCTCCACCTGGAATAACCTGCCTCCTCCCACGTGGCTCTGCATATCTGCTAGCCCCTCAAGGCAACGCAAGTTTCCTAACATGTACCCCCCATTCCCTTACCTTAAGGCAAATGCTTCTCTTTTCTCAAGGTTAAGACTTGATTTTGGAGGGCCAGTCTCCCCTCTCAAGTTGTGGATTCTTTAAAAAGATAATCATTGTTTGCCAAGTTCCTCTGCCTCCAGTCCTGGCGTTGTTTTTGACCCATGATCCACAATCAAAACCTCCTTGTCCAGTGAAAAAAATGAATAAAGCAAGCAAGTCAGTGGCCCAGTCTGCCTCTCTCATGAGTTTCTCATCTTGTGTGTGTTACAATTTTCTCAGCGTGACCATTTCAACTGATCTCAAGTCCAGTGGTTTCAATACTAGAAACACTATCTCATCCCACAATAGAGACCTCCCAACTGAGAGTTTATTCTCTGAGAATTTCCCATAAAGGCAGGGGATTTTTTCCCCCATGCTAGTTTTTGTGAGTATTGGGGTCATTTTCCTCGGTATTCAGTAATAATTAACCCACGTATGCAAATATATTTGACTAACTGTCTAACTAAATGACTGGTTAAACAACAAATGCCAAAACTGTAAATGTAACTTCAGGTCAATTGGTAGAGAAATAAAACCAAATGTTTGCTCTGCCTAGAGGCCTACTCGGGACTCTGTCAAAATCCTTCTCTAGCGTCAATTCCTCCATGGAACTTCTCCTCAGGCTCCGCTTAGCAGATGGTACTTAGTAGATGGAGATCTATTATGATAGTTGTTTTCAGTGTGCTTTTGCCCACTGCATCCTCCCTCAATTGTAGAGTAGCTGAGGTCACCATCACATCTTTCAGATGCTTTTAGAAGAACATCTTGGCCAGATTAGGCATTCATGGCTGTGTGGTTGAATTGAAGCACCAAGGACTGGGGCCCACAGACTTCATCAAAGATGTCAGGAGTTCAAGAGGAATGACTGGATACACAGATAGCTATGTAGCAATAAAGAAGCCCCCAAAACTGACACTTTATCCCACAAGGCCTTGCTCTTTTTCAGAAAAGGAAACAGCCTCTGAGACGTTCTCAGTGTCCATTTCTCTCTACAAGAACCTTGCTCCATCATCTGCCCCAAAAAATGAAAAACCAGATGAAAAGCCGGCTTCTGCTGAACAACCTCGAATCTAGTTACATGACTAAATTGTTGAACAGACATCTTAATTGAAAGGACTAGGGTAACTTGTCCTAGCGTTTCCTATGAGAACATGTCTGCTTAATAACAATGTAGCAGATGATAAGGGAGGGTTGGTTCAGCCCATGTTAAAGGTTGATGATAATTACCAGACTAAACAAATCATTAGAAATATGTTCCCATCTCCAATCTGGATTTTAAAATACTTAAGAGTAACTTGGAAACTGAGCTTTACTTTAATAAGCACCAGGATAACTGGTACCAAATGGTTGAAAGGTTTTTGATTTTTTTTCTTTTGCATATCAGAGCAGATAAAATTTGAGAAAAATACAAATTTGATTTCTCCTTAAGTTCCCTTAATTCTTTGGAGATAAATGAGATAAAGCTTATGCATCAACATAGATCAGACACTTTTAGTCTTCAAATATGTGGACATAATTCAGACATCCTAGGTGAGAAACAAGTGTGAACATTTTAAGGCATATTTTCATTTGAGAAGCAAAGGAAATGGATACTTATGGGGGTAGGAGAAAATTAAACTAGACCTCTTTTACTTTTTCAATATCTAAAAATGCATTCGTAAAACAGGGCGCAAATTTTCTAGATCTGTGTAGCAGTAATTTGTGGTTAAGTCTATCCATCAAGGAAATCTATATTCCCAGCTCTCTTAAAAGTAGTGAGGAGTAAAACTAAATATAAAAGGTTTCCAAAAGGTGGTGGTATTTTTGTCATCAAAGAGATGTGAAATGATGATTTTTTCATGGAGAATACTTTACTTTCACACTGCTGTTTTTGCCCTTCCCATAACCTGTACAATGTGTTTTTCCTAATGTCATTTTTCCTGGCTAAGAAGCACATTAACAAGAATAGCGTGGTTTTTTTTTTTTTTAAAGTGGAGGTGGGGAGATCATGAGTGTTATGTCACAAATGACTTCAAATGGAAGAAAACATACCAATTCCACATTTCATCCTGGAGAGAGAATGGAAATTTAAAGATCATGCTCACTGACTTTCCCCTTTGTGCCTAAAGTCAACCAAGGGTTTCTGTGTTTGATTAGCCTAACATTCATCCAACTAAAAACTTGTTCCTTCATAGAAAATAATGGCTATTCCAACATAAAATGAAGCACTGTGACTTCTTTATCTTTTGCCATGCTGTATCTCATGAAAACCTGCAATATCGAGGAATTACACTGCTGATTCTTTCCAGTAAGGACCGTTTGGAGTATTTGAATAAAGTAACCCTCATGCTGACTAGTATGCATAGATTCTTTCAATTTTCCCATATTTTTATATATTTCTTGATTCTCCAGCTTTATTGAGATATGCTTGACAAAGAAAAACTGCATACATATTTAAGGTATACAGTGCAGTGTTTTGATATATATTGTAAAATAATTTTCACAATCAAGCTAATTAACATATCCATCATCTCACATGGTTACCCTTTTTGTGTGTGTAGTGAGAACACCTAAGACCTCTCTTTTAACAGATTTCAAGTATACAATATATAATTATTGACTATGGTTACCATGCTGTGTATTTGATTTCCAGAACTTTTCATCTTCTTTTTCCAAATTCATTCTAACAGGGCCAGCATTTCTGGATCCCTTCAATATACTTCAGGAAGGTATTGTGTCTGTTTTGCATATTTTAATTTTCACTTTAATGGTTCTGTGTCAAAATACTCTTATTTTACTCTAAAAGGTAATTTTGAGTGGTATGGGTTATAAAAATCCAAGTGTGAATGTCCCACTCGGTGCTCTTTGCAGTTATTACATAGCTGCTGAAATGTGCAGAGACAACATTGGTGGAATTTATTAGACATACCTATTGGGAGTGGGATAGCTTAATGAGGTAAGGTGTGCATTTGATAAGTATAAACATTTTCAAACTCCTTGACACATAACTATTCAATAAATAAATGTTAGACATTATCGTAATCTTTCAATCCATCCATTTTTAACATCTCTGATATCAGTGCTCCCATAATCTAGAGTATCTACATAATTATTTGTAGTTGCCCAGTAAAATTCCAAAACTGAGACAGAACGTCAGTCCCACAATGCCAGAAGCCACCTACCTTCTGGTTGTGTTTTTCCTCATTAAGAATTGTGTGCTGTCTGGGTCGCCTGGGTGGCTCAGTCAGTTAAGTGACCGACTTCGGCTCAGGTCATGATCTCACAGTTTGTGAGTTCAAGCCCTGCATCGGGCTCTGTGCTGACAGCTCAGAAACTGGAGCCTGCTTTAGATTCTGTGTCTCCCTCTCTGCCCATCCCCTGTTCTCTCTCTCTCTCTCTCTCTCTCTCGCTCTCGCTCTCGCTCTCGTCTCTCTCTCTCTTAAAAATAACGAAAAAATTTAAAAAAAGAATTGTGTGCTGTCAATCAATATCAATGTATTAGTGGTGTTAGAATTGATGATGATGTCTGAAATGCTTTCATCACCTGGGAGAAGGAAGGTACCCAAGATTTTACCAGCTTCTGGTAGCATTGTTTCCTCTCTCACAGAAGATGTAGGCTTTGGCTTAACTAAATCTCTCTTAATTGGCTTCAATGACGTCTCATTCCAATGATACGCATTTCCACAGCTCGTGTTGCAGCAGCTCCCGCTGCAGCAAATCCGCAATAAATGATCCAGAAAGTATGTTCCCACCTTAAGAATCCTCTGTAACTCCTAGCAGTACCAGCACTGGAATACACTCCCTCATCCCATATGCCCGGGGGCTGAAAGAATTTGGGGTGGGCCTGATGGAAATTACATCCCAGACCTACACGCTATGCAACATACTCAGCCTCTCTGGTTTCCTTCTGCTTCAGTTTACATGGGAACCTGTGTTTGTAATGGAGTTTTGTGTTCATCAGCTGCAGACAAAGTCCTCCTGGTTTTCCCCATGCCACATAAGTCTTTTTTCCTAACATTTATCCAAACATATGCTTTGATACGATTTTTAATTGATTTCAGTCTTCCCACTACCAGATGTCAAGTACCACAAAGGTAGAGCAATCTTTCTTTGTTGGGTTTTTTTTTTTCCTTTTGGTTGGTTGGGGGGTTGGTTTTGGTTTTAATTTGCTTGCCAGTTTTGCTCGCATTGAATCCTTGTTATATCTAACAATAACCTAGAACATGGTAGGTGTTTAAAAATGTCTGTTTAATTAATTAGTTAATTAACTTCACTTTTATGTTTTCTTATGTTTCCGTAGGTGACATTCTATGAAAATACTCATTTGACCCCATCCTTCCCCTGATCCCTATGCCTTACAGAACAAATGGTTTTGTTGGCATTAACATATTTGTACAAACCGGATTTATGAGCAAGCTCCCACCCACAGCACAACCTCCAGCTCCATTACCACCACAGTTCTTATCTTTTGTTAAGAAACCACATCCCTTCCACCTTTTCTCCTGTCCTGTTAGGCTTCCTTCCCTGTATCAGCCTTGTGCCATGGAAGAAATGATGTGGGAGAAATCATTCTTTCACCTTCTACATAACAAAATTTTCTCGATTCTTTCTTCTTGCCCCAGAAAAGAAGTTTATGCCATTTCCAAAACATTGCAAAATGGCTCTGCCAAGCTTGCTCTTCCCTAGCTGTGTTTCTGGCCAAACAGAGACGAAGGCTCAGGGTCTCTCATTTTAGCTTAGAACGGAGAGCTCACCGGTGAACAAAAGTTACCGTGTGAGGAGATAGTTGCTATTATGGAGTTAAGTATGGAGTTCTGTAGGATCTAAGGAGGAGGCATACCCAGATCCACATAAGAACTCAGGGGGAAAGTCAATGGAAAAAAAAGAACAACCTTTAAAAAAAGACTTGAGTGATAAGCATGCATTTGCTGGGTAAAGGGGAAGGACATTTCGGCCAATAAAGCAGCATAAAAGCAATAGAAAAGAGAGTCTAGGGTGCCTGGGTGGCTCAGTTAGTTGACTGCTGGACTTTAGCTCAGGTCATGATCTCATGGTTTGTGAGTTCAAGCCCCTCATCAGGCTTGCTGCTGTCAACTAAGAGCCAGCTTCAGATCCTCTGTCCCCCTCTCTGCCCCACTCCCCACTCATGATCTCTCTCTCAAAAATGAATAAACATTTATATAAAAAAAAGAGAGTCTACTCAACTAATATGATCAATTCAGCAGTGTGTGTATGTGTGTGGGTGTGTGTACACGCATGTGCGAAGAGTTTTAGTGGAGGTGCTAGGGGATTGAATATTAAAAGATGAGTGTACATGAGCTATCAGAGTTCAGCTAAATAAGTATTACTCTACCCTGTGGGTAATTAAATCCATTGTATGTTTACTGGTCAAGAAGATTTCAGACATAAAGAACCAGCAAGTGAAGAATGAGATTAAAAGCAGAAAGAATGGTGCAGCAATTGAGGCAAGAGATGCCTGCAGTTGATGAGCCGATGCTCCAACAGAGCCGGTGGAGAAGAAGACATTGAGGAAGCATGTTAACAGAACTTGGTGATGGACTGGATGAATGCTGGGTATAAGGTAAGAATGGCAATTGGAGTGTCATCTAGGATCCCAGCGAAGATGGTAGAAGAAGCTGGAGGTGAGGAGATCAGCTCAGTAACACGACGAAAGATGGAGATATCCAGGTCAAAACAGAATATTTTCCTTTGGAACTCACCTAAGGAAGGAATTTGTTTTCACAAATTTGAGACCCGTCAGCAGCTGAATGCAGATGAAGGTATGGAAGAAGATAAAGTTACCCTGGTGGCATGACAAGAGAAGAGCACGAAGAACCGAATGCTGGTGAATCCCAACACTGGCATCAGAGGAAGAAGAGCTACAAAGGACATTGCAAAGTGGCCAGGGAAATGGAAGAGAATTCGTGGGAAGTGAAACTTGGAGGAGGAAGTGGTAAACAATACTAATGTGATAAAGAGAGTCAGGTAAGAAGAGAAATAGAAATCTCCCATTGGCTCTAATACCTTGGAGGGCATTGTTGAGGGTTGCTAGAAAATTTTCAACAAAAAGGTGAGGTAGGACGCCAATATGCAGTGATTCGTAATGTCAATAGGAGAGGAGAAATAGCGCCATCCAGACAGTGGCTACATGGGGAAAGGGAGTCCAGGGCGAGTTTCATCTTAAAGGTGAAAAAAGAAAACTTGCTCAAGGCTGAAGATAACATCAGTGAAGAGCAAGGTGTAGAATATACAGAAAAGGAATACGTTTTGGACCCAAGTTCCCCAAGGCGTACAGAAGGGTGGTATTAACTGGGAGTGTGATGCATATGTCCGAGTTAACAAAGGGGCAAGTGATGAGGAGCCAGAAAGTTAAAAAAAATTCACTTCCAAGAACCGTTATTTTCTGGTGAGAGCAGAAACGAAGACAGGAGGGGACTGAACAGGCGAAGGCTTGGAAATAACTGCTCAGGAAGTTGGGGAGGGAAACAACCAGAGCTTGGAAGTGGGTGTTTCGAGTTCATGTCTCTTGACACCACATGACCCTGAAGCAGTATGATGAGTCTGGCCTCAAGAGGTATGAACTGTAGGCTGGAGTGGAGCCAGGGGTGAGTAGCTGGCCCCGTTTGTGATGGGGGGGTGGGAAGGAAGGTTTTCACCGAGACTGCTCCTGAGCAGGTGGGACCTGGGCAGCACTACAGGCAGTAGAATCGGCACAGGAATGGGACGTTTGGAGGCATGTCTGAAAGTGCCTTATTTCTTCTGTCTTTACATCTGCCACAGCTATGGGATGCTCCTTATCACAGCTTAGCTTTTTATTGATGTCACACTAGAGAGCAAGCCATGTACTTTTTGCTTCCAGGAAATATTTTTTCTGGGAAAGTATGAAAGGCATCCATGTGCTCTCTGAGCTGCCCTGGCCCAACCACACAGCTGGCTCCATCCAAGATCGAGAGGATTTTCAGATGTTTCTCTAAAGCCTGGAGATCTATTCTGTGAATCTCCAATAGTTTATTTCTCTAATAAGAGATACATACTGCTCTTCCTATGTGTCCCAACCCTTCTGAGTCATTGTAAATATTAATTCAGAACACCTTGTAAATATTAACTAATTTAATCCTCAGAACAACCCTCTGAGATGAATACTGTCATTATGCCCATTTTGCAGAAGGGGAAGGGGAAGCCTTAAAAAAAATTTAGGTTTGTTTCTAGTCTCAAAGCCAATAAGAAGCAGAGGAGAGACTTGAACCTGGCAGTACAGCTCCAAAGTCTGGGTTTTTACTCCCCTATGCCAAGCTGTCCTTTAATGAGCAAATACTTACATTGGGGCGCCTGGGTGGCTCAGTCGAACAAGTGTCCCACTTCGGCTCAGGTCACGATCTCACAGTTCTTGGGTTCGAGCCCCGTGGCTCGCTCTGTGCTGACAGCTAGGAGCCTAGAAACTACTTCAGATTCTGTGTCTCCCTCTCTCTCTGCCCCTCCCCTGTTTCTATTCTCTCTCTCTCTCTCTCTCAAAAATAAATAACTAAACATTTTTTTTTTAAAGCCAGAATTTTATGAGGTAAATGTCTAGATAATCCAATTCCTTCTTATCATGTTGTAAACATTTAAGAAGAATTGGCAACTAATGATTTCAATTTTGTTGTCTTCCTTAAAGATTATATACTGGTAGATATTATACCAGTATATAATGGAAGATATTATACTGGAAGATATTATAAGAAAGATGGCTATTTTTTGTGCTAGAGAATGTTTTCTCCCTCCCCTTGAAATATCATCCACATCGTTGATTTCACCGTGAATCATAGGACACTAGTGGGCTCCCTGGAGGCCAAACCTACTTCAATTCCTTCTATTTCCAGAGCAGGTGTCTATCCAGTCAGTCATAGTCATCTCTATTTTGAGAGCCTTTTTGAATTAAAAGAAGATTGTCTACTATTAATCTGTATTCCACTTGCCATATACATATGTCTCTAGTAAATTTGATTTTCCTTATTTGTAGCCAATTACACATCTGTGTATGCATTATTAATTGCCATGGATCTAATTTTTGTATTGTTATATATATGTGCATTTGTGTCTGGAAATGATCATCCTCTGTTTAAAATTCAAACACACTGTTTCTTTAGCTAATAGCCTACTCTGTCTTCAACAGAGAATGTTTGCTTAGTTTTTAAAGAGAAGGTTGTGGGATTTGGGAAGTTTTATATTTTGACCATTGAGTTGAGCCAAACTCTAAGCACATTTTTTAATGGAAACCCCTTTGATCAAGAGATAAAGTATCATGTTAACCTGTAGCCTTTGGATTTGAAGTCTAAACAAAAGGATAATGTGTGAATTTGCTAATGATTTCCTACTTCTGAGTTAGCTAAGCTTTTTGCTGTTAGCTGTAGAGGCATACAGCTCACAAAACACTGTCTCCTGGTCACCAGCAAGAAATAAATGAGTTTTTAAGACAAATAAAATTTTAGAATGGTGCCAAAAAGAGAATGAGGAAGACAGTTTGACAATGGAGCAATTAAATTTCCATTAAGAAGAAGGCATCTGACTTGGCATATAATTGAGATAATATTTTTTACTATGATATTAGAAAAAAATAGAGGAATGAACCTTGAATACGCAAAAAAATAAAACCCCAGATACAAAAACTTATTTCATTTCCTCACTGCAGGAGAGCCTGCTTGAAGCATGATGGGCAAAAGTAATTCTAAGTAGTCCTGAGCCTAGATCTGTTACTTTACTCTACATAGCATATTTCAGGAAAGATCCATGACCATGTTTATAGCTAAAACATCATTAGTAATGAATAATGGCTTAGATGACTTCCTCAATGTACTTTTGGCAAAGACTTTCATTCATTCATTCCATTAAAAATTAATTGTTGGGGGGCACCTGGGTGGCTCAGTAGGTTAAGCTCAGGTCATGATCTCACAGTTCATGGGTTCGAGCCCCGCGTCGGTCTCTGTGCTGACAGCTCAGAGCCTGGAGCCTGTTTCAGATTCTGTGTCTCCCTCTCTCTGACCCTCCCCTGTTCACACTCTGTCTCTGTCTCAAGAATAAATAAACATTAAAAAAAATTATAAAAAACTATTTGTTGGGGCGCCTGGGTGGCTCAGTCAGTTAAGGGTCGAACTCTTGATTTCAGCTCAGGTCATGATCTCACGGTTTATGAGTTTGAGCCCTGCATCAGGTTCTGCGCTGACAGTGCTGAACCTGCTTGGGATTCTCTGTCTCCCTCTTTCTCTCTGCCCTTCCCCCACTTGCACTCACTCTCTGTCTCTCTCGAAAATAAATAAATAAACATTAAAAAATTATATGGTGGACATCTACAATGTGCTTGGCACTGCATTAGGTAAGAGAGCAATGTGCTCTTTACTCTCACTGAACTTCCACTCTACAAAGGAAGACAGATAATGACATGTAATTTTAAGTATGATTACATGTATTAGGAAAAGTTAAGTATAAATTACCATGGCAGCAAATGCTGAAGGGGACTTAGTCTTAGGGCACACAATAGACGCTGTGTGCTTGTGAAAACAAATGATCCAAAAAAGAAACATTAGTGTATTGAAAAGCTCTATACCCGACTAATGTTAGCCACAAATTTTAGCATTCATCACATTCTATGTGTATGTATTTCTATTCCACTAAACATAGTTCTTAACTCTGATTATGGATGGGGACCACTTGGAGAACTTTATTTTATTTTTTAATTTTTTTTAATGTTTATTTATTTTGAGGGAGAGAGAGACAGAGTGTGAAGGGGGGAGGGGCAGAGAGAGCGGGAGACACAGACTCCGAAGCAGACCCCACGCTCCGAGCGGTCAGCACAGAGCCCAACGTGGGGCTCAAACTCACAAACCGCGAGATCATGACCTGAGCTGAAGCTGGATGCTTAACTGACTGAGCCACCCAGATGCCCCAGTACTTGGAGAACTTTAAAAGCACACTGGCACTTAAGTCCAAGTCCACAGATACTTTAATTTAAGTGGTCTGCAGGGGAGTCCAGGCAGGAGTATTTTTTAAAGCCACCTACGTGATTCTACCACACAGCCACTACCAAGAACCACCACTCGAAGCCTTGAGGAGAGATCACGTGTTAGGCCTGTATTTATGCCCACTGCAAGGCACCATCAGTTACACAGACTCAGGGTACAACAAATACTTTTCCATTAGACTGAACTGATTGGACAAGCTCCAGAAATGCATTAGAGACCCCTTCTTTGAAAAAGGATATCTTACTATTTTATGTCCTTCCTTCACTTCTATGATAGCAGCATAAACATGATGAAGACACCATACCAATCTGAGGAATCATCTGCTTGCACCCTCAGAGGGAAAATATGATTATGAGCTGATCATTAAATAACCACAAGGAGTTTGGGATAAGAAATATTCAAATTCACCCACGGCCCATCTAGTTCACTCAGTTCAATTGCTCATACCGTTTCTTCCCATGAGCCAACCCTAAGCCACATTTAGCCACCAACAGCCTGCAGAAAGTACACACACTCTGAGACTTGAGGATGCTATTCACCTGGCTGGTCCTATCAGCACTTTGCACCAGCCACAAAGACAAAACGTTCAGTCAGCCGAACTCTGTGAATGGCCAAACTGATTGAACACTTCAGACATCTTGGCTAGGAAGAAACAATCTCATGCTTCCCCCATAAACACAAATTCCCATGGAAACCAAACCAGGAGACAGAGAATACTCACTTTATTCACTTTGTGTTAGGTCCAGTGATCCTCATGAGACCTTCCCTGAGTGAGTCTGGGTTCTTGGTATGCAAGCCAGAGCTTTTCTTCATGGCTGGCTATCACTTTGAGCCATCATTTTAACCGAGCTCAGACAACACTTGCCTTGAACGGGCTCCAAGGAGTTTTCCATAGAGAATTTATGTCTATAGAACTGTCTGCTCACCCAGACTCCATAAGCCTTTTGTCTACCCAGACAGGGAAACACACACACACACACACACACACACACACACACACACACACACACCACACGATTATTATTATTAAATTCACTGAATACTATTCTTTACTTTTAAAGTACAGCTGCATTCTTCCCTTACCACAATATATCGGGGCTTTGAAATTTTATATGTACTTTTTAAGACTATTTTAAGGACATCCATGATTTCTATCTTAGTCCAATATAAACTGACCCTTATTTTTCTTAACACTTCAGACTATTATGAAATTTAAAAAAAACCATTTTACTATGAAAATTTACTTTCTCACTTATCTGATTGCAAACTGGGGTTTGGTCACATTGGGTCTTTCATTATTTGATGAGGGTGGAAGTGGACGTATAACTTCAAAGCGTTAATACTGATCACGTTAAAAGTGAAACAGAAGTTTGTACTCCAAATATTCACATCTTTATTTGCTTGCCTAATGTCTTAGGAGGAATTCAGGGAAGGACAGAGAAACTGCTCTAAGGGTTTTAGGCAGCAACAGATTTAAAATAGGGAATTTGGTGCTTACAAAATCATTTGAAAATCTGAAAGAACAACTTCTAGTCTTGGCCTAGAATGACCTTGGGAACAACCAAAACTGGAATGACCTTGGGAATAATTACAGTTGACCCACTAGTGCTGCCCGTGGAGCTCCGCTGGAAGGAAGAAGCGCAGATGACCTGCTCCAGTGACCTCTCCACATCCAGGCGGCTAGAGAACGGATAATCGGCAGCCACGGTTCTGAAACTGAAGGCCACATCCAGGTGCCGCCACGTCTGTCTCTGCTTCTTGACACCCCGAGAACCGGAGAATGCATAGAACAAAACTGAAAAAAAGGCGTCCTGTCTCTGACCTTGCTGGCCTGCAGCGATAGCCTGGCTCCTCTCTTCCATCCACTTCCAAATCTTATGTGAGTGAGGCAGATTGGTGGTCCTTATTCCTTCTAAACCCCAGAGGCAAAGAGGTCTGAGAAATATAGTTAATAGGTTTCCAACGTCTTCAACCAAAGGAAGGAAGGGCAGAAGCTGTGAGTATATGCGGCACAGATATAAACAAGGATAGGCACCGTCCATTACCTTGTTTACAAACTGAAATTGGATACCGTTAGATTATACAGTCTCATGAACCAAAGTCCCCTGCTACGTTGTTTTCAGAGGCAAATCAGCACTATATTGTACATCTGAAACTAATATAACACCATATGTTAACTATACAGAAATTAAAATTAAAAACTTAATAAGAATAATTTAAAAAAAAAAAATAGAGGCAAACCAAGGGCATGAAGATCACCCTTGACCAGTACTCCCAGATTTCCAATTACGTGATGTTTCTACTATGCAGCTTAACTTATAGGTCTCGTTTTTGCCATTAAACGCATAAAGCTCACTCTCAACAAGTTTTGTGTTTTATAGGACAACTGTTTTGTGTTCTATAGGACAACTAGAAATTCACACTCAGTTAAGGAACACGAGATAAAGTTGCCTTTTAACAGGTCCATTTTTCTAAGTGTATTTCACTCATAACAATAATAACTGATACCTCAAAGCAAATAAAGTATTTTATGATGTGGCTTAGTGGTTCTATTCATGCTTCTTCAGGAAGTCAAAAGACCACAACACAAGTCTGAAAAAGAATTAGCCTCTGTTTTTTATTAAATATGTATTGCTTAAAGCTATGGCAAGAGAAAAAAAAAGTTACTGCTGATTCATATAAGTAATATTTTTTCGGGGTCTGTTAAATAATGAAAGCTATGAGGGTAGTGGCAAAGGATAAAAGAAATTAAACACAAGTACTTAATTTTAAAAAGCAGTCTGCAAGTGTTTTCATGCATAGTCTTTTGGTTTTTCTTACATACCCTAGGCACCCAGGAAAGAAAATGTATCTAGAAAGGTCAATTCATAAAAGTTTATTACAGAGATGGCTGAAACATGTTTAAGCTAAAACACTGATCCTAGAATCATTTATTCAATAGAAACTCAGTAGGGCGATTCTTAACAAACTTACATGGCTACATATTAATGTTTCATCTTTAAAAATCACTTTTTAAACTAACAAAACCACCTTCACATGTTGCAAATTAATCCAGTGATGAACCTGTGGTCCTTACAAACCATTCACTTCTACTCTCAAATCTCCTGGCTTCTCAATGTATAATCAGAGAATCCGTAGAGGGAAGGAGCCTTACATGTTATTCACATTGTGCAATTCCTTATATATTTACTTTTTAAAAATCTAAAACTGTTTCATAAACAAAAATATTAAATTTACTAAATCATGATAAAATGCACATAGAATATCAATGAAGATGAACATTTTATTGTCAAAATAAGTATCCTTGGGGTGCCTGGGTGGCTCAGTCGGTTGAGCTTCCGACTTCAGCTCAGGTCATGATCTCACGGTCTGTTGGTTCAAGCCCCGTGTCAGGCTTTGTGCTGATAGCTCAGAGCCTGGAGCCTGCTTCAGATTCTGTGTCTCCCTCTCTCTCTGCCCCTCCCCCACTCTCACTTTGTCTCACTCTGTCTCTCAAAAATAAATAAGTGTAAAAAAAATTAAAAAAATAAGTATCCTTTTCAGGCATATGATAGAAATAATTGTCTATTCATGATACACCCAGAGACAAAAACTGGAAAAATCTGGGAAATATTTGAAAATTTGGTTCACAAAATACCACGTATCTGCATATATAAACGTATCGGTATATTTGGGCTTTAAGTTTCCATCTGGAAGTTTTCTGTAAAAACACCATTTTAGTTTTCATAAATACGTGCCTGAAGTTTTGGAGAATAACAGTGATAATGATGCTACCCCCTCCAGACATCATGTTCAGGGTAGAGACTTGGCAAAATATGCTTCATCTGCTGTAGCTGAGTCCAGTTGCAAAAAAAGAAACTTTGGGAAACGTAATTTCAGAATTCCTCAGTTCATCATTGCAATCAGAACACGGAGAAATTCCACATGGCCAAACACAAAGTATGAAGACAACTCATCTTATTTTATGTATCATGATATAATTTGTGAGCCAATTTAATTAAACATATACCATGGGGGCGCCTGGGTGGCTCAGTCAGTTAAGCGTCCGACTTTGGCTCATGTCATGATCTCACAGTTCGTGGGTTCGAGCCCCACAACGGGCTCTGTGCTGACAGCTCAGAGCCTGAACCCTGCTTCAGATTCTGTGTCCCCCTCTCTCTCTGCCCCACCCTTGCTTGTGCTCTGTCTCTCTCTGTCTTTCAAAAATGAATAAACATTTATATATATACATATACGTATATGTACATATACGTATATATATATATATATATATATATATATATACACACATACACACACACACACACACACACACACACACACCATTAAAAAGTGGGTGCTTCTCCACTTCTTCCAGGTGAAGGGAGCACCATTCATGACCATGTCAGCCAGGGCATCCCTGCTATGCTCTCCTCCTGGCCTCAGGGAACCACAGGCTTAATCTGAGTGCTGAGTGCTGAGTGCAGTCCAGTGAAACTGGACACACGTTTCCCAGCCTCCTGCAGGTCCCTGCATCTTGGAAATGTGAGGTCTGCAAGCAGCAGATCTCATCTGGGCCTTTTCGCTCCGATTTGAGGGACCCACCCCCTCTCGGTTGAGGAAGCTTGGGGTTTTCTAGTCCTGCTGTCACATTCTCCAGAAACAGATTTAGTAGGTTTTTTAAAGTTGGTGATAATCTGGTCTGAATCTTTTGAATCTTTCGTCTTGTCAATAGGTTCAGGACTTGGACAGGTTAAAGGGGTCCTCTTTAAGCCCAACTTAAGATTTCAGTTTAAACTGCCTAAAGAAGAGTCTGAAGCTCCCCCAAAGCCTCGTTTATCAGAATATCACTTTCAAAATCTATGTGCATCAACCCAAAAGGCTCTGCCTATAGAAAGGGCCTCCTGGGGTTATAGCTTTTACATAGTCTTTTTTTGTTTGTTTTTTGTTTTGTTTTTTAAATGAAGAAATTCGAGTGGGAAACTCAATCTATATTTTTTCTTTATATGACTTATTCTGGTAATATGCATCTTTTCATTCAAAACTTTTATTGTCAAAATCAGAACACAGATCACGTATTTAATATAGTCCTGTGTTGCTGTTTAAGAAGAGGTGGATGGGGTATTGATGTATAAAAGGTTTCCTAATATCAGAACCTGTTGCATACTGCCATGGTCTCCATGTTTGCATTCCCTCAAAATTCATCCACTGAAATCATAACCCTCCCAAAGGTGGGGATATTAATAGGTGGGGCCTCTGGGAGGTCAGTAGATCATGAGGGTGGGACCCTCATGAATGGGATTAGTGCCCTTATAAAAGAGACCCCACAGACCTCTTCTCACCACGTGGGGATACAACAACAAGTCTGTGCCCAGAAGAGGGCCCTCACCCTACCATACCCGGTACCCAGATTTGGACTTCCAGCCACCAGAACTAATCGAAATAAATTTCTGTTATTTATAAGCCACTCAGTCTAGGGTGTTTTGTTGCAGCAGCCCAAAAGGATTAAGACACTTAATCTGCCAAAAATTTCATAAATAATTGATGAAGGCCTATTTTACTAACTACGTGACAATTTGTTTTAATTGTGCTATCGCCATTTTTACGCAGAAAAAACTGAAATAGGGACTTAGTAATTTTTGAGTTAATCTTATCAATGTAAACCACCAATTTGACTGGGCAAGTAACACATTAGCTACCCTTATCAATTTACCATTTTTCAAAATTTTTCACGGTCTCAATTCTTATGAGACTGGACAAGGGTATAAGGGGGGAGCATTTTGTAAAATACTCTTAAGTGCCAATGTGTGTACTGTCATGGGGGCCCTGAGCAAACAGGATCTGCGTGAGGAGAGGGAGTGACTGAAAGGTCCATATACATAGTTGTTTGTTTGTTTGTTTGTTTGTTTGTTTTAATGGTTATCATTGGCAGCTGCAGTTCCCATCACTATTTTCCAAATCTACTTCCTCTTGCATTCATAGTTTACCAAAAGCTCCAAAAGCTGCGGTGTAAAAGGAAGCATAATATCCCCTTTGCCAGCCAAGAGTTGTCTCCTAAGCTCTGTGTGTTTTCTGTACCCCATGCACGAAATTTACAAAGAGAGAGCCCGCGCGCGCGCGCGCGCGCACACACACACACACACACACACACACACACACACACACATTAAAATCCACAATGCTTATGGAGGCAAGGGTGTCAACTAATGTACTAAATACTAAAAAGAAAACCTTTGTTCCCAGTGATAACTTGACAAAAATTTGACCCCTGAGTCCTCAGCAAGTCTGTAAAGCAAAAAAAAAAAAAAATGTTCATCTCAAAGCCTTACTTCTTCCTTCCTCCCTCAGGAATGCACTCTTCCCTTTCAGCACAGGACAACCAGATGGTTTCTGTAATTTCCAACTTTTCATTCAAATTGATTCTCAATAAATAAATAAATAAATAAATAAATAAATAAATAAAACAGTAGGTGCCTGCTCCGTAAAAAAAAAAAAAAAAAAAAAAAAAAAAAAAAAAATTCCCATACATCTTGAATGTTACGCTCTCCTGACATTTGCATCACCACATAGAAACATCAAGGAGATCATAGTCATTATTTATTCATTTATTTATTTATTTAGAGAGAGGCAGAGAGAGAGCACAAGTGGGGGAGGGGCAGAGAGACAGGGGGACAGAGGGTCCAAAACGGGCTCTGTACTGACAGCAGAGAGCCGGATGCAGGGCTCAAACTCACGAACCTCAAGATCATGGCCTGAGCCAAAGTCAGACACTTAACCAACTAAGCCACCCAGGTGCCCCAGATCATAGTCATTTTAATGATGGAGGAATAAGCAGAGGTCTCTTTATTTTTTTTTCATTGTTTTAAATATTTATTTACTTTTGAACTTTTTTTTTAACATTTATTTATCATTGAGAGACAGAGAGGCACAGACTGTGACCAGGGGAGGGGCAGAGAGAGGGAAACACAGAATCCGAAGCAGGCTCCAGGCTCTGAGCTGTCCTCATAGAGAAGGACGCAGGACTTGAACCCTCGAACCGCAAGATCATGACTTGAACAGAAGTCGGAGGCTTAACTGACTGCACCACCCAGGCACCCCTGCAGAGGTCCCTTTAAATCGTGTTTCTGCCCACACAAGCTGGATTTCTTCAGTGTACTTATTGGTGGGTTTAGAAAGTAATGGCTTCACATCATCTGGACTGAGTGCAGGTTAAAGCAGAATTGACTAGGGGTGCCTGGGTGGCTCAGTCGGTTAAGCATCCGACTTCGGCTCAGGTCATGATCTCGCGGTTCGTGAGTTCAAGTCCCGCGTCGGGCTCTGTGCTGACAGCTCAGAGCCTGGAGCCTGTTTCAGATTCTGTGTCTCCCTCTCTCTCTCTGACCCTCCCCCGTTCATGGCTCTGTCTCTCTCTGTCTCAAAAATAAATAAACGTTAAAATAAAAAAAAAAAATTTAAAAAAAAGCAGAATTGACTATGACAGGGAGTCTGAAAGACGTGGTCCTAAGAAATCATCACTGAGAATTTGAAGAGGGGCAGTGTTCTAACCACACCCAATTCCCTCCTCAGGAGATAGAAGGCACCAGGAGAGTTAGTTCCTGCTCTCAGGAAGCCTACATTTCAATGGGTGACAAAGCAAGAAAACACAAATGGCAACGTATTAATGATTATGAAATAGAGGGGAAGAGGAAGGCATGTCTTTGGAAGAGATGTTAGAGAAGAGACCCAAGTATATGAATGGGACAGTGATCTCAAAGTGAGAAAAAAGCTCAGACACATACACAGGGCATGGCAAGGACCCTGAGTTGGTGGTCCCTGAGCCTCCCTCGCCAAGACTAAATACCTACAACACCATTCCCTTCATAATGTGTGTACAGAAGCAGAAAAACATGCCATTTGTTGAAATCATTATTGACAGCCAAACTGTTGTAGGCAGAAAATCCCTCTTGTTCCAACAGTTGCCTGTGCTGTTTTAAGCATTGAGAAGAGGAACCCTATCAAGACTGGAGAAAATGGCTGGAAGTCTCAATTACTTGAAACCACAAAATGTCCATAATCGGAGTCACACATGGCACTTTCCTTCTTAGCCTGACATTCTTAGAGGGAAACATTCTCCTCAAACTCAGGAATGTTTCCAAAGACTCTATTACTAAAAGTTTCCCCACACTTACTAAACCGAGAACTACAGAAGAAACTCTGGGGGAAGGGTTCCCTCTTATTTTAACTTCAGAGTCTCTCAATTTCTTTATTCTCTCTAAATATCACTTAATTATACAACTATACATGTACACGCATCTGTGTAGTACATGTGGTTGGCAGAATCCCAAGATAATCCCCCCTCAGTTTAGTCCCTGATGTCCACTCACAACCTCCCAGTTATTCCATCAAACTCTAGTCTGCATGCTGCTATGAGGGGATTTTTCACATGTAATTAAGGGCACAAATCATTGAACTTTCAGATAAGGGATTATCCAGATGGCCTGACTTAATCACATGATCCTTTTGAAAGCAGAGTTTTCTCCAACTTATTACAGAAGGAAAAGTTAGAGATTTGAAGCATGACAAAGATTTGGTGCATTGGTACTGGTCTGGAATGGAAGGGCCATGTGTCTAGGAACTACAAGAATGTCAGAAGGCTTTGAGGCTTTGAGAGTAGTTTCTGACCAAAATCTAGAGGGAAAATAGAAAACTCAGTACTTACAGCCAAAAGAAAGTGAATTCTGTCAACAACCAATGAGTTTGATGAGGACCCCAACCCCAGTCAACACTTTGATGAAGTCCTAAGCAAAGATTCCACCCAAGCCATGCCCAGATTCCTGACCCACAGAAATTACAAGATAATAAATTCATGGTGTTGTGATAATTTGTTACACAGCAATACGAAACAAATAGAGTATAGAATAATAACAATAAAATGAGAAGAATTCCATCTTCCTCTTTTCATCAAGCTTTGTTCATAGTTTGTGGGTAGTCTTATGTGTTACTATTCAGATAATTTATAGTTAATACTTTTTTAGTATTAATCTGTTAGGTCTTTGGGAGGCTTGCAGGATGGGAAAAAATTCTCTTTTCTTTTTTTTTTTAACGTTTAATTTTTGAGACAGAGAGAGACAGAGCACGAATGGGGGAGGGGCAGAGAGAGAGGGAAACACAGAATCAGAAGCAGGCTCCAGGCTCTGAGCCATCAGCCCAGAGCCTGATGCGGGGCTCGAACTCACGGACCGCGAGATCGTGACCTGAGCTGAAGTCGGACGCTCAACCGACTGAGCCACCCAGGTGCCCCAAAAGTTCTCTTTTCTTTAGAACTGAGTGACTATAACTCATGCTAAAAGCCAATTTGCCAGGAGGAAAAAAAAAACGTAGATGTAGCAAGAGTATTCCCGCAAACAGTACCAGCCAGTTCTAGCAGTACTAAATGTAGGTGAAAAGAAAGAAAGACTAATTGGAGTTCATGCCTGCCTTGAGGAGGAGTGATTTCCGAGTACCAACAAAAGACCAGGTGTGGTAAATCACAACAGTTAACAGACAGATAAACAGGTTAAACAAGAGTCTTCGTTGCCTTCAAAAATCTTTCTCCTGATGCAAATTGGGCTTCATTTGTCCTCTCAAAGCAACCATAGCAGGATGAAACCATATCATGATTCTTAGTGCCAGCAAATTTAGGGCAAACCGTTAAAAGCTATTCTTTTAA
This sequence comes from Panthera leo, assembly GCF_018350215.1. Lineage (NCBI taxonomy): Eukaryota > Metazoa > Chordata > Mammalia > Carnivora > Felidae > Panthera > Panthera leo. The sequence continues at coordinate 16,393,768 of NC_056687.1, read as the reverse complement.
AACAGCTGCTATTTTTAGTCTTTGCAACTTATTTAACTTCCTGGAAAAAATAACATATACAAGTCCACATCTTCCAAACTCCATTTTTTGGGCTTTTTAAAACTATTTAAATAAACACTAAAGTAGTTTTAATAAAAACGTGCCAAACTCACCTTCTTTTACCCAGTGTTTATGAGTGCTTCTGTATACCACTATGTCACCTGAAGAATTATTGTGGAGGAAAAAAAATGATATGTCACAATATTTTCATATTTAAATGATAATATTTTTAAAATAGTGGTATCATGGCCCAAAATACTGGATTATGTTATTTCAGTTCTATCCTTTCTTAGGACACAGATTAGCTAATTCATATATTCCTGGACTCTTTGAGGATCCTTAACACCTGGCCTATTAATCACCATGGCCGTTGTACAGGTAGGAGAACTGAAGTCCTTCAAGAACTTTCATTTGAAACCATGGTGGCAAGGGCCAATGAGGGAACTGTTTTTAGATGAAAATTTTTGTTTGAAGACGCAGAGTAAAATTTCCCATCTGTATATTCTGTTTACATCCAAAAAGAACCTTTAGCTGTTTCCAGTCTCTTGGTTTAGAGCAAGAATATGTGGAAGGTGGTAAGCTCACTTCCAGGTAGAAGACAATCAACATGGCAAGATTCCATTTCCACCTTGGCTCTGTATCTGAACTGAGCGTGCAAAATTTTTCTGTAAAGGGCCAGATAGTAAATATTTTTAGCTTCAAGGGCCAAGAAATATTACATAGATACTTCTACAATAAGACAGAAAACATATTTCCACAATATATTTATTGATGACATTTGAAATATAATAGTTGAGTATAATTTTTTTGTAATATAGATCTACTAATGAGAAAAACAGAATTCCTTTGGGGAAGGTTAATATTTTGCTTAATAAAGTTGCTTAATAAAGGTAAAAAACATTCCTTGTTTGTGGGACATACAAAACAGTCAGTGAGCTGAATCTGGCCCAATGGCCATAGTGTATTCACCCCTGCTTTTAAGTGCAGCACTATATAGCACAAATGTCCTCCCATCTAGCCCCTGGAAAATCCATGCTAGGTTTCTTCTGAAATGATGTGTAAGAAGTAATACTCCATAAGTAAATAAGCCTTCATTAATTTAAGGCTTGTAGTAAAAACAGAAGTTATAGTACTACCACTGAAAGAAGCCCAATCCAGCAAATTGAAAATGGTGCTGATGGGAACAGCAGGAAGAACTCGAATCATGACAACAATGTATCCATGATCAAGAGGTCCTGGGAAAATAAGTCCTTGGTCCAGCCTCCTTTTGTGTAGATATTTATAAGGCGAAGACATTTAAAATTGTTCTCAGGCTATGCAACTATGTCCTTTGATTGCCCTCCTCCATGGAGAGGGCCCTAGAGGAGAAGGTCATGTATTCACATTTTCATAACTGTTTTGTTGGCTGTCAAACTTTGAGCCTCTAATGCTGAGATTCTCATGACTGTCATAAGGCTTGATCATTCTGTTCTAATTCTTTAGAGGTGATCTGTTTTTTGACAAAGAAAGAATATAAGATTCTGGGATATAAGGCCAAGAATTTTTAAGGGCTTTTTTTTTCGGGGGGGGATGAAGGTGGGAGGACAATGTGGAATTTCAGGGAAGAAGGGACTATCCACTTACCAAATACGTATTTGTTGAATGGATGTTCTGGAATTCATGGGTCATGCCATCAATGGATTTTTACTGATGGGGTGCAATAATTCTCAAGAGCCCAATGGGGAGCTAAGATTGTAAGTCTCAGAAAAGTTGCTAAATAGAAATGTGGGAAGAGTCTAAAGATAAACTTTGCTTCTAGCAAGAACTATATCCATGGCTGGAGCTGTTCAACACAATGCAGCTGCCACCATCCTATTGAACAGTATTAGCTTTGAGGATGGATCACTGAGTTATCACAAAACCTTGTGTTCACTCAGGATAGTGGTTGCCGGTCTTAGAATGTGAACAGAACCCTCAGGTTTGCAGCAGACCTATCCACAGAAACTTGGCAGGCCAGAAAGGAATGGCAGGATATATTCAGTGTACTGAATCAGAAAAATATGCAGCCAAGAATTCTTTATCCATCAAGGCTGTCATTCAAAATAGAGAGATAAAAAGTTTCCCAGACAAACAAAAAATTAAAGGGGTTTGTGACCACTAAACCAGCCCTGCAAGAAATTTTAAGGGGGACTCTGTGAGGGGATAAAAGATGAAAAATATATATATAGAGAGAGAAATAAATAAATAAATACCAAAAGCAACAAAGATTAGAAAGGACCAGAGAATACCACCAGAAACTCCAACTCTACAAGCATCATAATGGCAATAAATTCATATCTTTCAGTACTCATTCTAAACATCAATGGACTCAATACTCCAATAAAAAGACATAGGGTAACAGAATGGATAAGAAAACAAGATCCATCTATATGCTGTTTACAAGAGACCCACTTTAGACCTAAAGACACCTTCAGATTGCAAATAAGGGGATGGAGAACCATCTATCATGCTAATGGTCAACAAAAGAAAGCCAGAGTAGCCATACTTATATCAGACAATCTAGACTTTAAAACAAAGACTGTATCAAGAGATGCAGAAGGGCATTATATCATAATCAAGGGGTCTATCCACCAAGAAGACCTAACAATTGTAAACATTTATGCGCCAAATGTGAGAGCACCCAAATATATAAGTCAATTAATCACAACCATAAAGAAACTCATCAATAGTTAATACCATAATAGTAGGAGACTTCAACATCCCACTCACAGCAATGGACAGATCATCTAATCAAAAAATCAATAAGGAAACAATGGCTTTTAATGACACACTGGACCAGATGGACTTAACAGATATATTCAGAACATTTCATCCTAAAGCAGCAAAATACACATTCTTCTCCAGTGCACATGGAACATTGTCCAGAATAGACCATATACTGGGACACAAATCAGCCCTAAGTGAGTACAAAAAGATTGAGATCAGACCGTGCATATTTTCAGACCACAATGCTATGAAACTCAAAATCAACCACAAGAAAAAATTTGGAAAGGTAACAAATACTTGGAGACTGAAGAACATCCTACTAAAGAATGAATGGGCTAACCAAAAAGTTACAGAGGAAATTAAAAAGTATATAGAAGTTAATGAAAATGGTAACATCACAACCCAAAATCTCTGGGACACAGCAAAGGTGGTCATAAGAGGAAAGTATATAGCGATCCAGGCCTTCCTGAAGAAGGAAGAAATATCGCAGATACACAACCTAACCTTATGCCTTAAGGAGCTGGAAAAAGAACAGCAAATAAAACCAAAAATCAGCAGAAAACAGGAAATAATAAAGATTAGAGCAGAAATTAATGCTATGGAAACAAAAAAAAAAAAATAGTAGAACAGATCAATGAAACCAGAAGCTGGTTCTTTGAAAGAATTAACAAAATTGATAAACTACTAGCCAGTTTGATCAAAAAGAAAAAGGAAAAGACCGAAATAAATAAAATCAAGAATGAAAGAGGAGAGATCACAACCAACACAGCAGAAATAAAAACAATAATAAGAGAATTATTATGAGCAATTATATGCCAATAAAATGGGCAATCTGGAAGAAATGGACAAATTCCTAGAAACATATACACTACCAAAACTGAAACAGGAATAAATAGAAAATTTGAACAGACCCATAACCAGTAAGGAAATAGAATTAGTAATCAAGAATCTGCCAAAAAACAAGAGTCCAGGGCCAGATGGCTTTCTAGAGGAATTCTACCAAACATTTAAGAAAGAGTTAACACCTGAAGGTGTTCCAAAAAATAGAAATGGAATGAAAACTTCCAAACTCTTTCTATGAAGCCAGGATTACCTTGATTCCAAAACCAGATGGAGACCCCACTAAAAAGGAGAACTATAGACCAATTTCCCTGATGAACATGGATGCAAAAATCCTCAACAAGATATTAACCAACTGGCTCCAACAATACCTTAAAAAAATTATTCACCACGACCAAGTGGGATTTATACCTGGGATGCATGGCTGGTTTAATATCTGCAAAACAATTAACATGATTCATCACATCAATAAAAGAAAGTACAAGAACCATATGATCCTCTCAAAAGTTGCAGAGAAAGCATTTGACAAAATACAGCATCCTTTCTTGATAAAAACCCTCAAGAAAGTAGGGATAGAAGGAGCATACCTTGAGATCATAAAAGCCATATATGAATGACCCAATGCTAATATCATCCTCAATGAGGAAAAACTGACAGCTTTCCCCCTAAGGTCAGGAACAAGACAGGGATGTCCACTCTTGCCACTGTTATTCAACATAGTATTGGAAGTCTTAGCCTCTGCAATCAGACCACACAAAGAAATAAATGGCATCCAAATCGGCCAGGAGGAGGTCAAACTTTCACTCTTCGCAGATGACATGATACTCTATATGGAAAACCCTAAAGATTACACCAAAAAACTGCTAGAATTGATTCATGAATTCAACAAATTTGTAGGATATAAAATCAACGCACAGAAATCGGTTGCATTCCTATTCACCAACAATGAAGTGACAGAAAGAAAAATCAAGGAATCGATCCCATTTACAGTTGCACAAAACCATAAAATACCTAGGAATAAATCTAATCAAAGAGGTGAAAAATCTATATGCTGAAAACTATAGAAAGCTTATGAAAGAAACTGAAGAAGCCACAAAAAATGGGAAAAGATTCCATGCTCCTGGATGGGAAGAACAAATATTGTTAAAATGTCGATACTACCCAAAGCAATCTACATATTCAATGCAATCCCTATCAAAATGACACCAGCATTCTTCACAGAGCTAGAACAAAAATCCTAAAATTTGCATGGAACCAGAAAAGACCCCGAATAGCCAAAGCAATCTTGAAAAAGAAAACCAAAGCAGGAGACATCACAATCCCAGACTTTAAGCAATACTACAAAGCTGTAACCATCAAGACACTATGGTACTGGCACAAGAACAGACACTCAGATCAATGGAACAGAAGACAGAACCCAGAAATGGACCCACAAACGTATGGCCAACTAATCTTTGACAAAGCAGGAAAGAATATCCAATGGAATAAAGACAGTCTCTTTAGCAAGTGGTGCTGGGAAAACTGGACAGCAACATGCAGAAGAATGAACCTGGACCACTTTCTTACACCATACACAAAAATAAACTCAAAATGGATGAAAGACCTAAACGTAAAACAGGAAGCCATAAAAATCCTCGAGGAGAAAGCAGACAAAAACCTCTTTGACCTTGGCTGCAGCAACTTCTTACTCAACACGTCTCCAGAGGTAAGGGAAACAAAAGCAAAAATGAACTCTTGGGACCTCATCAAAATAAAAAGCTTCTGCACAGTGAAGGAAACAGTCAGCAAAACTAAAAGGCAACCGACAGAATGGGAGAAGATATTTGCAAATGACATATCAGATAACGGGTTGGTATCCAAAATCTATAAAGAACTTACCAAACTCAACACCCAAAAAACAAAAAATCCAGTGAAGAAATGGGCAAAAGACATGAATAGACACTTCTCCAAAGAAGACATCCAGATGGCCAACCAAGACATGAAAAAATGCTCACCATCACTCATCATCAGGGAAATACAAATCAAAACCACAATAAGATACCACCTTACACCCATCAGAATGGCTAACGTTAACAACTCAGGCAACAACAGATGTTGGTGAGGATGCGGAGAAAGAGGATTTCTTTTGCATTGTTGGTGGGAATGCAAGCTGGTGCAGCCACTCTGGAAAACAGTATGGAGGTTTCTCAAAAAATAAAAATAGAACTACCCTATGACCCATCAATTGCACTACTAAACTGCATTTATCCACGGGATACAGGTGTGCTGTTTCAAAGGGACATATGCACCCCCATATTTATAGCAGCACTATCAACAATAGCCAAAGTATGGAAAGAGCCCAAATGTCCATCGATGAATGAATGGATAAAGAAGATGTGGTGTGTGTATATATATATATATATATATATATATATATATATATATATATACACACATACAATGGAGTATTACTCGGCAATCAAAAAGAATGAAATCTTGCCACTTGCAGCTACGTGGATGGAGCTGGAGGGTATTATGCTAAGTGAAATTAGTCAGTCAGAGAAAGACAAAAATCATTTGACTTCACTCATATGAGGACTTTGAGAGACAAAACAGATGAACATAAGGGAAGGGAAACAAAAATAATATAAAAACAGGGAGGGGGACAAAACAGAGGAGACTCATAAATATCGAGAACAAATTGAGGGTTACTGGAGGGGTTGTGGGAGGGGGGGATGGGCTAAATGGGTAAGGGGCACTAAGGAATCTACTCCTGAAATCATTGTTGCACTATATGCTAACTAATTTGGATGTAAATTTAAAAAAATAAAAAATAAAAATTTAAAAAAAGAAAAAAAATACCCCAGGGGAAAAAAAAAAGAATGTGAACAGAACCCATGACTGACTCTGTGCATCCCTTCCTCTGGCTCCCTAATCATAATCTTAACAGGCCCTCATGGGAGCATGTGAGACTAAGATGTGAGACTGAGAAAGTCTTGTCAAGAATGATGCGACCTGACTTGTTGGCTATCAGGTCAGCCTGGACCAATTTCATGGAGACAATTAGAAGACACTGGACTCCTAGATCAAAGAGAAAAGACTTTATTATTCATGACACAGAAAGCAGCATGAGCTTCGTGCTTTCCCATGTGGATTCTGCAAATAAAGTAGGTTCGCATCATAGATGAGCAACTCCTTACTTATGAAACCTCAATTTTTTATAGTGAGCTACAGGCAAACTGCCCAATCTATATCCCAGAGGAATACATTGTCTTTAGTAGAGTGTACTGTAAGCAAACCTGCCTACTGCTCCAGAGAAAGAAAGTATTTCTATCTTCCAAGGCTGTTTTCTCTACAACATCTTTGGAAAGATCATCTGGAGTGATTACCATCAGTGTCTTTGCAAGATATGCAGAAATGTGAGAGACACATGGAAAATTGTCTCCTGACAGACTCAGACTTGCTTAAATTCATTAATGTTTCATTCATTCCCTATTGAGCTTCCAGATAATAAATAAACTGTATCTAACTAGTTTTTCCCTTTCTCTCTATTTCCCATCACATCAGCATTAGCTGATCAGTCATAAAGTAAGCAACCATTTATTGAGCATCATTCAAAGATTTGTATTTATTCCTGTGCTCTTCAAAGTCTTTAGGAGAAATGTTGAGTGAGTCATGACTTCTAACCAGTCCAAACAAGGAGACATGAGCCAAGCCACTCCAATTTCTTGGATTCAATTTTTGCTTACATCTCAATGACCAGAACTTAGTGACACAGCCTCACATATGGGGAGGAGGGGCCTGACAAATGAGCACATTGCCTAGAATAATATATCAGGATTATGCTACTAAGGAAGAATAATGAACATTGGGTACAATTAACATCTTTGCACAAGAAGGAAACTTGCAAACACTATCAGAGATGATACGATTTTTAGAAAGTATTCTGTTGGTACAAAACCATTTTTCTCCCAAATATGAAGTTAGGTATCCCTGTTAAATGTCAGGTAACTACCTAACAACCACAAGAAGTTAAGAAATTTGGTTAGGCCACATTTACTTATTCCATTAGACAGAAAAATAAATTGAATCAGTTTAGCATTTTTATGTGCCATAAAATTAATGTAAGATCACCAAATTTTCAAATGCCAGGGAAGTGCCAGAAAATTATATACTACAGACTCAGTGATGCTAAAGACTGTTTCAAAAGATTCTTCTAGAATTTAGAAGAAGTCAGAAATAAAGGACCCGGAGATAAAAGAAAAAAATGAAAAGATAAGCAATCTAAAAAACAGCAGACCTCTCAAAGCTATGTGTTAGCAATTGCAGAAGGAGATACCATGGAAATGGAGATACAATAATCAAAGACATAACAGTTGAGGATCTTCCTGAGCTGAAGAACAAGTAAATGTTAAAAATATTTAATGAAAGTGGAAACATAACTATGATGGAAAATATTTGAAGTTTCTCCAAAGTAAAGAGAAGGAAATAGATGGAAAAAAAAAATTTTAAGGTTAACATATTTCTCTTCTGAAAAAGTACAACTTGAAAATTTATTGGAGCAAAATTTCTACAGAGTTTGGAGGGGTTAACTTTGTGATCCAATAATCTATGCCCAATCAAACTAGGATTTGACTGCAAAGGCAACTAAATGGCATTCTCTTTCATACAAGGATAAAACTATCCATGAATCCTCCCAGAAAAAAAAAAAAAGTGAAAAAGCACTTTATCAGTTGGGGAACTGAACAAAAATGAGATGTCCATAACATACTGATAGAGGAAATGGAAAATGTGAACTCAAAACATGTTTTATAAATGAACTCTTTTTGCTTAAAAAAAAAGTGTTTATCCATGTAGAAAAGCCTAGAAAAATATAACCAACATTTTAAGAATGGTTTTTGTTTTTTGTTTTTTTTTTTTACTGGTGGGAGAAATAACTTTTAATGTCCATCTTTGATACCCGTGCCATCCACTGTAGTAGCCACTGGCCATATACGCCTAGTAAACTCTTGAAATATGGCTATTCCCAGGGAGATGAAAGGAACGCTACAATGTACACCAAATTTCAGAGACTTAATATGAAAAAAGAGGGGCGCCTGGGTGGCTCAGTCGGTTAAGCGGCCGACTTCGGCTCAGGTCACGATCTCGCTGTCCGTGAGTTCGAGCCCCGCGTCGGGCTCTGTGCTGACAGCTCAGAGCCTGGAGCCTGTTTCAGATTCTGTGTCTCCCTCTCTCTCTGCCCCTCCCCTGTTCATGCTCTGTCTCTCTCTGTCTCAAAAATAAATAAACGTTAAAAAAAAATTTTTTTTAAATAATAATAAAAGAAAAAAAAAGAATGTAAGATAGCTCATTGATAACTTTTATATTGATTTCATACTCAAATTAATCATGTACTGATGTATTGGAATAAATAAAATACAGTATTAAATTAATTTCACCAATTTCCTTTTGCTTTGTTATAAATGTGACTCCCCCAAGAATTTTAAATTACATATGAGCCTCTCATTTTGTGGCTTACATTTTATTTTATTTTTTTGAACAGTGTTCATCTATGCTTTCTGTTTTTTCTGATACTTTATATAGTGCATGTCTATTAACTTTATAATAAAAAAGAAAGGTATTTAAAAATATTTTTAGTTAAAGGTTCAGTAAAAGCAATAAAAGCTAGACAAAAGCAGCAGAGATAAATGAAAATATATATGAAGAGTCAGGTACCTGCATGGCAATTCTCCAGTAATAAAAGTGGAAAAACATGCAACAATATTTTACAGAAAGATCAGTGCAGGAAAACTAATTACACTTACATTACAAAAGTAAATGTGGTCAGTCAGATAGCTACCAAAAGATTGGTCTGTAAGAGTTGTTCCCAAGGCCTAAGGAGTTTGCAAAGGGTTTACTCTCTCTATAAAACTATTGAATGACTATCCATTCAATCCTTTCACTAATGAACTGGAGAAAGTAAGGCACCTTCTTTTTTCATTATTACCTGTATCATTCAGAGAAGGAAGAACAGAGATTTAATGAAAAACAGTTGACTTCATAATTTGAGATGGTTCTAGGACCTAACCTGGGCCTTTGGTTCCACATCAATTATTCTTTTCTTTCTATCACCCTGTCCTTTGGAGGCATTTCATGCTATCCTCCAGCCTCTCAACAAAATAATAAAACTATTTTCTCCTTCCCATGAAAAGGAAGCCTTCCTCATAGAACTTTGTCTTGATTGATTTGGAGGTTGCACAATTGCTTTGCTAGTCACCTAAGAACAGAAATTAACTTTGGGAGTTCAAAGACTAGAAATATCACAGGACCTTCCTGACTGGCATGACCACTAACAGAGCAACTTACTGCTCAATTTAAGTAATTATTCGGGTGGTAGACAATCTAATAAAAAGTTGAATTTTTCCTTTCAGGAATTTAGCATTTGTTTAACTCATGGCAGAGGAGGTGGAAAATTGTGCCTTTGTGACTGTTGTCAGAGAATCCAGTGAAGGAAATGCTCATTGATGGGTTAGATAGTTCAAGGCCACAAGGAAATGAGAGAAAGTCATGACTGATTAACCTAAAACAACTTCAGAAAGAAATGAAAGAAAATTATGGGGGATAAATTCAAGTATCTGTTACGTGGAATAAAATAATGGTATTTGAGGGGAAGTCATTAAAGTTATAATGTTTGGCTTTATCAGACAAAGGGCAAAGGAACTATGTAAATTTCATTCTTGACCAGTGCCAAGTGGGCTGAAGGCTTCTAAGAAAATAGAGGACTGGAAAAATAAATTTTTATCAAATTTAGAGTTGAGACTGACAAATGTGATTGTAATTTTGTGGGCATTTAGATATTCAGACATGCAAGTAAAATAATAATTTTTGGTCAAGGTTGATTCAAATCTTTAGAAATAAAGAAAATGTGGAATTACATGTACATAACAAATGAATGCTCCTAAGGATTTGTGGATAAATACACTTCAATACAGGTCAGTTATATCTCTTCTAACAATCAGTCCAGTACAGGAAGGGAAAAAAATGGGTTTAAGACTCTAGTAAATAGCTGTAAGTCATAATAAAGCGAACACTTAAGACAACTTGGGGTGTGTTCAGCAACATAAACTGTATATACTTGTTAAGACTTTTATAAATAGACACAGTTGTACTAAATTGTATCTTCTCTGATATATTGGACAGAATCATACAAATCCCCTGAGTTGTCCTGAAATGATGGAAGCATTACAACTCCCAAAGAAAAGACAGCAGAGGATAGTGGATGCATCCCTGGTTGAAGTCCCCAAAGACCTGTCTTTGAATTTGGGCTCTCTCATCTATTCGATAAGTGCCTTTACACAAATTAATAAAACTCCCTGCATTCAAGTTTTTTTTATCTAAAAAATATGTTCCACTATAGGATATTGATGTGAAGATTAAATGAGTTTACCTAAGTAAGAAGTGTTGGCAGTTAACAGGCTTTGTACCAGTTAGAGTTCCAGGAAATATATCATATACTCCAACAGAGTAATTGAGAAAAGTTAAATAAAGGGACAATTTACAAATGGTGGACATGGTTAAGAAAAATAAAAAAAGAACACTGAAACACCCCAGGCAAGAAAAATGAGGAGCTACAGCTGAAGAATGAAGTAAAGACACAGTTTCCAGAACCCAGAAAACTGTGATTTCAGTGGCGGGTGTAAATGAGACTGCTTGCTTAGAGATGGGTAGCCTGTAGTCAAAGTGAGAAAACATCCCTATCCTGCAGCCCAGCAGTGAGACAGCCGGGGAACCATTCTCTGTCCTCTGTCTTCTACCATCTTTCGATCTGTCACTAGAAATTCCCATTGGCTTTGTTTAACCAGAAGTCAGATAGCAAAGGGAGCTCAGTGCGTCCCCATTATACAAGTCAGAGGAGGAGAGAAAGGGAAGTATATTATAACTGTTGGCCCAATTCTAAAGAATTTTTGTTGGCCTCGGCTCACAGATGCTATTAGGACCAGAGGCCTCCACCTTATGGAGGAAAATAGATAGGCTGTAACAATATGGCGGTCATTTTGACCTCAACACAGCCGGCCACCTTGCCTCGCCCACACACACATTTCAAAATTGGGAATTTGGAAACAGACAAAGGCATCTGCAAACTGAGAGAAGGGGAGAAGGTGGGGTAGTACCAGGCAATAAGTGGTCTATGTATTTCTCCCTTAATTCTCATAAAGGCCATATTAGGTAAAGTTAAGACTCAGTTTCAAAATAAAAATCACTTGACTGCCACTAAAGCCATATTCTTCACGTTGAGAATTGGGTAAAGTCAAAAGTAAATTGCCAGCCTCTCTATCCACCCCACAAATGACTCATTTCTGGATTTTAACCGAAGAGACAGTAAACTTCATTGCAAAATGTACCTCAGATCTTCTCTTTTCATGTAGCCAATGTCATCAAACCAGACTGTACGTGCAGGAATATCTCTCTTTTCATTCCTCAATTCATTTACTCGTTAAGCATCAACTGAGCATTCATCCTGTGCTCAATGATACAAGACCCTGGGACATAAAGATGAATATGTCTCAAGTCCTGTTTACAGAGGTGCTCAACCCTGAATGAGAGCACATGCCCAAATTCATGCCATTTAAATGTGTTGGGACATGCTCTAAGGTCAAGATCTACATCTCTTACTTCACTCCCATGCACAAATGTGGTCAATGGAACTGAGCTCAACATTTTCTTAAATTTATCATTATACATTATATTAGGACTCTTTTTTGTTAAAGCAATGCAAGTCCTATTGAAATTGTCACAAATTTAAAAGAGGAATTCATAGCTCATATAGCTGGGAATACCATTGGTATAATTCATTAGATGGAAGAAGAACTACACAAAACAAATGCCTCCCACTACCCATCTCCCAGCTCTGTCTTTGACAGGCTTCTTTCTGTAGGCAGCTTCTCCCTTCCAGCAGGAAATATGTTTGCCAGCCACCCAATTTCATATTCTCCCAAATGAAAGACAAAGTTTCTCTCCATATGTTGATATGTTTGGCCCTATTTGGGCCAATAGAAAGCTCCGGACTATTATTGCTTCTGGAAAGGTCTGGGTGACATGTGGACAGGAGATCACAGGAGGGTGAGAGGCAGGTCATTATGGCCCACTGGCATCACTCAAAGTCTGAAAGCCATTATTTTATATAAATGTTTTGTGAAGTGAAATGTTATACAGTAGTCCATTATGACTCACATTTTGTCCACCATACAAAAGTCTGGAAAGTGGTAGAAAACAGAAAGATTGAAAACCTATTTCAGGGATAAAATGTACTGAGTAGGATTTCGTTATCTGTTTTCATTCTTGTTAAAATTGCTTCTAATATGAAGGATGATATACGTTTTTGCTCTTGTCTGTTTTCACTACGGACTGGCGTGTAAACTATGCCCGCCTCTTGTATTTGTGAAGCAGAAACCCTGCTCTCTTTTTATTATCTTAAACTTTGAGACATCAGTAATTATCAATGCTTCCAGGATTTTTCCTCTGTTCAAAAGCTCTGTGCATGATGCAGAGAGAGCCCAGGTGGGATACATCCCTGCAGGCCAAAGGTGTCTCTCTGCCAGAGGATCAGGAGGAGGAGGGTGGGTGAAAGATGATCAAGAGAAAGGTTTGGTGGTGACAGAGCTTAGTGCAATCACAACATTTCAGCATTTAGCTTTCTGTCTCCCTCCTCTGCAGAGAGCCGTCTCCTTTACCACCTAGAGTGGAGAAACACAAATGTGCTCATGGCTTCCTGGGACGATTCTTATTGTGGATTAGCTCATTAATAAATAACATGTCTTAGCTGTCTCTCCCTATCATTGCATAACATACCCAGCACATGAAGTGAAATAGAAACAGTCCTCTTGACCTTACTTGATCATTTCTACTTTATCTCTCCCCAAGTGTATTTTTCCCATATTTACTCATTAGAAACATGCTCTGTTGAGAGTAAAAAGAAAGAGGAAACGAAAGAATGAGAGTGAGGGAAAGCATGTCCTTTCTTATTTGCATTTCTGGATCTCTTGTCACCCTTCTCCCCCTGCCAACCCCTGGCTTACATAACCACTTTGTAATGCCAGCATTTCCTACTTCCTAATGAGTAAATATTTACTTCTTATCTTCTGATCTTTTATAATCTGCCCCCTTGAGACCAAGCAGACCTCGACCAGAAACTAGGACAGACTTGCAACGTAGCTTAATACTGTAATGTAATTACGCTGCATTGTTAATTAATGCAATGTAGTTTTTGGACTCTCCTAAACCTGGTTTAATTTTTTGCACTTATAAAGGCCTTGTTCACCAGAGAAAGCACTGTTAACAAATAGCAAGTAAATAAGGAGTACAGGGAATATGAGCAGTAATAACTCAGAAAAGGAAAATATCACTGTTCTGACAGCACAAATGAAGTCATGGTGGCACCAAGACTGTAAGAGTCAGAGCACTCAGGTGGTAGCCACAGGCCTTGATCAGCAATTTCCAATTAGTCAGAGTCATGGCTAAGGGCAGAGTGCAAAGTGTTCAAGACATATCAGCAATAAGTGTGAAGCAGAAAAGTGGAAAAGTTTTTAAAAAATAATAACTTGACTTGGAAGCCAGAGATGAAACCAGGACCACTGGTCACAGCTGGGAAAAATGAAGCTAAAGGTGGAGATAGCATGGAGGAACTGAGTCACAGGCCAAGGGACAAAAACAAGGGCATAAAGCATGGAACACCATGAGTCAGTGTTCCTCTGGATAATGAGCAAGGACAACTTCTGCATGAAAGAGCTGCCCTTGAGAGGGGCTGGATGGCTGTGCCTCTGAATCTGAACTTGGCAATGACTTGGGCTGCTTTAGGGCCTGTCACTTGCCATGTGAGGATCTGGTGGACACTAGGACCCCAGCACTAGTAGCTTTAAAAGAATTTAGATCTCACCAAAGAGGAAGGAAGAATACTATTCCAAAATGTAATCATGTAGTAAAAAAAAAAAAAAAAAAAGATAGGATCTGAGAGCAGACATTGTATGATTTCTATTCTTTTTACATTTAAGGTGCATTTTATGGCCCAGAATGGGGTTTATTTTGGTGAATGTTCCATGTGAGCTTGAGAAAAATGTGCATCCTACTGTTTTTGGATGAAGTAGCCTAAAGATGTCCCTTATATCCAGTTGATTGGAGGTGCTGAGTTCAACTATGGAAAGAAAGAAAGAAAGAAAGAAAGAAAGAAAGAAAGAAAGAAAGAAAGAAAGAAAGAAAGAAAGAAAGAAAGAAAAAGAGAAAGAAAGAAAGGAAGGAAGGAGGGAAGGAGGGAAGGAAGGAAGGAAGGAAAGAAGGAAGGAAGGGAGGAAGAAAAGATAGAATCAAGGGAGAAGGAGGAAGGAAGGGAAAGGAGAAACAAGTTGAGGCAGATAGGTCCAGATAGCAGAGGACTACATTTCCAGATTGTAGTTAAATCAATAAATTCAGACCTTAAAGGTTTTTCTTTGGAGGAGCACTGGAGGAGTTCATATATGCTGAACCAAGAGCATTAAAAATATATATTTTTTTAATTGTACCTTGAACCTTTTAGAAATCATATAAATTTATATAAATTAGTAAAATTCATAAATCTTATAAAATGCTATGATAATGCAAAGTGAAAGCAATCAGCAAAAAATGAAACTTTTTCCAAGATTCCCAAACATGGTTCCTCAAGTTATTAATATGTATTAATAAATATATAATTAATAATTAATGTATATTCTTATACATAAGTAGATACATTTATGTGTGTGTGTATTCCAATAAGTTTGAGAGACACTAAGAGACAACTTAACAGGTTTCTTTACTTCAGAACTAATGTCATTTAAATCTCCAGGAAGGGGATCTATTTGCATCCTCCCAAATTGCTTGACCTTTTGCACAAATTTTTGTTGAAATACCTAGTGCCATCTTTCCTAGAGTTAGCAGTCATCGGAACATCAGTTTGGGAGATTCTGTTTTCATTTACTGGTTGGTTCCTAAGCAACCAAGCAGTTTGACTGATTCTGTTCACTGAGTGGGATGGCTTGGAATAAAATAAAACATCAAGGGTAGAATCCACCATCTCTAAATTGCCAAATTCTTGGTATCGTCCCTAAAAAAATGTTTCATGCATAGTACACCAAATCTCTTATGGAGACAATGATGTTCTGCTTTCAAGATTCTAAAGACACATCAGGATCTTTTGTTCCTTGTGGTAATTACTTTCAAATTCCATTTTGCTGGTAAGACACAGAAAGCCCAAGTTTTAAAAACTACTTATTAACAGATACACAAAACTTCAGTGTATGTATCTTATGCAATGAGTGTATTTTCAGACACTCAAAAAACAGGACTAGGATGTAGCTGTTGGAATCCATCTTAGTTTTCTTTTACCCTTGGTCAGGAATCAGTGGATTGTGTTGATCCTTGGAGTATCAATCAAAATGAGTATAGGGATCCTATTCTTCCACTAAGGTGAGTCAGAGGTCAAAGTATGTTGGCAATTGTGTAGCTCTATGCAAATGCAAATGGTATTAATCAGTAACTTTTGGTGTAAACAATGCAGTTAGCCTCCTTGTTAGCACCACCTAAAAATACAAATACTCTTTGGGCACATCTCTACATTAGAACCAGATCACATGAGTATGAAAGATGTAAGTCAAAACTGCCATAGGTTATCACTCGACGTGTAGTCACATTGTGTAGACCTGTCTAGTTATCAAGCTGAGACAAGCAGTCCATTCACCTTTAATCCCTAGAAAAGAGGGGAGGAAAGATTTTTCCCCCTAGGGTTGTGTTATTCACTGCATCTCATAAACATTTTATGTAACTGATTCACTCATACTGTTAGCTCTAATTTCTTGTCTGCCATATCCTTCTATAAAACGGTGACTGGAACATAAAGAGTGAGGATTGGATACAATGTCTGTGATACGAAGTATAGACTCATAATTGACCTGAGCACAGATTCCCAGTATGTTTATGTCACTCTGCAAATTAAAAGCATACTGTTGACGCACACAATCAATAAATCAAGCATGAAATCTTGGATTCCGTCCCCACTTGTCCACTTTACCAGGGTTTCTAAAGAAATTCTATATTCTGAATCCAGCTCACTGAGACCTCAAATCTGAACATAGTTTAATTATTGAACTATAGCTGGTGTTAAAAAGTCACAGCTTCATGTTAAAAACAGGTGCTTAGAAGTTGGCCCTGTTCATGAGGCACTTCTATATGATATCTAAGAATGTAGTTGAGCCTGGGTGGCTCAGTCGGTTGAGCGTCCTACTTTGGCTCAGGTCATGATGTCACAGTTTGTGAGTTCAAGCCCTGCATCGGGGCTCAGTGCAGACAGCTCAGAGCCTGGAGCCTGCTTCGGATTCTGTGTCTCCCTCTCTTTCTGCCCTCCCCCACTTGTGCTCTCCCTCTCTCTAACAAAAATAAACATTAAAAAAATGTAAGAATGTAGTTGATAGGGTTTTGTTTTGTTCTGTTTGTTTTGCCTATTTGTAAGACTCTTAAAAAAGAAAAATCGTCAACATTTACAGCACAAACTTAAAAACAAACTGAGCAACACACCAAAACATGGTCTGACCCTACTAGTTGGCTGAAAAAGCAACCAATTTTCAAAAAATGAGTAACTACAAAATAATCAGAGTTTAACAAACTCCATCAGAGTTTAATCTATACGTCTTCAAAAGCTAGGAAAAGAAAACAAAACCAAGAATATCCAAATATTCTGCAAACATAGCCTAGACATTTCATTTGGTTCAAGTTCCTGATTTATAGACATTATAAACAGTTGGGCAAAGCAATAGACTGCTGGAGCTTCTTCAAAAGAATGATGTAAACAGCAGGAAGAAAATTAATAGGCAACAGATGCACACATGAGCATTCTGTGTGACTGGCTGCGAGTACAGCATGTGCTGTTTTGTTTGTGCATGTGTTTCCTTTATACACGCAGCATTTGTATCTGTAGATATCAGACCAAAAAAATCACCATCGCCAAAGAGGCTTGGATTTTATCAATTACTGTAATTCTAACAGAAGCAATAGAGACCAGCACTCGTGGTGAGAAACTATATTCTTCCTCTCAGCCGAATCCCCCTTTTGCTTCGAAAACGAACAAGTTAAGGATAAGAAAAGGCAAAGCAATGATTTGCCAGGAGAATCCACCGCCGGATGCAACTGAGAGGCAGTTTGTAAATGTACAAATCAGCTCCATCCGCAGGTTTACCTTTGTCTGGAGCCATTTCTTTCAGCTGCATTGAGTGGAATTTTCCAAACAAACCTCTTGTAGTTGAACAAGTATAACTGTTCAGGTATAACTGAACAGGTATAACTCCAGTTGCTGCCCACACATACACCTTTTCCATGCCCAGTCACTTACAAAAGGCAATACAGAGCTGAGAGAGATGCAGCCGGGGTAGAAAAAATAATCAGATTCAAAGTACTTGTCTCCAGTGGGGCGTCTGGGAGGCTCAGTCAGTTAAGCATCTGACTCTTGATTTGGGCTCAGGTCATGATGTCATGATTTATGAGACTGAGCCAGCATGGTGCTCCATGGTGCTGACAACATGGAGCCTGCCTAGGATTCTCTCTCTCCCTCTCTGCCCCTCCCTCGCTTGTGCTCTCTCTCTCTCTCTCAAAAATAAATTTAAAAATTTTTTGAAAAGGTACTTCACTCCACTAAGCAACAACAACAACAAAAAGTTGAGGATTGAGTTATTCCCATCCTACATTGTTGTCTTTATCCTTTATTCGTAAATTCTACTGGACACCAGGTATCTGAAGCTAGATGTATAATGACAAGAATGACAGACACAGTTCCTATTTGCACAGAATGTGCAATCCAGCTAATAAAACCTAAAGATGAAATGTATTCAACAGGAGTAACAATAAGCATTAACATTTATAAAAATATATAGCCATTAATATCTTAATAAAATAATAAATTATTACTATGTTGTTACATATTGGCATATATTATTAATTATTAATAATATGTATATTCAGTGCATTAGTTTTGACATCCATCTACTGAATAATCTTACTAATTCATTCAATGGACTCATTCAGATATTCACATATCATTTATTCCACATTTATTCTTACTCTATGCCAGATGCCAGCATCTTAAACCCTGAAATAGATACAAAAAAAGCAAAGATATCATTGCTTCGGACAAGTTCAAAGTTAACATAACAGACGAGCAAGCATGTACCGACACAATTGTGGTGAGTGCCAAGCACATAGTAGGTGTTGAAAAGAAAGCATGGGTTTGTTCTAACAAAAGTGTGGTCACAGAGGAATTGGCTAGTTCCGTCTTACAGAGCTGGAAAAGTTTCCCTAGAGGAAGTGGCATCTGGCTTGGGTTTTAAGGGATGAATACACATTTCCCAGATGGCAAAGAGCAAAAGGCTATTCTGGGAAGAGGCAAGATCATGAGCAAAGGCAAGGAGACCTCACTAAAAATGTGTACAATAATCACACTCGCTCAATCTCAAGTCCTCCTTGTGTGAAATTTAGTACAGATGGGTTTAAATGCACCCTGTGTCCTCAGGGGAATTTTGGTTTCTGTGCACGTGAATTTAAGGTTCTTCCTGCTGCAGATAATTAGAGAAATAGGAAACCAGAAGTTGGGAAAAGAAAGAAGCAATACATCATAAGGTAGAGAAAAAAAGGGAGGGGGATGCCATAAAACAGCAGGGGAGAGACAAGGAGCAGAGGGAGACTGATGCCAAACAGTGCAACTGCACTTTTTGGTTTATGGGTGGAAATATTCCCTAGGTTATGGGTGAGAAGGGGCTTTATTATACAGTTACCATGTTCAGAATTCGCACCACTCAGCCCTGCACTGGGAATTGGAAGTTAAGAAATAAAGACTACCTCAAGCTCATTTTCCAACTCAGGCGTGCACATGAATGTCTGCAGAAATACCGTGAAACCAAAGTGATGACAGATAATCTCAAATCACAGAATCAGAAAGGCCCTGGAAATGTAGATGGCAGACTGACATAGGAAACATTCTGTACTGTGAATAAATAACATCAAACAAAACAAATTTATAGAATTATAATTAACATGTGAAAAAAAGGAGACAGTGAAAAGTTACTAGTGATCAAGGATGTATATGAATACAGACCCATTCTATGCAATTAATTACCAAATGAAGATACATGTAATTGTACAATACATGGTGGGCTGTTGGTATGGTTCTACTTTGATAAACATAAACTATACGCACCAGAAGTTTGATAGTTTTATTCATGATTTCATTGCCCTGCCTCTATTTTTCTCCATTGTCCTGAAAGTGTCTCATATGAGGTTTACAGAAATGTAACCAAAGCTATCGAGAAGAGACTACTATAGTATTTTCAGCTAAATTTACCAAGTCCCATTGGGCCAGACAGGAAGACCTTAGGGGAAGAAAGACTTCACTATAAAGGTTTTTATAAAATGCTAGCTTTAAAATATATTGAGTCTTCCTCAGGTCACAATCAAAATTTTAAATTTTATTGAGAATGTATGCACTAAGGAAAAGTGATGTTACGTGTGTAAGAATACAAAAAATAACCAATGATGTAAGTATAAGAGCATAAATTCTTCAAGCCCAGGATACAATCTACTTTTGGGCTCCTGGGATGAAAAACAAAAAAGAGCCTGTTTTAACAACATGCATTACTTCTTAGACAAATAGAAATTCAGCAATCCTATGTGCCAAAGATTCAAGCTGTCACTCCTGAATCACAATGCCAAGTGCACTTAAGAGAAAGAAGGAAACTGTATTCTGGCATTACACACCAATCGTATGTAAGCCATATACAGTAGTAATCTTCCTATGCCAGAAAAGCTCAAAAGCCACATGAAATCAATCAACACCAAGATGACATTGTCTACTCACAACTTCCCATTTATTCCATAGCTATCTGACACTGTAATCTTTAAAGCAGTTTTCCCTCCTGTCTATTGCTAACTGAGCAAAATTTTGTACTAAAGCAACTAATTATTTTTTAATTTTTTTTAATGTTTATTTCTTTGAGAGAGAGAGCATGAGCATGGGAGAAAGAGCGAGAGAGAGAGAATCCCAAGCGGGCTCCGTGCCATCAGTATGGAGCCTGATGCAGGGCTTGAACCCACAAACCATGAGATCATGATCTGATCATCATGATGATTACCCCTGAAATGAGGAGTCAAATGCTGCACCTACTGAGCCACCCAGGCGCCCCTAAAGTAACTTTTTTTTTAACTCTCATTTAGATTGTTGAAAGAAGATAAAATGTAGTGGTTTATTCCTTTAGTAGTAATAGTAATTAATTAACATTAATATTAACTAATTTATAATTATCCATTTAAAAATATGCATACATATTCACTGTGTGCCTTCTTCAATCAGCCAGACTCCAAGCAAGAAAAAATGGCACTCTCAGATTGGATAATTTCAGTGTGTTTAATGAAAGATCTATTTCTAAAGGTATGGGCAAAACCAAATATGGTAGTGCAGTGTCTCAGGAGTAAGAAGGGTGGAGAGGTCTTAACCACTCCAGATCTAAAGGGAAAAGAATAGAGCAAGGTTCCCAGAACCCAGGAAGGGTAACTGAAGAGCAAGCCATCTGCCAGGAGACTTCAGTAGAGGGGGCAACCAATCCATGGTGACCAGACTAAACATCACACCTTCACTCTTCTGATTCCCTCTGATCTCTGCCCATGCCCAATGCACTGGCTCACTGCAACTAGAAAGCAGGAAGACAGGAAACTTTCTGACACAATCCGTGGTGGGCAGCCTCAAGCCCAAAGCAGGGAGGGGGAGGGTAAAGCATGGATCTGGAGCAGTAAAGGGAAGATATCTAATGCAAAACTCCATGAGGGGAGAGACATGTTTATCTTGTTGGCTGTTGATCCCAGAGCTTTGAAAATACCTAGCTGTATTTGTTTCCTAGGGATCTGTAACAAATTTCCACAAACTGGGTGGCTTAAAACAACTGAAATTCATTCTGTCACAATTCTTGAGGCTAGGAAGTCTGAAATCAATGTGTTAGCAGGGCCATGTGCTCCCTGAAGCTGCTAAGAGAGAATACGTCCTTGCTTCTTCCTAGCTTGGTGGTTGGCTTTCAATCCTTGTGTTCCTTGGCTTATGGCAACATAACTCCATTCTCTGCCTTTGTCATCACATGGAGCTCTCCTCTTTGTGTGTGTCTGTAACCAAATTTCCCTCTTTTTATAAGGACACCAGATGTACTGGATTAGAGGCCCACTCTACTCCAATATGACCTCCTCTGAACTTAAGTAATTATGCCTATAACAACCCTATTTCCAAATAAGGTCACATTTTGAGATACTGAGAGTTAGGACTTCAACATATCTTTTTAGGGGGATACAATTCAATCCACACCACTAGTGAATCAAAAAGTATACTAAGTAATTGTACCATACAACATACAATAAGCATTGTATTTAACAATTCTTTATTGGCAAATATTGTGCTGAAGTATGAAGGTAGAGATGTATATAGATAGCATATTGTCTCCTCTGTGGATCCCAGACTCTAGTAGAGGAAATCCATACATGAAAAATTAGGCAGGCAAAATACAATGTGAGCCTGGGGCAGACAGAGATTCAGAAAGGCATATTTTCAATGCTGGGGATGTCCTGCATCAGAATCAAGTCCTAATCATAGTTATTAGGGCTCATAGACTCAGATTTCCAGGTTCTGACAAGATCTTCAAGGCCATAAATCTATCGTATTCTCAGCAAATTTCCTGGACAAAGGCACCTGGTTGCCTCAGTTGGTTGAGTGTCCAACTCTTGATTTAGGCTCAAGTCATAATCTCACGGTTCATGGGTTTGAACCCCATGTCAGATTCTGTGCTAACAGCATGGAGCCTGTTTGGGATTCTCTTTCTCCCTCTCTCCACCCCTCCCCTACTTGTGCCCTCTCTCTCTCTTTCTCTCTCAGAATCAATAAATAAACTTTAAAAAAAAAAAAAAGAAAAGTAAAAGAAAATTTTCTGGACAGCAAATAGCATTGGGGAACAGAAAAATAAGAACAACTCAGTTGTTAGCAGTGAAATAATAAAATAATATTAATTAATAATAATAATAATAATTGATTACTGCTGCAGAGTTTACAGAACATCTCCTTAAGACAACTCAACAGCACTGAAAGAAGATACTAGATGTGAGCACATTTTGCATATAAGGAAATTTAGGGGAGAAATCTTGTGACTTGCTCCAGATTTTACAATCAAGGAGGGAAACAATCAAGACTCAAGTCTGAGATTTTCCTTCTACACACCATACTGTCTCCCTAAGTACAGTATTCCCCCCAACCCTTATCTGCGGTTTTGCTTTCCAGAATTTCAGTTACTTGTGGTCAACCGCAGTCTAGAAGCAGACAATCTCCCTTCTGACATCTCATCAGAGGGTCCACAGTAGCCTAATGCTTCATCACAATGCCTGTGTCACTCACCTCATTTCATCTCATCACATGGGCATTTTATCATCTCACATCATCACAAGAAGAAGATTGAGTCCAGTGCAATAAGGTATTTTGAGTGCATGCAAGAGAAGCCACATTCACATAACGGTTATTACAATATATTGTTATACTTGTGCTATTTTATTGTTGGTTGTTGTTGTTAATCTTTATGGTGCCTAATTTATGAATTAAACTTTATCATAGGAATTATGTATAGAAAAATAAACCACAGTATATATATGGTTTGGTACCATCCACAGTTTCAGGCATCCACTGGGTTGGGGGGGGGGGGGGGTTGGAACATATGCCCTCTGGATAAGGGGAAACTACCGCATAAAACAGAAGTTTAGATAAAAGTTGGACAAAAGATATAAAGTAAAAAGAGCCTAATTTAGGGGCCCCTGGGTGGCTCAGTCGGTTAAGCGTTTGACTTAGGATTTTGGCTCAGGTCATGATCTTGCATTTCGTGGGATGGAGCCCTACATCCAGCTCTGCACTGACAGCATGGGGCCTGCTTGGGGTTCTCTCTCTCCCTCCCTCTCTGCCCCTTCCCTGCTCACATTCTCTTTTCTCAAAACAAATAAATAAACTTTTTTTTAAAGAGCCTCATTTAGGATCATTGGAAACAAGACCAGACTAGAACCAACTGTAAAGCAAAACCAGCTAGCCTATGAAGAGACATATTTAAATCACAACAAAAAGTTCTGTCCCCGAGGTTGAGGAATTGGCTGAGTCTACAGCAAGATCTACATGGCATTAGCTAGAACAGTAAATGTGGACAGTGGTTTACAAGCATAAAGGAAGTCAAGAGAGTGAACAGTCTGAATATTGAAAAGGTACATTTTCTAAAAGAAGAGCAAAGTCCCCTTTCCTTGAAACTTTTGGTAGACAGCTGTCAGCTCTCTCTGGGCAGTGGGAGCACAATGAGACAGATCCTGATGGCACGTGCTCCACTGAGAAGCTTTCATTGTGTTTATGTGAAGTGAGCAGATTTGGCTTTCCTTTTAGGCAAGATGATGCAGGACAGATTGTCATGCCCAACACTGAACTGCAGAAGCCGCACGAAGTCCACTTCCAGGAAAAGCATGACTGAGCAAAGTTTCACAATAATGTCACTCAATCTACAGTGCCTCATGTACACAACGCAAGCATGGGATTCCGTGACTTTCCAGCACACTAATTCGTCTCCCATGTCCTTTGCTTTTCTTCCCATGACATACACAGACACACAAACCCTCGCACCAACTGCCCATCAACCATAATTACGTAGAGACCAGAAAGAGAAAGGAGGTTGGATGAATATTTAACTCTTTTTTTTTTAACATTTATATGCATGTAAGCATCTGTGAGCATTAAGTCTTAGTTTTCATGATTTCCCAGGTACTAGGGTGTCTTCATTGGTAGGATGATCCCAGTGCTGGCATAGGATATAGAGCTTATTACATGGGAAAAGCCAAGTAATCACAATGAATGGTGAAATTAAAAACCGGAGGGTGCCTGGGTGGCTCAGTCAGTTAAGTGTCAGACTCTGATATAGGTAATGACCTCACAATTTATGGGTTTGAGCCCCACAACCTCTACCTCCTCCCCCACTCTCTTGCTTTCTCTCTCTCTCTCTCTCTCTCTCTCTCTCAATAAATAAATAAATATTTTTTAAAAAATTTTATTTTTTTATTTTATTTTTCGGGGGGGGGGGGGGCGGTGGGAGGGGCAGAGAGAGAAGGAGATAGAATCTGAAGCAGGTCCGGGCTCTGAGCTGTCAGCCCAGAGCCCGACACTGGGCTTGAACTCACGGACTGCGAGATCATTACCTGAACCGAACGAAGTCAGACACCCAACCAACTGAGCCACCCAGGCGCCCCTAAAAAAATTTTTGAATGGGTGTTTGCCTCAGCAACTTGTCATTAAAAGTGCCACACTGAGTGAAGCTGGGAAGACACTCTGTAAAAGAAGGTATGTATCTGTGAAATCTTCTCTCCACCTTTGTGCAACCAATACATGTTACCTTCAATATAACAAAATTAAATAAATATTTGAAAAAACAAATAATAAAGGAAGTCCTATTTTAAGGATTACTAACTGAATCGATTTCTTTGCATTTTTATTGATCTTCCTTTCCTCTTGCTTGGGTGCTTCTAAGTAGTTGCTGAAGAAATGGATTCAAATGATATTAATGCTGCAAAGGACCTAGAAATCATCTAGCAGTCCATTGGTTACAAATTGTTGTTTCCAAATAACACTATGTTTAAAATCAGTAAAAATCTAGGGGCGCCTGGGTGGCTCAGTCAGTTAAGCGTCCCACTCTTGATTTCGGCTCAGGTCATGGTCTCATGGTTCGTAACTTCGAGTCCCACATCGGGCTCTGCACGGAGCCCACTTAGAATTCTCTCCCCCTCTCTCTCTGCCCTTCCCCTGCCCTCTCTCTCTCAAATATAAATAAATAAACTTAAGAAAAGTGAGATCAGTAAAAATCTAATACAAAACACAGCATTGTCCTGGTTGGAGTCCCCCTAGGTTCCTTTGCTCTCCCAGCCCCTATCTGTAGTGGCTCCTGAGGGGATGCTGGACGCACCCCCTCTCCCCCAGAGCACTGGCCTGCAATGGTACCTCCATGTTCACAATGGAAGAACACGAGGCTGAAAGCATGAAAGGATCCAACATCACTAAGGTGGTACAGGGCAGACAAAAATTTCTTCCTTGCTTTATCATCTCCTAAATTTGTCTTCTCATCTTTAACTCATTTTGTAGGTCTGCAGAATGACTTCCCAGAGGAGGAAAACTACCCCAAATAGCCGAACACTGATTTACTTTTCTTTCCCTTCATTTCAAGAAATCAAATCACCTGGTTGTGCGACCAATTCTTTTGAAACTGTCATGTAATCGCAGAATATTTAATTATGGCTCACTTACTGACGGTATCAGTTTTATGTGAACTGTTACAAGGCAATTAAATTTCTCAGGTTACCATTTTTTTTATAAAGTTTTCTCGTATGCGTCAATGGCAAGGGATCAGTTTTCCAAACCTGTCTTGTTTCCTTAGTGAGTCAGTCCTTCAGAGCTTATATTGCAGTCATTGTTTGCATTATAAAAGTAATTAATCCCTAAAGTAGGAAGAACAACTACATATAGCCTCTATGAAATTCCTAGCCTAAAAAGTCATTTCAAATGGCTCTCTTCCCTAAGTATTGCTTAGTATTACCTAACTGTGACTGGCACTGTACAAAAATATAAAACACATGGGAGAAGCCTATGGCAACAGAGGAACTTGGGGAAGTATGTGTATTGGAAGGAAAAAATACAATGCCGGTGGGCAATGAAGAGAATAATCTTGGAAGAAAAAGAGGAGCATATAAGAATTTGGTGTATTGTGCTTTTCCAAACGTATGGCTTCATTTAGCAAACTTGGGACAGTCTTTATTTTTTTCCATTATTATTACTTATGTGTCAGCAGGCATAGCTTGGCCTTCTCCTTCACAAGCCTGATGCTGAGTCAATGCTTAGTATCCAAACCACACATAAACTATTTTTCCCTTAGAAAGTACTCATCTGATGACTTAATAAAAGTTCTTTAATGGTTGGAAAGAGAGAAATGTGTTTGCCTTCTTCTTTTACACTTAAAGCTGATTAGGATTTCTAGAAAATGCTGAGGTCAGCAGCATTCAAAAGGGAGAGAGTCTGGGGATAAAATCTACCTATCTCTATTTTACTTCTACCGATCCCATTCTTACCAAATAATACACGTGGCCAGAGCGACACAGCCAAATGCAGGACAGAAATTATTATAGGAAGGGTGGCACAGGTGACCAGTTCCTACAGGGCACTGACTGCCAACTTCTGGGTGAGTTTCCACCCCTTGGACTCTGCATTTACCAAATTGTCCTGAGGTCAGGACAGTTGACCACTGACTCCAGTCAGCTCATGCAATTCTAGTAAAAGCACAGCAAGGAAGAGAGAAACTGCAGCTTTGAAGTCATGAGTAATGACAGTAACACCACAAGTAATAATAACAAAAACTTTCTTTGGACATTTACTACATTTCAACCGCTAAGCTAAGGACTACGTACTTTGTTTCCCTTATTCTTGCAACAACCTTTTTCATTTCTGATTTGCAGATGTGCTAAATGAAGCTTAGGAAGGCAGGCAATTCATCCAAGTTCACAGTTGTCGATACATGGAGTCAGTATCAGGAGTCTGTCTTCCCTCTACCCCCAAATTCCAACACTCTGCTGATGATCAGTACACAAAGACACTCCCATCTGTGAAGAGAAGAAGTTGGTGACCAACCAGGTGATCTGTAAATTCAAGGGGAACTCTTCCGAGTTTTTGATTTCATACCAAAAATTGTCTCCCAAATCTCTACTAGCAAGGAAATAGCAAACCATCTCCCACAACACTTGGAAACACAGTCATCAACAGCAACTGTCCCAGGCGCATTTCTCAAGTGCAACCTGTTCACAGGTTTCCCATGCTTCAAGTGAACTGAGTCTCATGCTCCAAGTGAGCAGTTTATAAGGACTTTACACCTCCTTAACTTTGCATTCACTGTACTGTTTTGCTATTCTCACTGTCATCTCCCCTATGCACCTATAACCATCAAAATCAAAATGAAACTATAATTTCCAGACCGTATGCTAATTTCTCCACAAAGCTTTTCCAGCAGATAATATCTGCTGTGTGCACAATTTCCAATTGCCAGCCATGTACGTCCACGCTCTAGCCTTCTTCTTCCCTATAGACCACACACATGTAGGGGCCATACATTTAAAAGGAATAAAACTGTCTAATACCTCTGTGTGACTACTGTGGAGGTGGCTAATTCTCCTCTCACCCCTACCTCCATATTAATTTGAATCAAGTACAGCCAATGAGGTCATAGTGAACTACCTATTTGCAGTAGTTTCTAAAAGATTTTTTTAAGGGTAACCCATCATGTATGGACACTATGTAACTGTGAATCTTTAAATAAATAATAAGCAAGCAATTTCAAGAAGTGCTGCTAGAAAATAATTCTGTCTCCAAATTTCTGAAACAATAGCGTGGCCAAACATACTTGTATATAATCATTTGGGTGGCGTGTTAGACATACATCTAGCACTTCTGGTACTTTACACCCTTACAGCCTCTGAGACTGCATTTCAGTGAGTTTCCTTAGCAGGAACTTTACAACCCGTGGTCAAAGCCAATCTCAATACCATTGATCTAGGCTCAAAAAGTAATAATCATAACAACACTAACAACAATAACGATGATGTCGAAAAGAGATTTTGTGTTATATAAACTTTTATCAAATAATGCATCAAGCCTGTCACAAAAAATTATTTGGAAACTTCAGCTGGTGGGTACAGAAATTAAAGATTAAGGAGTTAAGGGGTGCCCAAGATAGATGTACATGCAGGGGAGGAAGAAAGCTATGGAGAGGGATCAGTGAGTCAATGTACAAGGATCAGCACAGATTCCATGTCCTAGATGCAGGCTCCTTGACCCTCAGCAATCTTGATAGTTAGGCCTCAGTGGACTCAGCCAGGCTGGAAGACTCCAAAATATCACCTAGATTTTCCCTCTCTTGCAGGAAAAAAACAGAAAAGTAGAACTGCATTTTCTTTACAGTGAGACCGATGTGAACAGCTTTCCCTCTGAAGTTTTATGAAGAGTTGTGCTTTCTTTTCCTTTAATATGGATATATTTATATAAATTATTTTTAGTTTAGTGGATTGGCCAATAAGGATGTCTTAGCATTAGTTGTCCAAATCATAAAAATGCAACCTTTGGGGTGCTTGGGTGACTCAGTGATTAAGCATCCAACTTCGGCTCAGGTCATGATCTCACAGTCTGTGGATTCAAGCCCACATCAGGCTCTGGGCTGACAGCTCAGAGCTTGGGTCCTACTTCAGATTCACCTCCCTCTGTCCTCCCCTCTCCTGTTCTCACTCTGTCTGTCTCTGTCTCTCTCCCTCTCAAAAATAAATAAACATTAAAAAAAATTTTTTAAATGCAACCTCTGACCCCAACATAGACCACACTTGTGGGGCATGGAATCATGGTGGGAAGGACAGCTATGGGGTGAGCTCAGCCCCTCATTCCTCACCGCTATGGTGTCTGAGTTAGGGCCATCACAAGGCACGTCACAGTAGAGGAAGGTCTGAACAGAAGAAGCCTTGAGTTCACAGTCCAATTATTTCACCTTTTTGAAAGGTCTCAAAGGTCCCAACGCAAAATAAGGACAATAAATTGTCTGTGGACTTAAATGGGATAATGCATGCAAAAAATTTTGTAATTCAAATTCATTGATTCATTGTAATATGTCAGTTTTCATACTAAAGAACTATATTATTTTTTACTAGAAAAATAAAGCTTTGGAAATATTAACATTTCCCTTTGCAATAAGTGTATGGGTTAGACTTGCCTTATTTCATTTTATTACTCATCCCTTTGTTAATATATTAAGTTTTTAGTATTTTACAGGCACATTTAGTTTAGGGTTTCTCTATAAAAGATGGACACATTAAGTTGAATTTCTTTCAAAGTTTAGTTTATGGCACACTATTTTGAGGCATAACTTTATCCTTTGTTAAATCGCAGTTTTATGAAGTTTGTTTCTAAAATGTCAATCTCAGATGTTATTTCTCCCTTAATATGTATAACTATTAACTGTAAAACAAAAATAACTGGATGTCTAAGTCCAGGGATAACTGATCTCTTTAGTCCTACAGACAACACTGAGGATGACTATATCTCACAGGTGATGTTACAAATCCTTAGTAGACATAAGATATGGGTAGAGAGAAAGGGAAAAGAATGTAGAAGAAGAGAAAAAGAGAAAGGGTGGGAGTAGAAGCTTAGAAAATAAAGAGCAAGTGCTAAGGTGATGGTAAGAAATCATGGGAAGAAAAGATATTTCAGGGGACTTCTTTCAGGAAGACATAGTCATGGGACCATTCCTCATAGACATATTATGATTGGATCTACACTTCAACATGAGAAACATCCAGTATGGCTTTGAACCATTTTAGCCTAGAGAGGAAAACACCAGCAAAGGCATTCCAGTATAAGAAATGCATTTTTCAGATGAATGCAATAAACTGAAGGGTCACCTCTGAACCAAGGTTTTACATGGCCTGGAGCCAGGACTAACTAGCTCATGGTCCTGGTCAGCTGTGTGTGGTTTTGCAGTTGCCTCAAGAATTCTCCACTGATGAGCCAGGCCACTGGTAACTTATTCCAAGGATATGATATAGTAACTTGAAAAAATGTCTTACCCTCACACTGCTAATCTTTGATTAATCCTATGAGCTTAAATTGCAAACCCCACTTAATAGAGCTGGGTTAATACAAAACATCCTGCTTTATTATGGAAAATAATAAAGAAGCTTCTCTGTGTAACTCAAATTATAGAATATTTAACCCTTTGTAAACTTCATGTGAAAATAACATGAAACAGTCCAAAATAAATAAACTTGCTCAGATACAAAGAGTAAAACACATTGCAAGAATATTGGGTTAGGCCGGTGATTCTCAACATTTGTGACAATTCATAATAACCCAGGCAGCATGAAACAGAACTTATTTGTGGGCCTCTAGCCTCAGTCCAATTATATCAGACATTGGACTAGAGCATCCATGTTCATTAATAGGTTCTCAAGTGATGGAAATATGTAACCTGGATAGAGAACCACCAGCCTCTCTATTTGCTTATGAGAAGACAGAACGCTGGTAGAAGGGAATTTTTCCATATATGGGAATTCAAGCTCCAATTATAAGAGGTGCTACTTGTGTGGTTTGAGGCAAGTGAATCAGACTCCCCATGCTTAATTTTCCTTATCCTTTAAACAAAGGATAAACATTTTCCCTAGGAGACCTTTCTGGGGTTGTTTGAGGATCAGAAATCATAGAGGGGTTGGCAAGGGATGAGCAGGCAATAGGCTGGGATTCCCTCCTACTCTTGGATGCTTCCCTTTTCACTCTGCAGCTGATCTGATATAAGCCTCCATGGACTCAATTATTTCTTCCCAGAAAATATGGCTCTCTTGGGAAAAGGAAACGGTGATTATTAATTTCTAGGGATACTGTAAAACAAGTACTTGCAAATTTCTTCATTCCACAGCAAGTTTTAACATATTTATTAGCAGTAATCTAAAAATATGTCTTGGATTATCCACCATATATCAGTAGAACACTTACTCTTAAAACAGTAATCCTTACATAAAAATAAACCTCTCATAACCAAATTATATATTTCATATAAAGCATCATTTGGGAAGTCAGAAAATTTCCTAATAATTTCACATAATTCCTAAACCCTTAAATATATTTTTCTTTTCTTCACTCATGTCAATTTGACAAAGGATCAACTAGAATATCAAAAAAAATTTTTTTGAGAGAGTGAGAGAGTACCTGCATGCACAAACACATACGCTCAGGAGGGGAGGAAGAACAAAGAGAGAGAGAGTGTGTGAGCAGATGAGGGACAGAGAGAGAGAGGGGGGCAGGGAGGAAGAGAAAGAATCCCAAGCAGGCACCATGCTGTCAGTGCAGATCCTAATGCAGGGCTCAATGTCACAACTGAGAAATCATGACGTGAGCCAAAATCCAGAGTTAGAAGCTTAACCGACTGACCAACCCAGGTGTCCCTGGAATGTCAAATATTTTAAAGAATACCTAAAACTTCCAGAAGAAAGCATGATGATGAAAATTCTGCAAGCTAGTTAAGAGTGGGTCACAGGGACATGTAAGAGTGAGCTGTGACCTTGCTGGATAAATAACTGGTAATTCCATCTGAGAATAATCTAAACCCAGAGTTGCTGCATCAATTGCAAACTTTTTATCACAACTCTGCCACTGACACAACCACCATTTTGCACAATTTCTCTCATTCAAGGTTTGTTCTGAGAGATGCTCTTCAAGCAACCAAATCATTCAATGGTACACATATGTCATGTTGATGATAATTTCACTACCAATTCCCATTATTGAAAGCAGATCTACTTTGCCATAGAACCATTTATAGGTAACCTTTTTAAATTATTGAATGGAAGTATCTAGTAGCATACTTTGCTCTTCTGAAATAGCCAAGAAAAGTCTTTCCTGGGCTCTGACATCCTCTATTTGTTGGGGGCAATGCTGGGGGGCGGGGAGCAGGAAATAAGCAAGGGTTTGCTGACTATAAATATTCTGCCATTTTAGTTCCTGCCTCTCATTCATAAGATGCATGAATCTTAAGAGTTTTTCTAGTGTCTGTATCTCTAAAGAGACTGATGTGATAATTATTCTGCTCAGCTACCAAACTTAACTTCATATTAACCAGAACCAATTGAGATTTTAGAGGATCTCAAAAATTAAGTGTTTTCTATTCATTCATTCATTCATTCATTCATTCCCTTTGTACATTTATTTATTCATCAAATAAGCAATTCTTAAGTTTCTATTATGTAGCAGACAGTATGTACCAGAGATAAATAAGACAAAATCTCTACCTTAAAGAGTTTACAGTCAGTTACTTCAGACCTACTGACATTTGGGACCAGGTCACAGTTGTAGGGGATTTTCCTACATGTTGTAGGATGTTTAACAGCACCCGTGGCTTCTATCTACCTATTAAATGCCAGTAGAAGCCAACCCACTCACCGCCATCCAGGGTTGTGACAATGAAAAATGTCTCCAGACATTGCCAGATGTCCTGCGGGGGCAAAGTCATTTGCAATTGAGTACTACTGAGTTAGAAGGAGGAAACAGACATTAAGTGCAAAAAAATGATACAGGTGCAATGATAGAAAAATACATAAGATAAAATGGAGATAAGGAGAAGTAGAAGTATCAGGAAATGCTCTAAGCAGAAAAAGGATCAGGAGTATGATCACAGACCTTCTTTTGACTGAACACAGTTGCTACTTCTACTGCAAAACTACCACAGGCTGGGAAGAGAGGCCTGTGTGAGGTGTTCTCTTCTTAGACCCCCAAATTAAACCTTCTCATTTGACTTCTCTTTCCTACCCTCTCCTGGATTGAAAGGGATAGTTTTCAAATATCTATTTCAATTTTTTTCCCCTGGATGAACTACTCTAATGCCACATTCTTTCCTTTCCTGGAGTCTAGTAAGCTTATAAACCTTTGCAGATTACTGCCAAGTATGATTAAGCAGAAGAAAGGCTTAAGATAACACTCTAGAGCTTCCCTCTGTTTCTGTGTGGCAGGAATGTGGCTCAGAAGTCATTGTGTGTGATACAGAGGTTTCCAAAGGCAGGAAACTAATTAAAACTGTTGATACTGAAGTGGGGGCTACTCTAACATGTGGCTGAAGCTCAGTGGGGTCTGTTTGCCAAGACATAAGAGTCAAGGTGGTGTTAAGTCAGCAAGAAAGGACCATGAGTCAGGGGGGTCTCTTGCACGGAGGAATGGGAAGCAGGGTAGAAATCAATGACAACTAAAAAATTGCATCGAAAAAAACTGAAGTACCATTAAAAGCATGTTAGAAATCCTCACTAAGTAGGGACCACTGAGGAAGAGGCTATCAGTTATAGAAAATGAGTAAGACTCATATTCTTTGCCCATGTGCATTTCGGTGGGAAGACTTTCTTTTACGCTACACAGTAACTGTGATATTGGAAATACAAAGTTTTGCAGGAACACACTGCAAAGTAATTTAACCAGGTCTGGGTACTCAGGGAAGACCCAGATGAAAATAGAATTCTGAACAGAAACTGGAGAATTAATAGGAAATAACTACTGAAGAGAGAGAAGGGAAAGGAGACGGAGGAATGTTCCAGAAACACATGTGAGAAGCCCCCAGTGTGAGAGAGAATCAGGTAAGTTTGGGAACTGGAATATACACAGCCGGTGTTTCTAAGGTGAGGAAAGACGCAGTGGTCAATATTTATTCAGGATGTAAATACATTCCAGGTGCTATGCTAAATTCTTTACCAACATTATTTTGTTCGATTTTTACAACCAACCAATAGCATATGAAGTTATAGTCCACCCCTCTCATTTTACTATTGTTATCATCATCATCATCATCATCATCATCATCATCATATCAGATTTGTGTTTCAGAAAGTATACAGGTACAAGGAATGAGAAAAAAGAACCGATTAAGAAGCTTGCTACTACCACATACTGGGAGAAACCGGAGCTCCAGATTATGTCATTAATGCTTAGAATTGAAAGGAAAGGATGATTTGTAAGTCACTGCAATGATAGAATTGAAAAATACTAATGCAACCATTTAACTTTTCAAGTTCAAAGAGAGAGAAGTTGAACATGAGGCCAAAGCTCTAACCATGAAGAACAAGAAACAAACAACTGGCACCAAGATGGCTCGAGAGGATGAGGAAAGTGGGGCAGGGAGATGCAAGCAGGTGGAAAGAGCACACAGTGAAATGAGGAGCCAAGACGTGCCCTGCTGAGTTTGAGGTGCCAGCAGATTACTTGAAATGGGGGATGGGAGTTTTGAAGTGAAAGATGTTCAAGGACATAAATTTAAAAGACTTTCGGAAATTTTAGATGACTAGGTGACAATTGGCGTCCCAAGAGCGAACACAATGGAAGACAGAAGGAAGCAAATTCAAACAACTACTGAAGTCGGAACAGAAAGAAGACCCATGGCACACATCTGTAAATCCACTGTCTTGCTTTCCGCTCCAACATTAACAATTGCAAGGGCAAAATTAATACTGCTTTTGCTGATTTTTGCTCCTAAGGGACCAGAAAGAGGGACCATGATCTGAGCATCGTTTCTTTTCTATCGCCTTCCTTGATGCAACCATTTCTAAGCTTTATTCTCTCTCCTTACTCTCAGAGATCCACATGCTCACGTTTTCCTATGATCATGCCCATGGACTGGCCCTCTCACCTGTGTCTCAGACTATGGGCCAAATCAGGTGTGGGCTTTGGGAGGGCGTACAGTTTACTGTTTTTGGAGAAAATAGTGACTTCTCTCTAAAGGACACTGGGCTTCATGGCTTGATAACATTGAATGATTCCAACCTGATGTGTCAAAAACTCCCATCTCTGCTCTCTCCCAAAAAGAAGATCCTAAATATTAGATATTGAAACAAATACAGCAGGGGCACCTGGGTGGCTCAGTCTATTGAGCATCCAACTTTAGTTCAGGTCATGATCTCATGGTTTCTGAGTTTGAGCCCTTCATTGGGCTCTCTGTTGTAGTGTGTAGCCTGCTTCAGATCTTCTGTTCCCCCTCTCTGTCTGCACCTCCCTTGCTCATACTCTCTCTCTCTCAAAACTAAAATAAAACATTAAAAAAAGAAAGGAATACAGCAAATGTTTAAAACATTTTGTCTTTTCTTCATGACCTTCTGGCTCATTAAATTCTGTCCACTTGCAATTACCTTCTTCCCAATCTGCAACTGCTAAAACTCTATCTTTCAATATGTAGCCCCAGTAACCCCGCTAGGAAGCTGTCCCAGCTCTGCTCCTAAGGGAATAATTGTCAACCCCTATGTGCCCCTGAGCACTTTACATCTCTGCTAAAGCATTCATTGTGTTCTTCCACATTTTGGTGGTGGTGGTGGTGATGGTGGTGGTGGTGGTGGTGGTGGTGGTGGTGGTGTGTGAATGTAACTGTAATTGGGAGTTCATGAAACAGACATGTGGTCATGTAAGTAACAGCAATTAGAAAAGTCCCATGAAAGCATTAGCCAGGAATCCTTCCCCCCAACCCTACCAATTCATATTGAAAGTAATACTTTCAGCAGGAAAATCTCCCCCACATTTGCAAATAGCAACAGTGTAATTAGCCTTCAGTTGTATTTCCTTATTGATGATGCCGTTCTTCTCCTTTCCACACAATGCAAGACATTGTCATAAGTGGACATTTGTATAATGAATTGTAGGAGCATATAATCTAAACATCTGGATTCTTCCACATATGGCTCATTAGCTGTTGCTACAAAAGCCAATATGAGCTCCATGTTGATGCAATTAAATGTGACTGGAAAAATACATGCTTCTCACATTTTTAGCTCTACATAGGTATATAGTTGGCAAACAATTCAATGTAGTCACAGGAATTTGAAAAAGAAAGCTTTCTATAGCCATGTCTGTTAACCATCATTGTGCTACTTCCTGGAAGCAAGGGGAAAATGAGTAGTCCCGGGCGGACAGCCACTCTACTACATTGCCATAGTGAGAAAATATCTAATAATAAATAAATACAGTCAAGGATCAGGATTTCTTGTCTGCTCTTCATGATGGTTACAATATGCTTCAACTTGAAATTGTCTGGGACTGAGTAAAAAGAGCGTTTTTATCCATCATTTCTTAATTTGTAAGAATACAAAACAGGTGATTACTAACAACACACACTCTCTCTCTCATCACTGTCACACTAAAGTGGTCTGAAAAGTGTGTGGCCCACACTGAGTCAGAATGAGAACACAGATCATTAGCTTCACAGCGCTGGGTGAGCCAGCCCAGAATGAAATCCAATAGCAATGCAGCCGAGAGAGAGAGGCAGATGCTCACTTTCTCTTCCACCCCTGCAGACCCAATTTTGCCCTTTATGTGCTGAAGACAAAGTTGTCCATGCCCAAGTCGGAATGGCCTTTCTCTTTAAGTTTCTGCATGCATCAGAGCCTGAGAAAAGGGAGGGCATCCTCTTATGTTTCTTCTCTTACAATTGTTACGAAGAGAGAAGATGCATTTTGCCTTCTCTTCATTTGGTCATCTACCATGGAAACACTATTGAGTTCTATAATATCTGTATTCTCTCTTACTTGAAATTTCTCACCCTCATTCTGAACAAAGTAAATACTAAACGAAAGATGGTATGCTGTTATTAATTTAGATTGCTCAAAACTGTCCTACAGGGACACAGAGGTGTGGGTTGTCTTCAGTCAGACTTCCTGGATACAGACACTGAGACTTGTGTAAAGGAGGTTTATTGGCATGTCCTCTTGGGAATAAAACATGTAATGAAGTGATAGAAACTTTACAGAGGAAAAAGTTGAACCGTGGTTTGGTTGCACCAAATGCTTCAGCCTATCCCATGGAGAGCATGGAAGGATCTAAATCTAGGATGGTCCTTCAGAGTATGTTCCATGCTGAGACAAGGGGACCAGGCCTTTGAATCCTAAATGACGAGGTATGGAATGCTGACTGCCCCAAGCAAGGGAGTGTAACCTTGAGTTAAGGAATGTCCTTCCACCAAGGGCAATTCCCAGATAAGGACAGAGGTCAGAGCCATCAGCAGTCAGTATATCCAGGGTTGGAGAAGGAGCACCTCAGCTCTGGAGGGGTTGTCTGGATGGCATATAATAGTATCCACTACTGTCTACCCTAATTTAAGATTCTTGAATCTACTTGCTTTCATAATAAGTTCTCTCCATCTAGGAACATCTTCTTTGGGACTCTAATTGGTCTCATTTTCCAATGAAACCTACAAAAGAAAGTTAGTAACCCGAACTACAGCCTCTCAGCTATGGCCCTTTCCACTAAAGCTAGCCTCAAGGCTGTTAGTAATACACACCAGTTCTAGATTTTCAATACCCTCGGCTTGCACATCTGTTGGTCTGGGTTGCTTACCTACTGTAATAACCCAAACTCTCATCTCTGAGGGATCAAAACTCCTCTCCACCATGAAATTCTTGGGTCATAGCTGCTGCACTTGCCTGTTACCACCCCGTCACAGTTAGGCATGGAACTACCAAGAAACACACTAGTGGGCTGGTCCTGTCAAACTGCCCCCACTGTGACACAGCAGTTCCTCTTTCCCTTGATAATCAAGATCAAGTACCCTGACATCTTCTTTCCTTGCCTGATTATCTGTTGACATTACAAACCCTAAATGACCAGGAAGTGGAAATAGCTTAAAGTTCAATATTATTTTCATTATGTCCCCTGGTGAAAGCATTACTTTTCTGAGAACAAGGACCTCCAAACCCATAGAGCCTAAAATTGTAGGGAAAGGAAGCTAGAATTCCTTCAAGTGAGTCATAGGAAGGATGGCATGGGGGCTACTCCATTCCCTGATTTCTAGACCCTTTTATTCTACCTACTGGAAAAACAATGTCATATTGTGGTCATTGATTTAGGTTATTTAATAGATCCTGGAGGATGGAGTATCATTATAGCAGACGTTATTGACATATCAGTTGCACTAAAAAAATACAAAAAATAAAAAAATGAAAAAATAAAAAACAACTATCCCATCCTGCTTCCAGGCTGAGAGCCCCAGGCTAGTACAATGTAACTATTCCAATTATACATCTGAGGAACCAGGGAAATGACCACTACATGAATCTAAGGAACCAGCCTATCCACTGTGAGCCTGAGCTGAGTTATCATCCCATTTATTATTTGTCCACCTTAAACAATGGGATATGATTGTGCTCCAGTCCCCAAGTATCAATGTCAGCTCAAATCCTGTGTCCAATTATTCTTGAAATGTCTGCACATTCCTTTTTCTCCATGTTATACTGTCCAAATAATATTCACATTCCCTTTTAGTGAAGGACTTATGAAGTCATTACCATATAAACTTGGCATGTTGCAGTATCTTTCTTCCTGATGACCATGACGACACCAATAACTACCACAAATAAAATATAATACAGGAAAATACTACTTACAATAGAAGCAGAAATAATGAAATAAATCATGGATATCATTTTTGGTGAGATCAACAGACTTCAACTATATATCTATACTTCTACACTTAGCTCTAACTATATATCCAGTTACTACAAATATATGCATATAGACATATAGCATTTCCTGACAACAGACTGTACAACTTGGGTTTTTGTGAATAAGATAAGAAAATATTCTACTAACCTGTGCGAGGGTAAGATCAGTATGACTCCTTCCATTTTGTGGCAACCAAACTCTCCCATCTCAAGCAGTAGGCATGTGTCCTACGGAAAGTACAATACCACACATACGCTCTACACAATGCTTTTGAAAAGCTACCAGGAGACAATATTCCATGGCTCTCTAGAATTTCTACATGCCCTGCTCTTCCTCAAGATTGTACTTTCAAAGATGTTTGTACAATGGGCAGCCTGGGAAGACAGAAATAGTATCTCCCTCTGGAGCCAAGGGCAGGTTTGCTCATAGCCTTAGGAAATGGAGACAATTGGGGTGCCTGGGTGGTTCAGTCAGTTAAGTGTCCGATTTCGGCTCAGGTCATGATCTCACGGTTCTTGAGTTCGAGCCCTGCATTGGGCTCTGTGTGGACAGCTCAGAGCCTGGAGCCTGCTTTGGATTCTCTGTCTCCCTCTCTCTCTGCTCCTCCCCTGCTCATGCTCTGTCTCTCTCTCAAAAATAAATAAACATTTAAAAAAACTTTTTAAAGAAAATGGAGACAATGTTTCCCTCCAAAGTAAAGGGCATGTTTGCTTACTGTCCAGATTAGTGAAGATAATGCCTCCCCAGAGCAAATGGCAGGCCTCTTCCCACTATAAAAGATTTGAGTTCTCTCAGTTCAGAATTCATTTCCTGTAATGCAGCCCACTACATAGGTAGAGGTGCCACCTGGCCCTGTGAATTGGGCCCGAGAACCAGCACAAAAATGCTGATATTATAGCTACTGCTATTGTTATGTGTAACAAACATCTCTGACCCAGGGATCTTGTACCTTCCACCAGCATCCAAAAATATGTGGCAGGCTAATTTGTTAGTTTGTAAGTAGTGTAAAACCTTTACCACCATCACACTTCTAGAGATTCTTTATGTGGCTATGCAGAAGATGTATTCTAAACAGCAGTAAGAGTGTTATAAATATAGGCCTAGGAAGTGCTATGCAGGTAAATAGCGACAATCATTCACATACCAGTGCTCCAGGAGGAAAGGGAGGTACTAAACTATGAAGGTATTACTTTCTCAAATCTTATAACTACTTTATGATGGAACCAGGAGCTAAACATTGCTTGTGTGACTTTACTATAACGGGCTGTCTGCTGAGAACTTCCTATCTGTGCCTCAGAGGAAATTCTTAGGGAGTTTTGCCTAAGGAGCAGCTCAGAGATAAAGACTTTTATATACCTCTCATCTTTCCATTTTTAAACCTACAAAGAGAATTAGTATTGCTTTATCCCTACAGGAATAGCAGTGTCAATGCCATATTCTACCATTTATATCATAATTAATTGCCAAACTACTTTGACATTTTGACCACTTCATTGTCTCTGCCTGTGTTCATCCAAAGCTGAGTCTGAGACAGAGGTTTACATGCCAGGAGTTTATATGCAAATGTAATCCCGTGGAGCAGAAAGAAAGGCCAAGAAATAAGAATTGGGGAACAAGGGAAAGCCAATACCAAGGATGCATCATTGACACAGCCAACTGCTATAACAGACAGGACTCAAACCAACAGGACTTCAGATGAGCCCTATGAAATGCATCTTAGAACTTGGAGAACCAGGAGAAAACACTGATCTCTGGTCTCTTGTCCCCCATTGGTTCAAGATGATACCATGGGCA
Source organism: Panthera leo (assembly GCF_018350215.1). Classification (NCBI taxonomy): domain Eukaryota; kingdom Metazoa; phylum Chordata; class Mammalia; order Carnivora; family Felidae; genus Panthera; species Panthera leo. The sequence goes on along the minus strand of NC_056687.1, from coordinate 16,353,276 downwards.
TTAACTCTCCTGAATGTCCAGGCTGTACATGTGTGAGGGCCAAGTGCGTTCCCACAGTGACAACCTAGAATCCTTGCAGGAGGAAGCGAGAGGCGTCCATGCAGACTCAAAGAGAGATGTTGTCATTGTCTTATCTGCATAAAGCTGGTGAAAGCCACGTGCTCTGGGGTGGTATCTGCACCAGTATGTGAGGCTGCAAGGGTTTGGAGTGATGTCCAAGAGTTATATAAAATGTGCTTCCTCTGCACATATTTTGGGGGTAAAGATGGTAACTTCTCTACTTCTGACCTGAAACCAGTCCTAACCACACTCTCACCCACTAGAGAAATACCATCACTCTGCTTTTATGCACAGCCATTTCTTAACCCAGAGAGCCTGTATAATACGAGTGGAGTTCTCCTGCAATGAAGAGCTCTAATATAACTTGAGCAAGTTACTTAAGGTCTAGATGCTTCTGTTTCCTCACCTATGTTAGGAAAGCAATAATCATATCTATGCAAAGTTGTTTATAAAGATTAAATATATTAACATTTGCAAGGTATTCAGAGAAGTGGTTAGCACATGGCAAGGGTCCAAGTATGTTATATATCACCTATTAAATAACACTGCATCGTTTTGATATTTTTAGCTTAAGGTGAAATTTAATTACAGAATAACAATTTCAATAAAATATATAGTTTGATTTGCTTGTTTTAGGATATAAATGGATAGATAGAATCTATTGAACTTGGACAATATATGTTCCCAATAAATTTGTAAGAAAGGAACAGGAAAGCAGTCGCCAAATAGGAACTTACTGAGGGAAGCAGTCTGCTTTATTCATCTCTAAATTCTCTAGATCCAAAGACACTTCATTTTCTCCGTGCTCACAGGAGTCCATTCCATGCTACATATACACCCAGGTTTCAAGGTGTTCCATGCAGATGTTGATTTTTTGTTGTTGTTCCTTGATCATACCATGCTGTCTCTCAATCCATGACTCTCACAAGTTACCCCTTTTGTCTGCAACACTATTATTTCAACCTTTTGACCAATAATACTCATTCTTTAGGACTCAGACTCTCCTGCCACTGGAAAGCCTTCCTGGATCCCTCAATTCTGAGCAAAGTTCCCTTCCTTTTGTGCTCTCATAGAGCCCCATATTTCTGTAGCACAGCATCTACCATCCAGTACTGTAATGGCCTGTCCTCATCTGTTTCTCTCACTAGCTTAAGTTCCCCAGTTACTGTTTTATTTCCGTCACTTAGTACAGAGCCTGGCACAAATAAACTCAGAAGAAATGCCAGCAGAGTCAACAAAGGAGCGAATGAATGTACACATAAATAAGTGCATGAACAAACAAAGGCATAGAAGACAGGAGCTAATTGAGTTACACACAAAGAATGACAGCTCTGAGTGTTCACTTGATTCATTTCTGTCTTCCACTCCTTAGCCTCGAGGTGGGTTAAGCTCACACATGGCTGGCACCCTCATCCCAGAATACGATAGTAAAATGTATATTTGCAGCCACTCCTCTAGACTGATGCCTGACTGTGCAGGTCTCCCACTGGATTTCTAGCTTTGGCTGAGGCTGAGGCTAAGGAGTAGACCCAGCTCCAAACTCTTTCCTATCAAGCAAAATTATACTGCTCCCTATGGAGAGTCCTATTTTAATCTGACCCCAGCTACAGTCTTCATACTGCATACTTCTCCTTCCTAGTGAGATGCACAGAGGACAGAGTATAGGGAGTACCATCCAGGGATACAAGCTTGATTGGTGCAGTGAGTGGAACCTCATTTTGGTATCACCAAAGACAAAAGTCATCTAGACCTCACTGATGTAAAGTCAGTGCCCTTAATTATTTCAGCAGGGACCTTCACTAGAGTATGATTATAATTGCAAATGGTTCCTCATTATGAATTATGAACACAGACAAGTGTACTATTTTTAAAGTAAATAAAAATGTTAGGCCCTCTGTCTTCCTTCTGAGTACTCTGCTCCTCAGTCCTCATGGCCTTCTCCTGAATGTTCCTCCCCTCAGAAGAATCTCTTTACAAGCTCCTATGATTCTGCAACTGGCTCACAAACCTATAAAAGATGATGGATCATAAGGCTCAAGGCAGTATTTCCCAAAGTATGGCTTTTGGACCACCTAGTTCATAATCCACCAGGATCTGCATCGACACCTCAGGGCATTAAACCAGATTATCTTGGGGTGGGGTCCCTACAGGTAATAGTAACGCCACCCCCACCATGAATACTATGCACTCTCAATATTGAGATCCACAAGCTTGACTACTTCCAGTATATCCAAGTATTTTAAAGACAATAACCTTCAAACTTCAAAGTAATGAATATCTCTTTCTGTATCTGAACTGAGGATCCCTTGTACCCCATAAGAATGAATGGCTCACATCATCATCTGTGTAGCACATTTGTACTTTAAGATCAAGCAAGTTAATAGGACCGTATGGAATTGAGATCACACCAATTTAGGGGGTTATTGACTCTGGCATCTGACATCAGTTTAAACCTGAAGCCAGAATTTATGAGCTGCTTAGAGATATGTTCTTAACTTCTAGGAACTGAATGTTCTCGTAGTAGCAAACACAGTTGGAAGTCTATAGAACCTTAATAGATTTCCTGGCCAGTGCAGTGGATATGCATGGAGAATGTAAGAAATACTGGAAATACTGGAGAATGTAAGAGAAATATTAATGAAACTGAAGAACTCTGTCAAACTTGAAGAATCTGGCCACAGGTTACACTTGAGTAGCATCCAGAATTAATAAATTGGTGAGCAATGCCTTATGCACAGAAGTATTAAATAAATATAATAGTAAACAGACAATATTTATTTCACAGGAAAATTTCTAACTAACCTCAAAATATTTTTCTGCACAAGCAAGTCATTATTTTCCTATAAAAGCAATTTCTTTCCTAGCAAAAACCATACTTATTTCTTGACCTGGGTAATTTTCATACTATGGTGAAATTCCTCTGAGTGAATACTGTATGTGATAAGAGAATACTGCCTTGTTCTTAATAGTGGATTAGTTTCTACTGTAATCAAACAAGGTGGTGATAATCTCCAAATGTAATCCCTTATCTAGAAGTTGGTTCTTGCTTTGGGGAAACGTAAATTCCTCATGTTGAGAAAAGGTAGTTAATTCCTTCTTTTCTGATAAATAGTTGGGCACTAAGATTCCAGAGAGAAAGAATATCCTGATGCCCCAAAGGGCTCCATCCCAAGTGAGTTTTGACAGTGTGCTAAGACTGAATCAGTAAATACCTTGTTATTATCACACATACACATACTCTAAAAATCTCTGAAGGGATGAGAGATTAAATGAGTCTGTTTAGGCACAGCCATTTGGACATTCGCTCAAAAAGATAAAGAAATTAATTAAAATTTGTATATCTTTAGAAATAATAACATATCAAGCATGAGATATTTCAGAGACCCACATATTAATAAAAATATACTTTTGTTCTTCTCAGATAATGTTTAATTAAGCAATAACAAGAAGAAAGAAAACCTAAATGTAAAGTACGTTAGTTATGGCAAAAGAAATGCTGGGATTTTGGATTTTAATTTAGGGTGATTCTTTTTTACTCAGTAAAGATTTATTAGTTGTTTACTCATGCCTAGCACCACATTAAATATCAGTAATTCAAAGAATAATAATACAATACTGTCTTTGCCCCACATGAATTCAAATTGAACAGGGAGAAATAAACACATTAATAAATAATTGTCATACAGTGTGTGTTAATTGTCATACAGTGTGTGTTAATTGTCACAATATAGGAATGACTTTTGACATAAAGACTTGGTGTTCTCATAAAGATACCATTTGAGCTTAGTCTTGAAGAATGATGGAGAGGGGGAATAAGCATTCACATCAAGGAAGCTACAAGTGCAAAGTCAGGGTCAACTAAGCAAACACAATGTATTCAGGTGCTAGCTGGAAGGTCCATAGCTGCAGCTCGGAAATGATGAAGAACAGTGTCAGGAAACAAGGCTGGAAAAGCATTTTATGGTCATCTTGTGAAAGACCAAGGGCCTTGAAAAAGTCACCCATGACCCTTCGCAAAACAGAATTATTTTTCAACAAACCATTTTCTAAACCAATTATTTACAGTTTCTCAACAAAGTGGGCAATATGAAACTTTCCACCAAAATAGGAAATATTTGTTGAAAGATAATACAATCTTATGACCACATATCCACGTGAAGCTCAAAATTCCATTCTACAGAATCATAAACATCGCTTTTTGAAGTTACAGGCAGCTCTGGTAGTTCAAGGGAACTACACACAAAAAATACAAAGTAGGTCAGCAATGTAGGGCACTAATCATCTGATCCTATTCAGTCTTTCTGAAGACTAATTCTTCCAATATGTGAAATTAGAAGATTGGCTTCTTTCTAATCTTAGGGCAAAAGTAAAATAAAAATAAATTCAAATTTTCGGAGCTAAAAGTAGTAAGTAATTATTGGACCAATACTAGAGGCATGGATAGTCTTCTGTGCTCTGTCCTCAGTATCACAGAGCAATTTAGTCCAGTATTCACAAACATTCTAGAAAAAAAATAATCTTATAATAAAGTAGACAAATAGGGTATGCTTTGCCCATACCTGTCCTCACTTCACCTATGCTAATTTAAGGCACCGTCTTACCGCAAAAGAAGATTCTATAGAAGCCTCTGCCCAGTTGATTGAGGAGAAACATTTTTCCTTTGGAAAAGGAAACTTTCTTGAAGTGAAGAAGAGATATGCTTCAAGGAAAGTGAGATTTTGAATCTTCACCTTCCAAAATATGTTCTCATTTTGACCTTTTTACTTTTGTGACTATGTATTCCCAGAATGCCTACCATTTTTAATTATCTTGATTACCACTACCACATGGTGTGCTAGTCTTATGCAATAAGATGTTCAAACTTTTAGAACATTGTATTCAAATACAAAAAAAAATTAACTGCAACATAGCATGAAAAGTAAAATGAAGTATATGTTCTTGGATAATTTTTGGAGGATTCAAATCAACTCTATATTTTTCTTGCTTATAAATGGACAGTCATGATCTATTTATAACACATAGTATGTGTTATAAATATATATATAACACATTTATAACACAATATGTGTTAAAGTTGAACAAAACAATATACGTTATTTTGGTGAAAAAATACAGAGATCTTTTAAATATTTTGCTGTAAATTCTTAAATAATTGTTTTATCCTTCTGCTTTGCTCTGATACTGGAAAGCCTAAGACACTCATCCGAAATCTGTATCAATACCAATCTCTGCTTTATCTAACTCTATTTTAAGCGTCTATCACTGTGAATTAGTTAGCTATTTCTCAGACTGAAATTATTTTTCCAATAGTATCACAGTATTAAAACTTTTAACTTATGATTTAATATCCTTAAATATCCAATATTTAACATGGGAATTTTCAGCCTTAATTTTAGTAGCTCATATTATACTAACTATCCCACTGAAAACAACTAGAAAAATATATTAAAATATTATATATATATTTATTTATTTATTTAAATATATATAAATATTTGAAGGGCTACTGAGATAGACAAATTGAAGCATGAGAATCTAAGAAAAGGGAAGGACAAGAAGTTGAACCCAACACTCTTTTTAGTGTACCCTCCAGTAGACATTTGCCAGATCTTAAATAAAGCCAAAAGACTAAGAAGCCAAACTTTTTTACTATTCCAGATATAAGTGAGATCATACAGTATTTTTCTTTCCCTGTTTGACTTATTTCACTTAGCATAATGCTCTTGAGGTCCATCCACTCTGTCACAAATGGCAAGATTTCCTTCTTTGTATGGCTGAATAATATTGATGGACACTTACATTGTTTCCATGTCCTAGCAATTGTGAATAATGCTTCACTGAATATGAGGATACATATATATCTTCAAGATAGTGATTTCATCTCCTTTGGATATAAACCCAGGAGTGGGATTGCTGAATCTATTTTTAACTTTTTGAGGGACCTCCATACTGTTTTCCATAGTGGCTGTACCAATTCACATTCCTACCAACAGTACACAAGGCTTTTCTTTTCTCCATATCCTTGCCAACACTTATCTCTTCTCTTTTTGATGACAGCCATTCTAATAGGTGTCAGGTGATATCTCACTGTGGTTTTGATTTGCATTCCCCTTGATGATTAGTGATGTTGAGCACCTTTTCATGTACCTGTTGATTAACTGTATATCTTCTTTGGAAAAGAAGTCCTTTGCCCATTTTAATCAGATCATTATTATTATTAGATATTAGATATTAAGTTACATGAGTTCTCCATATACTTTGGATATTAACCCTATTCTGTTATTTTTTAAAATATTTTCTTCCATTGAATAAGTAGCTTCTTCATTTCATTATTTCATTTGCTCTGCATAAGTGTTTTAGATTGATATAGTCCCACTTTTAATTTTGCTTCTGTTATTAACGCTTTTGGTGTCATATTAAAAAAAAAATCATTGCCAAGACCAATGTCAAGGAGTTTTTCCCTGTTTTCTTCTAGTAGTTTTACAGTTTCAGGCCTTACATGTAAGTCTTCAATCAATTTCAACTTAATTTTTATGAGTGGTATAAAACAGGGGTCCAATTTCATTCTTTTCTATGTGAGTATCCATTTGCCAGCAGCATTTATTGAAAAGACTGTATTTTCTCCATTGAGTATTCTTGGCTCCCTTGTCAAAAATTAGTTGACTGTATAGGTATGGGTTTTTGAAGGGGAAGGGATATTGATTCTGTTCTATTGGTCTATGTGTCTGTTTTTATGCCAGTACCATACTGTTTTGATTACTATAGCTTTACTACTATAGTATAGTTTAGAATCAGGAAGTGTGAAGCCTATACCTTTGCTCTTCTTTCCTACGGTTGCTTTGGTTACTCTGGGTCTTTTGTGATTTCATGAAATTTTAGTATTGTTTTTTCTGTTTCTCTAAAAAATGCCATTGGAAAATTGATAGAGACTGCATTGACTCCACAGATGGCTTGGGGTCATATGGAACATTTGTAAATTTATTACAGACCCATTTTTTAACTTCAATTATTTTTAACTTTAAACCCAATATCTTTTTAAACTTTAGATCTAATTTAATCTGCTCCAGAGTCCCTAATCCACAGAGATGATAAGAAAGTAAATCCCAGATAGTCCTGGAGCCTCTAACATTTCAAGGAAGCTTCAGAATCCAGGATGTTAATTGGATTTCTAAAATGTGTAAACAGGCTCTCACCATCTCTCCATCATAGGCATGACTAAGATTTGTGATTTCTATCTAGCAGTGATTTGTTGGCTCTCATGTTCCAGGCCCTGGTTGAGATCTAGCCTCTCAGGTATGCTATCCAAAGATAATACCAACCAGAAGGATGTGGGTCCATGCTTTATCTGGGAATAATTACTTTCCATTTTCTTTCAATTCTTGACCATTCTCTTTTTCTTCTACCCCAACTTGATTCTCAAAGTTCTCTCCATTTCTCTACCCTCCCCATTCTCCTTCCCTCAGGATAACTATGACAGTCTTTTAGGTGGACTCTGGCTTTTACCAAATATGCATCTCCTCTAGGCACAAAGAGAACTGTCTATATATCTGAAAGGAAAAAAGGCAGAAACTGTTTAAGTACTTCAGCTTCTTAAAAGTCGTATTTATTCTCTTGCCAAACAAGAAAGAAAGAAACTTTTTCTTTCATCCCACAAAGAAAATTTACTCCCCATCCAGAGCTCATCCAGTATAAGACAGAACCAGGTCTATATTCGGAATAGGGAATAGTAACCCAGCACTCAATCAAAGTATGGCTGGGTTTGGGGTGGCTCAGCTGGTTAAGAGTCCAACTCTTGATTTCAGCTCAGGTCATGATCTCATGGTTGTGAGGTAGGGCTCTGTGGTGGGCATGGAGCCTGCTTAAGATTCTCTCTCTGTCCCTCTCCCTCTGCCACCCCCCAACAGGTGCACATGAATGTGCATGTTCCCTCTCTCTCTCTCTCTCAAAAAAAAAAAAAAGTCTGTCTGGGCTTATGGATTTATTTGTCCTAATGTCTCCAAGTACTGAGTAGGTAAGCTTGGGTATTAGGCAAATTTTCTACCTCCAAAAAGATATTATTTCCCCTTAAATAAATTCTTTCCAACCCACACTAGCTATGTTCCAACCAGGAGAATTATTTAGCTATTAATTTAATAAATATTTATTGAATGCCTACTATGTGGTAGGCACTGTTCTAAATACTGAGAATAAGATAGTGATCAAAACAAACAAAAATCTCTGCCTTTGTGAAGTTTACATACTAGTGATGAGGGCAGTCAACAAGCAAATAGATAGATAGATAGATAGATAGATGGATAGATAGACAGATAGATAGATGATAGATAGAAATAGCTAGAGATATAGATGATATAGATATATAGATATAGATATAGATATAGATATAGATAAGATATAGATATAGATATAGATATAGATATAGATATATAGATATAGATATAGATATAGATATAGATATAGATATAGATATATAGATATAGATATATAGTAAACTATACAGCATATCATATAGGGATACAATTCTAAGGAGGAAAATTAATCAAAAAAAGGATCTCCTTAAATTGTCATCTGGCAGGGGCTGGGAGTAGAGTAAGAAGGAAGGAGGTGGAAACTTTTTAAACTGAGTGGCCATAAAAGCCTCAGCCCTATAGACCGGATATGTCTTTGATGTTTTGTTTAATTACATAAGGTAGAAGGTGGAAGGTGGAGGGTGAAGGTGAACAATTCTTTGAGGCTTAAATGTAGCCAGGTGTTGAGTCAATTCTAACAAATGGTGGACTAGTCCTCTACCTGACTCCAACTTTAGCCATAACTCTTTACCACTAAGTCAAGACCTTTTTTGTACCAAGAAGTTTCTTGAATCAAGAAGTGGGGGGGGCGCCTGGGTGGCGCAGTCGGTTAAGCGTCCGACTTCAGCCAGGTCACGATCTCGCGGTCCGTGAGTTCGAGCCCCGCGTCAGGCTCTGGGCTGATGGCTCGGAGCCTGGAGCCTGTTTCCGATTCTGTGTCTCCCTCTCTCTCTGCCCCTCCCCCGTTCATGCTCTGTCTCTCTCTGTCCCAAAAATAAAAAAAAATTAAAAAAAAAAAATTAAAAAAAAAAAAAAAAAAAAGAAGTGGGAAGGCCATGCATGCTCTTTTCACTAGTGTAAAAGACTGATCCCTGCAACAAGTATTACTCACAAGGTCTGGCACCCAGGCTCTAGCTCCAGTCATCCCATTTTGTCTCTCCAAAGTAAGCAAAGAAAAAGGTGCCAACCAAGCTGAGATTCCTGTGGGATCAGAGCAGCTCCACAATCTCCTCACTTTTCAGTTTCCTGAGACACCCATCAATATTTTGCTTCTCTATTACTATCTCTGGTTAACCTTTGTGAGTGCTATCTTCTAGCAAATGTAAGTCCTAACCTCTTAATATCTTTCTTCTGAAACTAGGCAGGATTCTATCCAGGAAGGTTATGGGATCTGGCCTTTGCTGAGACAACATACCTCACATGTGCTCCAGACGAACAAAGACGATGTGATGGTTAATTTTATGTGTCAACGTGCCTGGGCATGGTCCTCATATATGTGACCAAACATTATTCTGGATGTGTTTTGGGGGATGAGATTAACATTCACATTGGTGGACTTTGACTAAAACAGATTGTTCTCCAGGCACCTGGGTGGCTCAGTTGGTTAAATATCTGACTCTTGATTTCGGCTCAGGTCATGATCTCGCAGATTGTGATATTGAGCCCCGTGTTAGGCTCTGTGCTGACAGTATGGAGCCTGCTTGAGATTCCCTCTCTCTCTTTCTCTCTCTCTCTCTCAAAATAAGTTTATTTACTTAAATAAATAAACAAAGAAAAAGAAACCACATTGTTCTCCATAATGTAGGTGGGCTTCATCCAATCAGTTGAACACGTGGATAGAAAAATGAATGACCTCCTCTGAGCAAGAAGGAATTCTGCAACTCTTCCCTGGGTCTCCAGGCTGCCAACCCATTCTGCAGATTTTGGGCTTGCCAACCCTCCACAATCATGTGAACCAATTTCTTAAGATAAGTCTTTTCTTCTCTCCCTCTCCCTCCCTTTCTCTCTCCCTCTCTCCATCCTATTGGTTCTGGTTCTCTGTAGAACCCTAACTAATATACAGAGATAATGCTTATTTGGGGGTGCCTGATCCAGGTAGCTTTTGTGATTGGCTATAGAAGAGTTTTCCCCCAAACCCTGCAAGGTAGCAACTTAGCTGTGATAATCCCCATTTGTCTCAGAACAAAATAACCCCCATTTGTCCTGAGGGAGGGGGGGTCACTGTATAGAACCATCTGTTTCTAGGCCTCTTGCCTAAGGAGGTGAGCAACCAATTCTACTTCTTTCTTTTCTTTTATCAGCTTCAATAGTACTCAATAAATTATTGTACCACATAAAAACATGTGTTTTTGTCTTTATCGCTAAAGTGTAAACTCCTCAAGGGCATGCACCACATGCTACATATACCATCACTGTAGCAACAACATACCTACGACGATAAATCACACATAGCAGAAGCTCCATAAATAGTTGTTAGAGAAAGGAAAATTGGCCAAACTGTACACTGAGACACTAAATGGGAAAAGCTGACCTGATCTAACCCCAAGAACTAATCCAAGCATGCAGGTGTATGTGGTTTAATTTTGCATACCTTCTCTGAAAAATCACTTACCAAGCAAAGCTTCACACATTGTGGTTATAAGGATAAATTTTTTCACTGGCTCCAGTTCACATGGTTTAAATAGCATTTCTTCTTGCTACAAACTTTATTTTTATTTGAAACTCCACGAATGTGAAACCATTTGAATCAGACTAGATGCAAGCACTCGAAATGTCCTGCTAGTTCCTTTCAGCTTCTTTCACTTGTGAAACAAGCGAATTTCATTTTAGTTCAAGTAAACCCTTACCCAGGAGTGCCCTTTTCCTCTGATGGTCTTCTCAAACCCCTCCACCCTTACTAGCTGTTTCAGGGGGGACATCAAATAATCTTAAAAAAATATTTTACCTTTATTCCTTAAAGACAAGATTTTTTTTTCTTTGGCAGTCGTAAAATAATACACAAGTATATGAGTATGTACATTACATGTAGATGTATTGGTTGTATACTCAACTCACCCACATACACCCAATATCCTCTTTAGTTCACTCAGTTTATATGGATGCATAATAATAGGCCAGTTCCGGAATGATGCCTGCCTTATCATGAACAGAAACATGAAGACAAAGTTTTCCATTTTCACATACACTACTGTTTGGGTATGTAAGCATCCAATGTCATTGGCACATGAGAGGCGAGTAATATTTGTGCCAAATTCCACTTGGAATCCCAACCTAGCCTAAGCATTAATTGTCTTTTTTTACTTTTGCAGTGTAAGATTGAGACCTAGAAAACAAATGGATTATTTGCAACTGTAGTTTATCCTTCTCAACTCTTCCCATTTTTCATTAAACTCTACTTTGGAAATCCTGTCTCTAACATAGATGACCAAGCCATGAGTGTCCAGACACTGGACTAGTGACCCAAAAATGTCATTTTTTATCCAAGCACCAAGGTGAATGACCTCTACTAGAGTGAGGCCTACTAGATTCATTTTAGAAGCACCCACATTTCAAACATACAATCCTTACACACAAACAACAACCAAAAGATGAAAAGATCTCTGTATGGCATCCACTTAGGGGAAACCATTTATTTAAAAATGTAAGTGTAACAAGGAAAATGATGATATACATTGAAATATAGGCACAGAGGGAAAAACAGTATTTTGCTTTTACATCCAGGATGGGAAATCGTACAGAAGAACAATGAAATGCAGTCCCTTTGCCCTTTCTGCTCTTCTGAACCACTGTTTTAGCTGAGGGAGAAGAGAGAAGCAGAGGTTGCTGAAAGCTGACTTGGCAGCTGACTTAGCCATGAAGGGTCTATTGAGTGACCTGGCTAGATACCACTGATGGTTCTGCTGCAATATTCACAATGCAGACTTTCACTACAGAACTACGGATCACATATATTCAATGTCTACCACGTGCCAGGTGCTTCAGAAGCCTTATTCATCCTCTCAGTCACCCTTTATTTACTAGGGGTCATTGTACTCATTTTGTTCAATGAGGAAATAGAAGTTAAGCAGAAGCAAGTCGGTCACCCCCCAAATCACAGAAGTAATAAGTGACAGGTCAGGATTCGAATTCTAGAACTGACCTACTTGAAATCCAATTGCTAATTTCCACTATGATATCCTGGAAAAACAGAGCACGAAAACTTTTTTTTTTTAACAGTCCTTTTCTATCACCTCTTTTTTGGTGATTCCCAGATCTGTATTTTCCTAGCCCGTTCTAAATTAAACATCCTTAATTACTCATGTTTCAGTTGATGATCAAAGCAGCAAATTCTACTTAAGGAAAAAAATAACTAGAGAGGAAAGAAAAGAAAGTCTTATACTTTCTATTTTTTTCAAAGGGAAGTAGCCCTCTGTTAGGGATTGAATAATGGCTCCCAAAAAAAGATATGTTGAAATCCTAACCCCCAGAACTTAAGTATGTGACCTTATTTGCAAATAGGGTCTGTATAGAGATAAGCAAGTTAAAATGAGGTCCTTAAGGCGGGCTCCAGTTTAATACAACTGATGTTCTTATAAAAAGGAAAAACTTAGACACAGAGACAGATACATGTAGAGGGAAGACAACACGAAGACATACAGGGAGAAGATGGCTAGGGGACTGGGGTGGCGCATCTACAAATCCAGAAACACCCAAAATTGCCAACAACGCACAGAAGCTAGTAAGAGGCAAGGAAGGATTCCCCTTCAGGTTTCAGAAGGAGCACAGCCCTTGATTTTGGACTTCAGATCTTTAGACCTGTGAGACAGTAGTTTTCTATTGTTTTAAGTCACCCAGGTTATGGTACTTTGTTATGACAGCCCTGAGAAACTACTACACACGCCAAGGAATGAAAATAAAGAACAATGAGCCCTTGCTACTCCCCGTGTGATCTTGAGACCAGCAGACCCTGTGCCACTTGGGAATACTGTGGGGCCCAAACCAGTCCTACTGACTCACAGTCTGCTTTTCACCAACCCCTCCAGGTGACTCACACACACATTCAACTTTGAGAAGCACTCCTACAGAGAAGTAGGATTGCAAATTGGATGGACAATACATTCTACAGATACATACTACAGATCCATTCTGATCTGTAGTTCAGAAAAAAAGAACAGACAAAAATACTGCCATAGGGCACCTCTGAAATGCTGCTTCAGGAGGAATGGAGGCTCCAGGAGGCCCACCTGAAGAGGCAGAATGCGTGTGGCTTGGCAGAAAGTGGATGTCTTTACCAGCAACAACCAAAAATATACTTAAGAAATAGGCAGGATCATGGAATGACCAAGAAAGAGACAACAGGAACAGACCCAGGATGACCTGGAGAAGGAAAAACTTAAACTGGGTTCAAAACCAGAGGAAATCTAAGAGGCAAGTCTGGGTGACAAAAGACAGAATCAGGAGTGTGTGGGCAGGCTCTGAGGAAGGGAGGTGCATCTTCCTCTTCCGTCTCAGTAAGTGGGGGATCAATCAGGGGAGGGTGGGGACACCCAGAGATCTTGGTTATCACATACCTGTCACAAAGCCCTTTCATTGATTCCTATGAAGTCAATTTTGTCCTCTGAATTAATTTTTTTCCCCAAAAGTATCGAGTGAAGAGTGCTTACCAAAAGGAAGCCCTGGACTGTCTGGGTGGCTCTTGCCCAGGGGCTCTGGGTCAGGGCTGGAGCTGGACCAGCTCCTTGCAAAGCACACAGGCCTCATTCAAGTTGGACCCAATCGCTCACTGAGATGTAGGCACTTGTTCAACATACACAGGAAGATTAAAGACATAAAATAAGGTAGAAATGATTGATCCCAGCTAAGATGTGGAAGGAGGGGTGAAAATGCAGACTGTGTTCCAGATGGCACAAGTTACAGGGAAGAAACTTCTCAAGCTGAGGCTCAGCTCCGGTGACCTCTGGAAAAGAGAAAATTGGAACTAAATCCCCAGAGACTGAAAACAGGGTGATGAAGGGCTGACCTTAACAGCTTCTTTGTTCTCAGCACGGCTACATCCCATGCAAGGACAAAATTCTGATCAGCATTGTAAATGGTCCACACGGTTTCCAGCTGAAGGCTACAGATTCTTCACCCTTTTCTTCTCCCATTTATGGACACCACATGCCAAAAATCAATAGAATACAGTAACAAAGCAAAACTTGAATCTTTGCCTGGAAAGAACCCAAATCTCCAGGTTTTCTCCAAATTCTTAATTTAAAATTTCTCAAACAATAGAATAAACCACTGAGTCACAGTTAACTCTGACAAAATCAGTTCATCCATCCATTTTTAATTCTTCATTTTCCACCTTTGCAACAATTAAAATACTCACTTGAGATGAAAAAATTTTAAATACACTCCAACAGAAAATTTGTGACCCCCAAAATGATCTGTTTTATAGATTAGTGTGATTGCTGAAAATAGTTGTCTATAATTATTGCATATGAGTTTATTTGGGATTCTTATTCTGGGGAATAACTAGGTGAGGTGGCCAAAAAAAATCTGTTTGACCATGAAGATGGACATTCTAAATAGCCCACTTTGCCCACAGAGCAAATGAGATTGGCATATCAACACTTAATAACTATAACACAGACTGCAAAAAACTGAAAGGCAGAAAAGAAAAACCCTCTGGAAATGCTATCTTCCACCACCCTCCCCCACGCATACACAGCCAAGATGCCTCTCGTTTTTTTAATACAGGAAACATTTGTGGGACAAATGTAGACTAGGAAGAATTGTATCATGCTCCCAAGTCAGCTAAATTTGAAATAAATCAGAAGTTAAGATACCCTTGTCCTGATACCCTTGAACTGCTTCTTCCTCTCTGCTTGTCGTTTTTTTCAAGGCCCGGTTTAAAAAACTCCAGCTTTCAGTGACCTCTCCCTCCTCTGAATTTCACTCTGAAATGTCTGAACCGAAGGTCTGTTTCCTTTCCCTGGTATGAAGTTTAATACATACATATACATGTTTTGGAGAAAAGAAGATGAATGTCTTCAGATGCGGGGTTTGGAATTTTGACATTAAAACTAGACTGTTAGTAGCACACTTACGTTATTACGTGAAACAGTCTGGTTCAAATAGTACCACAGGGCTGAAGATCAAGTAATGCATTTTCAGTAGATAGACTGCAGCCAAAATGGTCTATCAGGATCAGTGTGTCCCGTCTTCATGCAGCCAGCCTGGTCAGCAATCTGCTTGTGCATGAGGAGCTCCTTGAACTGAAAGGAATCTGAGGAGGATGACTGGGCTTTGTCAATGACTTTATTTTCAAGAGTTTGATCACTGCTCGTGTATATATACCACTGCTGAGCTTTCATTTCCCAGGGAAACCCAGGATCCTTCACAGCACTGAAGAAACTTTTCTCAAAGGCAGAGATGAGCCCGGTATGCCCTCAAACGAGCTTCCAAACTGCCGACCTTGTCTTGGTTAAATGTCCCTATGTAACTGTGGGCTTATGACTTAACGGTCTCATTGCATGCTTTTTGGACAGCTGGAATGAAGAAGGGAAAATTATGTGCAGCAAAATCCTATAATGCATTGGCTTCATATAGACACAGGCACTGTGTTATCAACAGACATCTCACTCCAAATGGGATCTTCAAGGCAGCCTGGATCACTTTCCCCTCCATTACAATGTGCAGCACCCCATCACCGCTAAGCCAGTTTTCTCTCTCTTCCTCTTCCTTCCTCTTTCTCTCTCTCCCTCTCCCTCCTCTTTCTCTCCTCTCTTTCTCTCTGTCTTTCTCCATCTCTGTCTCTCTCCTGCCTTCCTCCCCTCCCTCTCTCTGAAGCAAATTACTGTGTTAAAAACAGAGTTGGGGCGCCTGGGTGGCGCAGTCGGTTAAGCGTCCGACTTCAGCCAGGTCACGATCTCGCGGTCCGTGAGTTCGAGCCCCGCGTCAGGCTCCGGGCTGATGGCTCGGAGCCTGGAGCCTGTTTCCGATTCTGTGTCTCCCTCTCTCTCTGCCCCTCCCCCGTTCATGCTCTGTCTCTCTCTGTCCCAAAAATAAATAAAAAACGTTGAAAAAAAAAAAATTTAAAACAGAGCTATGTGCTTTATGATTGTTTTGGCACCTTCCTACCACCAGTCAGCCATTCCTTCTCTTCAAACTTGATGAAATCACAATGATTCATTAGCTTTGTTCAGAATGGTTGTGCGATACACTCTTGAAGGAGCCATCAGTCAGTTACAGTGCCCAAATAAATGGACTTAAAAGGAATAGAATAGCTGCACCCTTAACCAAATTGAATGTGACAGAGACTCGTATAAGATTTTAGTCGTATTTAACACAATTAAAATTAAGCCAGCATAAATGCACTGAGCTTTGGAAGTCACTTCCTCTCTGTTCCTGGAGAAGAATCAGGATCATGATATGTTATAAATGTTTTGAATAAGAGGTGAGGTCCTAGCCTATATGTCTTTGAATTCTACGACATCAAGATCCTAACACAGTGGGGAAAATGACTGGAAAGAAAATGATTGACAGATGATGAATCTGAGGTAATATAATATAATTTTAAAGAGTCAGGTCAAAAGAAAATGGTATTTCAGATGATCAAAAAAAAACAAAAAGGATTGTTGATCAGAGTCTGTTGTCCCAGTAAAGCCACAAATTACATTCTGAGAAGCAAAAGAAAACTTAGGAGGTGTCTAATTCAATCTCTTAATTGTGCCTATGAGAAAATCGAGTAAGAAAAACACAACGACCTACCTAACGCTATATGATTACAAACAAGAATTGAGATGGAACCCAAAGAATGTCACTCTCAGCTCAGTCTTCTCTCTACCATGTGAAGCAAGGTTCCCACACATTAATGAACGTCTCCAAAAAGTAGGGACAGATGGTATCATTATGGAAACTCAATGGTTATTGGGTTTCATTTATGAAAGTTGCATCTTTCCTTATTTCCCTTATTTTACTGAAGTCCCAAAATTAATCCACTTACCAAATCAATTTCACATTTTCAGGGCATATATTTCAACAGTTATTTAGAGACGATTCTTTTTTACAAATGGAAATCTCCATACCATGTACATACGAGGTTCAAAAGTCATTTTCTGTCATCCACTGCAAAGTGAGACAGAAAAACTCATTTCTACTTTGTTAAGATGGTGTCACCAACATAATAAGGGCTCACAATTCTAGCTTCTCTCTAACACTCAAATCCAAAATTGATTTTCTTTCCCAGTTTCTTCCCTTGATTATTCATTACTTGGCACAAAAGAAACGTTCAACCTTTCTTCTTTCTCCCAAGAACATCTTTGAGCAGAGAACACAGTGTATCATACAAAATATCACACTGACTACAATCTAACTGGAAACCATGTGGTCCTGAAATTTGCTGCTGTCCCTTCTTCTCTTTGCTAGCACCATATCCAAAATTTACAATCTGCTGGAAAATATTTAGAGTCCACAAATTTGCTCCAGGGACACTCTGGTGGCAAGAAACCTCCTTGGAGATATAATTCTAGAATTCTCACAAAATTAAACTCATCTTTGGGAAGCTTGTCAGCATTCAGGCTGGGAGTATCTAGGCAACTATGAGATGAAACACAAGACTGGTCATAGGGCAGCCAGAAAAAGATAATAAGAATGTAAGAATCACTAAAATAAATCAGACCCATGATCCGTTTGCCTGTGCATCACTCTCCCTGTGGTACCAATGAGAACAAGAATTGTGAATAAGGAAAGAAGTAGATTTCATACTTTCTGGAGACTTGCCCTTTTCATTTCTCTTGAGTGCCTGATGCCCTTCCCAGATCGGCCCCCCTGCATTCCTGGCCACACACAGAAATATTTCTTTCCACACCTGCAGTTCCCTTCTCCACTGGGCATCATATCTCCTTGTTAGGAGAAGAGCATTCACTTAAGACTTTGCCTGAAAATGCAAGTGACTTGTAACCAGACTTAACATGCTCACCTTCCTGGGGGCATTTTACATGTCCAAAAAGGAACTTGTGGATCCAGAGGAATGGATTTCTAATGCTGAGATCTGGGCTGAGATATCCGAGGGCTCAAAGCCTACTCAGCACTTTAGAAATTACACCAGGTAGATTTTCTCCATAAGCGGAAACACTCAGCTCTAGGATGGGACTAGAATGATGGAAACTGCATGAATTTAGACTCAGGACATTGGGCTCCTGGTTCGGGCTCCCCAAAGCAAGAGTTAAGCAAATCACTTCATCTCTTCCTCCATTTCTTCCTCCATGAAATAGATTTCAGAATACATGCCTCAAAACCCTTTTGTGGTGGTCACATGGCTAGCATGTATGTGAAAGCAATTTACAAACACTAGTCACCTTAATTATGGAAACTTATCATTTTCCTCATTGATGTCAATTAGGACAATACATTCTGGTGATTCTAGCCTTTTAAAAGATTCTTCTTCTTTTTAATTTTATTTATTCATTTTGAGAGAGACAGAGATAGTACAAGCTGGGGAGGGTCAGAGAGAGAGGGAGAGAGAGAATTCCAAGCAGGCTTCATGCTGCCAGTGCAGAGCCCGATGTGGGACTCAAACCCACAAAACTGTGAGATCATGACCTGAGCCAGAACCAAGAGTCAGAACCTTAACTAACTGAGCCACCCAAGCGCCCAAGGATTCTTCTGAAGTAGACGTTAGCAAAATTTGTAAAAAAAAAAAAATCATAGTCAATTATTTTGGCTTTGCAGGTCATACAGTAACTTCGACTATGAAACTCTGCTGTTGTAGGGAGAAAGCAACCACAGAGGATATGTAAACAAATGGACATGCCCAGACCTGGCTTGCATGTTGCAGTTGGCCAATCTCTATTCTAAAAACAAAATATCAAAATAGGGATATAGGAGAACAAACAATATACCTGAAGGTACCTTCTTATTTCCTTGACTTGTATCCTGCCTACCTCAAAAACTATGTATCTAACAAGAAGGTTATAAAGCAAACAGTAGAAATGATATACACTCTTGAATAAGTGCGTTATGTTCTCTGGTCTGTGGCACACACATTGGTGAGCAGGCTCAGCTGTCACTGGTCGCCCTGGTGCAAGAGTGGCTTGCTCGTCAACTCCTCCCACTTTCTCTCTCAAGTTGAGCAACAGGGATGAAGCTCTGATGATGGAAAGAGGAGCTGATGACACATGGTTTCTGGTGCAAAGACTTCCAGACCACGGCTCTTCTATTTCAGAGTAACTCAGTCCCCATCAATACCTCCCATATCCCAACCCTGCCTAATGTACCATTTCTAAGTGTTCTGACTATTCCTTTGGCTACTTGCTGACCCCACTCTCTCCCCTTGCTCTGGACCCACCACTGCAGAACTTTTGTCATTGTTTTTGCTCTAACTAGCAGGGGCAAGATCCACCAGGGAATATTCAGGAGCAGAAAAATTACAATTCAAGTTGTTTTTAGGCCACACTACTCTGGAATAGGTAGTGTGAAATCAGTGTGTCTATCTTAGAGACTCCTCAACAATTGTACATTAACGTTCAGGGTGTCTCATGCTTTCTGGCCTCCACCCTGTCTTCCTTATCCCTCCCAAACACTGGTTCCTGGCATATCGTGTCACCAATGCTCATGTAAGAAGACATACAAACAACAGGGCACCTGGGTGGTTCAGTCAGTTAAGCATCCGACTTCCACTCAGGTCAATCAGGTCACGATTTCATGGTTCATGAGTTTGAGCCCCATGACAGGCTCTGTGTTGACAGCTCAGACCCTGGGGCTTGCTTTGGATTCTGTGTCTCCCTCTCTCTCTGCCCCTCCCCTGCTCTCTCTCTCTCTCTGTCTGTCTCTCTCTCTCAAAAACAAATAAACATTGAAAAAAAAAGAAAAAGAAAGAAAGAAAGGAAGAGAGAGAGAGAAAGAAGAAAGAAGAAAGAAAAAAGAAATAGAGAAAGAAAGAAAGAAAGAAAGAAAGAAAGAAAGAAGAAAAAAAGAAAGAAAGAGAAAGAAAACATACAAACAAAAAGAAAACTTAAAAATCTGCTGCAGGCACCTGGGTGGCTCAGTTGGTTAAGTGTCCAACTTAGGCTCAGGTCATGCATGATCTCATGGTTTGTGGCTTCAAGCCCCATGTCTGGCTCTGCACAGACAGTGCAGAGCCTCCTTGGGATTCTCTCTCTCTCTCCCTCTCTCTCTCCCTCTCTTTCTGTCCCTCCCCAGCTTCCACTCTCTCTGTCTCAAAAATAAACTTTAAAAAACAATAATAATAATAATAATAATAATAATAATCCCTCCATTTCTACATGTGTTATAATCTTTATTTTATTTTATTTTATTTTATTTTATTTTATTTTATTTTATTTTATTCAATATATGAAATTTATTGTCAAATTGGTTTCCATACAACACCCAGTGCTCATCCCAAAAGGTGCCCTCCTCAATACCCATCACCCAACCTCCCCTCCCTCAACCCTCAGTTTGTTCTCAGTTTTTAAGAGTCTCTTATGCTTTGGCTCTCTCTCACCATGTGTTATAATCTTTAAAAGTCCACGGTGCAGGGTTACCTTGTACACATCTCCCTCAGACTTGGGTGATAGGGCACTTTTCTTTCATTCAGTTTAACCCTCTGTATGCAAGAGTCTGGTGGTTGTGGCTAGGTGCTGGGAGGGAGGCAGTCCAAATAGGCCCAGACAATAAATGTAACGCTGAAGTCCTTACTTGGTGACTTCTCTCCCTGGCAATATTGATAGTCAGGCTTGTAACTCTTCTACTTCCTGACCTAATCTTTCTCAAAGTTTCATTGCTTCTCAGCCCTGAGTCTCTCCGGAGCCCATCCCTCCTCTCCAAACCTGCTGCTACTACGCAGGCTCTTTCTCTATCACCTGGAATATGCTTCTTATAACTGATTTTTCTTGCCAGCCAGTTTCCCCCACTCCAGGTGCCCTCCCCTGTTAGAGTGTTTTGTCTAAAACACTAACCTCTCCCTTCTTTGGCAGGTGCGTGACCTGGGGAACACCATCACCAAAACAAGCAGGGGACTAGTTACAACGCATTTTCCTGGCTTCCACTCTTGGAATCACAATCTCTAGAGGGGAGGGGCCCAGAAATGGGCATTCCTCCATTTCTTAACTCCTGTCCTCCTCCAACCAGCAATTCTGTTGTATACCGAGTTGTCCAAGATACCACTGGCTTAGGGGTGAGATCCAATCTCCACAGACGACCCGCTCCTCTTGTTTCAAACTGGTCCCCTCACCGATTTTCCGACCCTCTTAGCTCTGGTAGGTAAAACTGGTCATCATGGTAGATAAACATTTCTTTCTGGAAGCATAAGCTTGGGACTCTCCGGAGGGCTGTTGGTTCTCTCGACTTTTGAAGGAGGGGTTTTCCCTCCCACAAGCCTAAGCACTGCCCCTCACCTCCACACTTTCACACTGCTTTCACCCACATGTGAGTGAAAGGTGGCCAATTGTGGGAGGACATAGAACCTGAGTCATGAGCCATGTCCTTCCAGCTGCACTCTATTGGCATTCGGTGGGAAGGCTGGTGACAGGAGGGGTGACTTCACCGAAACGCTGCTATCTCGCAAGCTCCTCTGAGACCCAAGGCAGGATCTGCTTCCCTGACAACTAGGTTAATGACTGGCTCGATAAACATTTGCTGAATTAATTAATAATGGAAGGAAGCAATCAATCAATAAATGAACAAATATGTAAATAGCCCAGCCTAAGGAAAAGAGTGTGCTAAATACCTTGAGAGGCATTTTTGTTATGCACACGCATGATTTTTGACGAAGTAATTCAACACATCTGCTTGTTGGTTTGCTCTTTGGGAATGAGATTCTGGATAAGACTGAGTATAAGAAATAGTATGAATTGTACTCTCCTTCTGTGACTATTCCCTCTGTGATTTCACCATTAACCAAAGCCAGTAAACAGTAACCTTCTAATTTATTCATTATTCCTACTGTTGAAATTATGACAAGGCTCCAACATAACAGCTTCTCTCTATCATCATTTTGGACGAGCCGAACACTCTTTAGAAGCATTTGGATGTGTGGGTGTGGGTCTGTGGTACGTGGTGTGGGGGAAGGATCACAGAGGCCTGGAAAAAGTCATACTTCGAAACTCAAAAAGCCAACTGCACCTATTTCAGCAAATTGGAAATTGATGGTGTGTAACTCTGAAGGGCCTAGCGGTAGCTATTATTTCCATCCAGGCTATTATTAACTGGTAATATTTTCTCTAGTAAACACTCAATTACCATAGCAACAGGAGGCATGTCATATGGACACAAGGGCTCCCTGGCTTTGCCAGAATAATGGATGGCGTTTCAAATGAATTTCAGAAAATGCAAAGAGACTTGCCAAAAGAATATTTTTGAAATACTAAACTCGAGTTTTGTTTGAGACAAAGGAAAGACGAGAGCTCTGATAAAGTGGAAACTTCACAAACCCCACTTCTGGTATAATGCATCCAGGGCCTTCCCATCAGGCCCAGAAGTGCCTTCTTCCTACCTGAGCCAAACCCTCCACTGGGCTCTGGATATTATTACACGCCCTCTTCTAAGACTCTTATTTACAATGTCAAGTATTTCTTCTAAATCCTCTGGCTTCAATCTCTTCCTGCCCATCAATATCTTTTGAAAAATCACTTATATCGACACACAGTATGCACACAAAACATAACAAATTGTAAGAGTACAGCTCAATAAATTATTTCAAAGTAAACACACCTATGTACCCACTATATAGTCAAGAAAAAGAATATGACAGTACCCAGAAGCCTCCCTATACCCTAGTCCATACACGATCCCCCTAGCCCTAATGGAAACCACTATAAGTTCATTTTCCTTGGTTTGAAATTTGTATAAATCGACTTTCACATTGTTTTCTTTAGGGTCTAGCTTCATCCGACTCAAAAATACAGTCAATAGAATCCTGCATGTTGTTGCATGCCATAAAAGTACATTCATCTCATTGTTGTATTTGTGTCCTGAGGCTGCTCTAACCACAAACTAGGTGGCTTAACAGCAATTTATCGTCTCACAATTTTGGAGGCTAAAAGTCCAAGATCAAGGTGTCAGCAAAGTCCATTCCCTGTGAGGGAGAATCTGTTCCAGGCCTCGCTCCTAGCTTCTGGTGGTTTGCTGGCAATCTTTGGCACTCCAGGTCTTGGAAGTAGATGTATTGTTCTGTTTTCTGCCTCTAAGTTCACATGATGTTCTCCTGCTTTATATCTCTCTTCACACGGCATTCTTTCTACCAGTCATTTTGGATTAGGGACCCAACATGGGTCTTCTTAACTAATTACGTTTTTTGCCATGATCACACTTTCAAATAAGGTCACATTCTGAGGTTCTGGGGTTTAGGACTCCAACATAAGAATTTGTGGGGGGACACAATTAAAACCATAAGGAGTGCTACAAAGTATTCCATTGTACGAAATCACCACAATTTATTTTGTTCATTCTCCTGTGGGTGGATATTTGGTAATTTCCAATTGGAGCCATGCCATCCTGGGACAAGGGTTGATCCTTGACAAAAGAGTAAAGAGCATGAAGTTTGTCTTTGATGTTGCTCTCCTATCCTAGGCTTTCCACTGAATATTCTCCTCCTGCCTCAATACCTTTTTCCTCTGTAAGGTTTTATCCTGTTGCAATTTAATAACAATAAGATTTGCTGATTTGGTCTTTGGAAGTTACTCTTCTGCCCAAGCCTCTCTTTAGAGGGAGATTCCAAAAGACCGGGGAGTATTGAAACTTAATGGAATGAATCTCCAGCCTTGAACTCCAGGATGTGGGAAATATTTGGAGGGAGGCTGGCATGCATTTTCCCCAAATCAAACAGAAAAACCAGTGGAGACTTTCATTACACAATATGACCCAGATATAGCATGTTAACAGATATCATGGGATAAAATAATAGATGCATCAGCTTTTGCCACAATAATGAAAAAAAATCCACCTCAAGTATCAGTAGCTTAGAACAATAATAATTTATTCTCACAGGTCTGAGGGCCGGCTGCAACTTGTCTGAGCCAGACTGGACTCCATTCAGGCTACAGGGTCAATTCAAGTCTGCTCTCACATGCATTTGTTCTGAGGCCTGATTTCCAAGGGCAAGACAGGTCACGGTTAGTGTGCAAACACATTTCAACCCTCTGCTCACCTCACATCATTTCAACACCTAACTGATTAAAGTAAGTCACATGACCAAGTAAATGTAAGTGGGACAGAGATACATTCCTCCCATGGAGATGAGGAAAGTAAGCATTTGCTGAGTAATACGGTGATCTATCACAGAAAGGATGAGAAGGTTCTGTAGTCAGATGACATGAGGTAGAGATAGAAAAGAGCAGAAATTATTTGTCTCTGACCTGATAATTTTTCTCAGATCAGCTAAGGGTTTCCGTGTGGGACATCTTTCCTCTCTAATGAGCTGACAAGATATAATGGTGGTTTATTAGTTTGCTAAGGCTGCCATAAATACCACGAACTGGGTGGCTTATGCCAACAGAAATTTGTTGTGTCACAATTTTGGAGGCTAGAAGTTCAAAATCAAGACACTGACAGTGTTGGTTTCTCCTGAGGCTTCATTCCTTGGCTTACAGATGGCTGTCTTCCCCCTATGTCTTCACATGGTCTTCCCCTTATGTATATCTGTCAAAATTTCATTTTCCTGTAAGGACACCAGTTGTATTAGATTAGGGTCCACCCTAATGACCTCATTTAAATTACATCTTTAAAGACCTTATTCCCAGGGGAGCCTGGGTGGCTCAGTCCGTTAAGTGTCCGACTTCAGCTCAGGTCATGATCTCACCAGTTCATGAGTTCAAGCCCCACATCAGGCTCTGTGCTGACAGCTCAGAGCCTGGAGCCTGCTTCAGAGTCTGTGTCTCCTCCTCTCTCTGCCCCTCCCCCACTTGCACTCTGTCTCTCTCTTTCTCTCTCAAAAAGAAATAAATAAACTTAAAAAAAAAACTTATTTCCAAATACAGTTAAAGTCTGAGGTACTAGGGATTAGGATCTCAGCATAGGAATTTTCAGAGTGTGCAATTCAGCCTGTAACTGTGACCAAAAGCATAGGGCTCAGAAAGTAAACAAAGATGGGTTTGAATCTTGCATTTATCACACACTGGATGGCCACCTCTCCACACCTGTAGTTTTTCCATGTCTGCACTTGGCAGATGGTAATGTCTCCTCAGCAGATTGCCTTGCCATTGCTTTCAGGAGTCAATGAGATAAAGCACACAAAATGCTATCACAGGGTCTGAAACAGTGTTCACAGTGTTATGAAACTCACAAATAACGATTACTGTTGCTGTTATTATTTTTCTATTAAAACACTGTAACAATAAAGCACATTCTAAGCCAGACACTTCATAGAGCACATAGTCCGTGGAGCGCATAGTCCGTTTATAAAGATGTGTAACATAAAAATCACTTGGCAGTTTAATTCATGTAACTTTGTGTGCCACCACACTTCAGTAACCATGAAAACATTATGTTTCATTTTGTGGGCCAGCAGCAAGCCCTAATTACTCTTACGCCTTTTTATACTCTTAGGCCCTGCAAAGGTCTTCTGAGTGAGGTGTGCACATCATTATGTTGATTTTGCAGCCGAAGAAACTAGGTACAGGAAAGTGTAGTGATTTGACTGTCAACGTGGAGTTAGCAGACCAGTGACTCCTAGAATCCAGTCTTTTCCTACAAGCTTGGCTCACAGATCCACAGTGAACAGCCTCCACTCCTTTCTTTGCTTTGATGATCATATACAGTTTGATTGGAAGCTTACACTATAATTTCACAGTGATTACATGCCCCTGAAGATCATTTTGTAAGTAAATGTTTTGAAACCAAAGATAATCATTGTTATATGACCATAGCCCTTTTTCTTATGCCATATTCTCTACCAAGAATTTAACCAAGCTAAAGTTACATTTGAGAGTCCCAGTAGCTGGCTCTAGGCTCTGCTCTGCATTCTGGAACTCTAATTTCATCAGCTCTATGGAGATGAATTACTGTTTCCTGGCCTCTGGAATAACCTCTACCCTTTCCACTTGAGTGTATATACAAAGAAAGCTGCCACAGGGCTTTCCACACAAGCTCTCTCAAACATCACGCCAGAATGAGTCAGAAAAGAGGCCTTGCATGATGGGTTGTTCAAATTGGAATAAATCGGATGGGTCCAGAAGCTCTGAAACATGCTCCTGATATCCAGACATACCCAAATGTTCTCTTCTTTTTCTTAGAAACTTCCTAATTTCTTAGCTATATAGTCTCTAGGAACATCTTCAGGTTTAAGAATCTTCTATTCTAGGGGTGCCTGGGTGGCTCAGTTGGTTGAGCGTCTGGCTTCGGCTCAGCTCATGATCTCACAATCTGTGAGTCTGAGCCCCACATCAGGCTCTGTGCTGACATCTCGGAGCCCGGAGCCTGCTTCGGATTCTGTGTCTCCCTCTCTGTCTCCCCCTCTCCTGCTTTCACTCTCTCTCTCTCTCTCTCTCTCTCTCTCTCTCTCTCAAAAATAAATAAACATTAAAAAAAATTTTTTTTAAATCTTCTACTCTAGGTTAGTGGCTCAGAGCTACCCTACCTACTAACTGTATAAGGCAGTCATAATTGTGGCCTTCCTTAGTTCTCTATAGACAAATAAAGCAATAAACTACAGTACAAAACGGTAATAGTGACCCTTGTCCTGGGCAACCTACATTTACTGCATTTTTCCAGTCTGCCTGAAATTTTTATAAAGAGTGATTAAAATTTAGATTATGCCCATTTTTATTTTACTTATTTATTTTATTTTAGAGAGACAGTGGTGTGAGCAAGGGGCAGAGAGAGAGAGAGACAGACAGAGAGAGAGAGAGAGAGAATCTCAAACAGGCTCCATGCACAGCTTGGAGCCTGACATAGGGCTCAATCCTATGACCATGAGATCATGACCTGAGCCAAAAGCAAGAGTCGGCTCAACCGACTGAGCCACCCAGGCACCAACTGAGCCACCCAGGCATCAGATTATGCCCATTTGTAGAGTTACCAAGTGAATAAGCAATTATTTACCCACCAGCCTATCCTGCTTGCTCATAAGTCCCAGAGTAAAGGGCAAAAGAGAAGTATCTTGACCGTCACATCTGCCTTTGGCATCTGACAATAAAGTATATTCGTCTGCTACCATTTTCCCAGAGTCACAAGATAAAAAGTGACATTCTTTTCTAGATAATACAGAAAGAGCTTATGGTTTAAATTGCTTCAATCTCTGTCACTTATTTCTCAAAATCCTGTCTCACTCATCTGTGGTCATGTGGTAAAACTCATCTGGAATGCATAATGTTTATATTGACTTGCCTTTTTATTCCATTTTCACTTTCTGGTGTAAAAGCAAAGCTTTTCTGGGCTCAGTAATGTTTTTCACTCTTTTCGTGGCAATGGTTTTTAGAAACAGAAATGATAGCAGTTTCCATATACACATTTCCCAATAAACTTGTCATCAAAAGTTCTCAGAGAGCTCACATTAATCACTTTTAGCCATTCCTTCCATGCAAATGAGGAAGCCTTGAAATCATCTGAGCTGTGCTTGCAGTGGATTCAATGGCAAAATCTAAAATACTATTGTGTTTGTTTTCAAAGGATTAAAGATGCCCCTCTCTGGGGCGCCTGGGTGGCTCAGTCGGTTAAGCGGCCGACTTCGGCTCAGGTCATGATCTCGTGGTCCGTGAGTTCGAGCCCCGCGTCGGGCTCTGTGCTGACAGTTCAGAGCCTGGAGCCTGTTTCGGATTCTGTGTCTCCCTCTCTCTGACCCTCCCCCGTTCATGCTCTGTCTCTCTCTCTCTCAAAAATAAATAAACGTTAAAAAAAAAAAAATTAAAAAAAAAAAAAAAGATGCCCCTCTACAATTCCTGAGTATTGGTAACATCAGGCAATCAGCCTTTCTAGAAGACAAGAGGAAAAAGAGAAAACACCTCTGTTTGAAGCAGGAAAAACAAAGGAAAAAAAAGCATCATCATTAGAACAGACTTAGGACAAAACATAATTTAAGATGTTTAACAGTTGATCTTGTGCTCATTTGAATCTGGCGGATATTGTCTTGAGCACTGAACTACTGAAATCAAGAGATAATAAACAATGGAGAGAACTGAAATTAAAAGTTAAATCCTTGCATGTGTGTGGACGTCTTTCTCTGTGTGTGTTTTCTTCAAATGGGCAAACCAGCTTGTACTTTCTTTCATCTGAAACCCGCTTTGGCACAGGACTGTCCTTACAGAACTCCGGATGAACTACTTAGGTGGGATTTCTGGATGGGTTGCTGGAAATGAGATCCCAATCTGCCCCCTGATTTCCTGTGTAAGCTGGAGACCTTAATCTCTGTACCCTGTTTCCTCATCAGTAACTTTATTCAAATGAGGGAAGGTAAGGGAGTCATACAGAGGTCAAGAGGGCAAAAGGCATGCAACCCTTTTGCAAGGCAAGGCATGGCTTTAAGAGTAGTAATGTAGATTGCCTGAATATCTCATCAAGTCTGAATGGGCCACACAGTTTTGCTGGGGAGAATTCACCGTTAAAAGCAAGAAAAAGAAGAGATTTTACACATACATCTATCCATATAGTTCTTTAAACTTAGGCCCTGACTAGGACACAGATTGGAGAGTGGTATGCATTTCTATATATCCATGACCCTTTCTCCTAGGTTGTGAGCAGAGGAGCAAGAGTGAGGTTATTTAAATCAGTTTATTTTCCTAATGTGGCTATGAAACAGTGGCTTTCAAGCCCCACTGTGCATCAGAATCTCCTGCCTGGACTCTACACTTAAACTACTCAGAATTTTTGTGATACTCTTAATCTCCACAGGTAATTCTGATAAGTGGCCAAAATTAGAAAATATTCAGGTCTATATTAGGATTCTGATTCTTTTGGAATTTACAAAGAACATTCAGAACATTGACTACTCTTTTTCCTTATTCATTTTTAAAACATTAAGCAGACATAGTCTGAATTAAACATTTGAGTTTGTGTTGAGTAGTTGTAAGTACTTTCCTGCCTAACATTGTCTTTAAAAGTTTTTCTGTATTTCAAATCTGTACAACCCCATCAGGAGGACCAGTAGAGTCTAAGCCCTTGAAAACATCTCCCTCTGGGTCAAGATTTCATACCCTGGACACTATTGAGTTGGATAATTCTTTGTTGTGAAGGGATGTCCTATGTATGTTAGGATGTTCAGCAGCATCCCTGGCCTTTACCTACTAGATGCCAGTTGAACGCCCCTTCCCCCAATTTGGACAACCAAAAATGTCTTGGGTCATTGCCAAGTGTCCCCTGCAGGGCAAAATCAGCTTCATCTTAGAACCACTGTTTTGTTTGAAAGAAATAAACATAAAGCAATTGAATTACATTAAATATTTCTCATCCATCAAGCTTTCTTTGACTTTGGACTCCCAGATCAATGGGAAGACCTTTCTGATGAACTGGTCTAGCATCAGTGGAAGTGAGTTCTCCCTACTGCTTCCACACCTTGTTGTTCCCGTCTCTACTCCACTAGCCCTGCTGGCTCTCCCAGAGAGAGGTCATTACTAGTAACTAATCACTGTGCCCTTCCATCATCTCTAGGGCAATAACAGAGCTGCTGTAAAGCCCCTTCTCCTTCCACAGGCCTCTACATAAGGCCATCCCCTCCAAGTCAGGTCCATCTCAAGGAATTAATTACCAGAGGCTCTAGATGTCAGGCATCACCGTGACCTTGCAACAGTGGTGCAGTGGATCCAGAAAAAAGAGTCAATTCCCTCTAAGGAATAACAGTATTTTTATATTTAATTATTTGTTACTGTAGTTATTCATTTCCTTTACCATATTCTTCCCCGAATCACTGAAGTAACATTGAGGGCTTTCTTTATGCAATCCTGGAAGATACTGATCTGGAACAAAGTTACTTGAAGCACTGGATAAATTTTGTAAATTTGGAGCAGAAGCAAATGTCATGAAAGTCAAAATGATACATAAGTCCATCCTGGGACTCCATTTATTTCCAAGAAACAAGAAGGGAAATGCGAAAAAAGAATCTTGAATTGATGAAGTGTAAACACTAAATTAATAAATGTAATAATTAATCACATAATAAATAGTAATTGATTAATGTACATAGTAATTAATATGTATAGTAATTAATATGTACATAGTAATTAATAAATGTACATAAATGTATATATGTATATAATATACATAAATACTATAAATAAATGCAGAGTGATTATATTAAACTGTTACCATTAGGTTTAGGCATAGAGAAGTTACTTTTCAAATTACATTTCTGCAGGTGAGAATCTGTAAATATTTCATGATAACCTCCTATACCACTTTTCATCATGGACAAAAACTTCTTTACAACCCAGGTGATCTATGATCTTCCCACTTGTGCTTGAGCCAATCATACTTCCATTTTCCCTTCACTGTATAAACAAACTCAATTCTATGGTAAAGTTTTTTTTCATCCCCAAGATTGGTAATACTATGTAAAACTTTTGAGTATATTATTTCTTCTACATTATTTTGTATATTACCTCCATTTTGCACTAAGAATCAGGCAAAGAAAGATGAAGTAACTCGCTTAAAGTTAACAAATGACAATTCTCAGACATGTAGATCTGCTGATTCGGAGCATAGTGTACTATACTATACAAGCCTGACAACTTAATATTTCAAAGCATCCTTCCCTTGACAGGAAATAGTTTGATGAGTGTCTTAGATTACAAGGTAATCAAAGCACAGGACCATCTTTGATGTTTGTTAATCCGCACCGCATGGTACATAACACAACAATATTGCAAGGGGCACAGACAGAAGTCAGATCCTTGTGGTGTTATGAGAACATTGTGGTTAGCTTCCCAACAAGCCATTTTATTTTAAGTAGGCACCACGGTCTCTCGTCAGATCCCTAGTTTGACCTCCTTTTGCATTCCATATTGTTTTTTTCTACTGTGAATCTCTAGGATAAGCCTGGACATGTACAGAAAGTCTGAATCCTGGAATAGGAACTGATTTGTCTTAGAGCCCAAGTACTAAGTGTTCAAGCCTCTCTCACCTCTTCCTCTAAAGGTCAGTACATAATGGAATTGTTGCCACCCATGCTCAGATGGAAGCAGTGTGTTCAACTTAATATTCCATTCTAATGAAAACAGTGAACACATATCCATTCATCTTCCTGTCCCCACCCTTTCCAAGGATCTATAAAAAGAGAGGGGACAGGTGGGGCTTTCTCTTTTTAATCAAGTTTCCGGGAGTTTTCTCTTATTTCAACTGGGAATAGCTTACTAATAAGCAATTAATATTCCCTAATTATCATCTTGTCACAAAAATTTCCAAATCCTCTCTGATAAATAGAAATCATTTTCCAAATGTGTTCAGGGGAAGTAGGAACATCCTCAAATACTGTCCCCTAACACAGGAATATTTGGTTATCACCTCTCATAATCTGGATTTGAGAATTTTCACCCAATATAAATGGCAACTGCTTAATATTAGCAATGAGTAGGAAAGTTCTGGGACAAAATACTATTACCATTGCATTTTATTAACTGCATATTATTCTCCTTCACTGCTACTTATGAAACTTAAATGTCAGAAAATTATGCTAAATACAACTATTAGAAAAATAAATCTCTAAACAAAATTCTCAGTAAGTTGAATGGAAGGAAGAGAAAAGAGTCAGAATGTGGAAAGACCGGAAGCTCATAATTATCATCTGTCTCATTATAGAAGTGAAATCAACACAGCTATAGATCTGGCTTCCCTTCAGCTCTTGAAGGCTGACAAAAAGACGCAAATCTGCAGTTTTTCTACACCTGCTATGTAAATAGAGTATGAATGGTCACTTCTGTGAAAGCCCTTTGAGGTTTTATAAGATCGTATCTACTGCTTTTTAGGCAATCCCAGCTTGTTTCACTTCTGCCCAGGAGACTTCCTCCTCTGTCTCCTCCAAATCCAAGTCAGTCTGATACCTCTGCTCGAACGTTTCAGAAGGATTTTCAGAAGGATCACAACCCATTTTTCTAAATAGGAACAATTCTTCAGTGACCTAAGCAAAGTATCTGAAATTCCTAAATATGACTTACTTTATGGTTATTGGAAAAATATGTTTAGCAGTGAATACAAAAATAGAATATGTTTCTTTGGTTTTCCTAAATACATAGGAAATTATTCAGTAAAAAAATAATAATGATATTAAGTACCCTTATTATAATTATAATGTGTTGCTATTATACCATATTCCTCTCTAAAACTCCCATGTAATCCCTCCTCCCCATCTTTATTTGCTGACCTTTTATCATTTATTTTATTTACTTTATTATTTAGAATCTTTAAGGCTCAAATAATTTAAAAGATATGATCACCTATCTACAAACAGGCTGGTTAGTTGGTCTTTTTTCACTTTGGCTACTTTTAATAGGACCTATTGTTTTAGATTACTATTTGAGAATTTCATGCATTCACTCCTAGATGCAGGAGATAAGAAAACATTTAATTCATAACTTTTATATTAACCAATGTGGTAAAAAAAAAATCCATACACAAAAAACTAAGTTGTCTTTCTTTGAATGAATCCTGCCTGAATAAAACAATGAAAGAAAGCTAAAAATGAAATTTAATGGTATGTAGTCTATTTGTAAATGAATGAATATTGAAATCATCCACACTATGGACATACTTTAAGGTCTTACATAGTTTTTACATTTTTTTTATTGTGATTTTTTTTAAATGTTTATTTTTGAGAGAGACAGAGAGACAGAGCATGAGTTAGGGGAGAGCAGAGAGAGAGGGAGACACAAAATCCAAATCAGGCTCCAGGCTCTGAGCTGTCAGTACAGAGCCCATGAGGGGCCCAAACTCACAAATGGTGAGATCATGACCTGAGCCGAAGTCAGATACTCAACTGACTGAGACACCCAGGCACCCCTAGGTCTTACATAGTTTTAATTGTTTTATTTAATTGTTTTAATAGTTTAATTTAACTGCATGTTCTACAGTTATGCCTAAGACTATGGCATATGATTCCCTTCAAAGTATATCAAGTATTGTGAATGCTTTTGTTCAGATGTATCAAATTAACAGTAAAACAGTAAATATGCCAAAAAAATGTGATTAGCTATCTAAACAGACTTCTTGATTATCAAAATAAATATGGATTACCAGCCATACAAAAAAATCAAAGTAATCAATATATCAGGAAACGGACATTATTTCAAGTGGGCTTATTTTCCTACCTGGTTTATGATTACTGTTTCTAATCCACAGTTCACAGTGATAATCTTTACTTTGAACAATTCCATAATTTGAATTTATTTTTTATTTTGTTTTTTTAGCTCTCCCATCCATAATAGTAACTACATGATTTTTTCATTTAGCATTATTAATGTTTAAATCTCAAGCTAAAGCACTCAATCAAAAAGAGACCTCTGATTCTTGAATCAACCCTTTTCATACATTCTATTTTTAAAATAAGTTATGTAGTCTGTGGTGTATCCAATAGGGTAAACGTGATGAAATGTATAAAACCTTACAAGTAAAAATGAGGCCCATTAGTCAAATTGTGCTTTTAATCTATAAAGGCATTACATCATGAGTCATTTAGAGGAAAGGGTAGAGTTTCCTCCTGAATTCATTACAGCATGAAAAGTAACATTTAGAAGGGAGAGTTTACAAAACGAAATTGTACCTCTCAGGTAAAAGTATTTTTCCCATGAGAAAGTACACCTTCTATTTAAAAAGAGACCAACAGTATTCTTTCTCTATTTCATCATGTATAAATGACTGGAAATTCATGAGCTCATTAGTAAAATCTCTGGGACTCTTGATGCAAAAAAAAAAAAAAAAAATGAGGCAGTGCAAATCAAGGCTATATAAAAATATAGCAAAGACAGATCATTTTATTTGAGGAAGTGGTATGTGTAAATTTTTAAACAACTCTAGAAATTTTTCTAGAAATATAAAAATCCAGTCAAAAGCTATTTCTTGAAGAACATGATAAAACTAATGGTTTGTCTTACATTCTTATCTTATAATTTACTAAACTTAATATCCAGGAACTCCCAACATTTATATACTTGATTCAACACTGAGACACCTAAAAATTAAAATTTTAATGTAGTTTTCTGTGACTTCAATGTTACATCCAAGGTAAACCGTTCCTTTCTTAGAATTAATTTTTTAAAGATGCCACAAAAAAGGTCATAATATAAAAATCTATAAAATCAGTTCTTTTTGCTTCCAACAAATATCTTTGTCCCTCAGTTATCTCATTGTGAATGCAGAGTTTTACGAATCCTTACCTATTTCACAAGGGTATTGTGAAAATAAATTGAAATGATATATTTGAAAGTATTAGAAATATGGACTATATGTCGTGGAATGAATAATTAAAGGAATTTGACCATATTTACCCTGGAGAAAAGACAACTTGGGTTGGATAGAATAGAAATATTTCAAGAATTGACCCATGGAAGCAGGATTAGAACTACTACCTATATTGTCTCAAACACACACACAAACACACGCACACACACACACACACACACACACACACACACACAGTAGAATCAGTAGGCAGAAATAACAGAGAAATAGATTTGGACTCAAGAAAAAGGAAGACATTTCTAATAGAACTTTAAGAAGCATAAGTTTCCATATAAGCTTTAAAAAATAAAAAAATATGTGAAGTATAAACGTGTAGTTATTGTTACTGTTGTATTGTTATTTTCAATACTCTGCATACGTGTCCAAATTACGTGAAGCATGGGTTTCTCAAAGTTGTAAGGTGCTTTCACATGGGCAACATTTCTATGCCTTCAGCATCTCCACATTAGGGGGGAAGTAAGCAAGCAGAAATGCCAGGAGTGCCAGAAGGAGCACACCAGGAAACATAGTGTACCAAGAAAATAATGTAATCGATGGAAGAAAGGGCAGGGAGGAGAGGCACAGATAAAGATGAGAACTTATCCAGTGACACTGCTTTTCCCTAGAACTAGCTCTGTGACTGCACAAAATGAAGAAATAGATAGTTCATTTATATGGCTTGGGTTTAATCAAGTTGATAGGATGCATGAGTTTAAGGTCTTTGTATTTAGCTGTGTGTAGATAAAAATCCAAATTTTTTTTAAATTTAGTGATTATTCAAGTAATTTCCTATAATTATTAAGAATAAGAGCAGTAATCACCTAATAGATCACACGTAGTCTACTTAACTCAGGCCCTAACCCTTTCTTCTCCCCACTATCAGTGTTCTTTGTTGTTGTTGTTCCATGAATTATCCAGATAATTTCTGCAAAGTTCTGTATCTTTGTCTTTCTGGAAATACCCTGGGGGTACTGTGAACACAATGCTAACACTCAGAAAGTGTTCTAAAGAACTTTGGCAACACCTAGCCTTTGGCATGGGAGGCCTAGAACTACCTCATAGACCAATTTTAGTATCAAATTCAAAGGGTATTCAGTATTAAATCAAAAGGACATAAAATTTTATTTAATAAACATATTGAGGTGTCTTGGGCTCGGAGTTGGAGCTGTAAGATAAACATCACCAACAACAAGATGCTGTGGTCCAATAGGCCCACTGTCAATCTACCCAATTCCCACCTCAAAATATGTATGTACGTATATCCAGTGGCCTCAGATGAATTCAAGTACCTTATTGTAAAGAAACTTCACAAGTGAACATTAGTTCTAAATACCCTTTAAATAGATTATCAAACTGACTGATAAAATTGAGTCTAGAGCAAATGATAATTCTATAAAGTTTTTTTATACGTAAAGGCATATATATATAATCCACCAAAAGAAACTGATTGCAAGTACTATTTATTAAATTAGCTTTTCATTATGAATAGTTGAAAAATCAATTTTAGGTAATTATGGCAATATAAGTGGAGTGGTGGCTTGTCTAAAAAGCTGAGTATCATTAGTTTTCAATCATCTCTCCAGAAATGGGAACTCTAGTGAAATCCAAAGATCTTGAAGTATTCAAGAAAAGTCATCCTATTATAAAAACAGCAATGTCTCATTCCTTAGGTTTTTTTTTTTCTTTTAGCCACAAGAACCCACTAAAATAATTATCCAGGTTACAAATCATTCCAACAGGAAGCAAAGGCTCAGAAAATCAAATATATTTAACTGGCTAGAAATCATAAAATAAACAGGATGTCCAAGCTAAAATTTTGAAATATAACAGTCATTTGTGTTTTATTCAGATCAGAAAATAATGATTTGTAGCAAGTAAATACAGCCCATATTAGGCAGATGTAAAAATTCACCTCTTTCATGGTAGATCAAAATGATAATGGAAATACAGAATGTCTGAACTTGGCTGAGACACAACAGTACCAAAGAATACCCTGTATATGATTCTTCATTCCCCTTGTTTCATCTTTTTCCTCTCTCCATGAATCTTTATTCTCTTAAGATTGGGAAGAAGAAGGAAAAAATGGAAGGTAGAGTGGGTGGGATTTTTGGCCAAGAAAAAAAAACAGCTTTGGGAGGATAGGAAAATGCCACTCAAGCAAGATCCCACCTCAAAGTATGATCAAGCCACAGGCTGCCATTTTATGAGACTTTTTTCTTCAACGTGTTTTAAGTGTTTATTGAGGTATCCTTGGAATTAAAGTCCTGCTTAAGAGGGACTTCTGTGCACCCCAAATCAATTTGAGTTCAGCTCCATCCTGATGCTTGTGATGTGACGCCAGGTACACACACACACACACACACACACACACACACACACACACACACAGTACTGTGGTCCTCACATGCAGACCACCTCCATTATATGAGACCTAAAATGCAGATTTCCAGATCTCCTGGGGCAGGGCCCAGAAATTTGTATTCTAGGAGCCCTCCAGTTGATCCTGAAACTGGCAGTTCAGGAACTACTAGTAGGAAACTCACAGACATCACTCAAGATGATTCTTAAACTAACTTGCTCAGAAAATAGCTGCCACAAATTATTTACAAAGGCAAAGAGCACAGTACTTCCTTTTGTGTTCCTGTTCACTTCCTCCCCGGGCACCCTCTTCTAGAACTGAGTCATTGCAATTTGTGATTCCCCAGGGCCCACACGGTCCTTGGCACAAAATAAACATACGATGAATATGTGTAATGGGATTCATGTTTTCTTCTAATCTTACAGATCTTTGGCTCTCATATCCTCTCATTTTCCTTCTCGTTCTTACTTTGCTTCACTTCCTTCTCACCATTACACTACCCTACCCCATTCTCCAACAGCCTAACCCACTGCCATGACATCTGGAGATGAAAGGAACTGAGGGATACTCTTTCAGTTCAGAGACAGAAATTGACAGGCAGGAAATTTATTGCTCGATTTATAATGGTCTGCCCAATACCATTAATTTTTTAGTCTGGTTTTGCTAAGGAATAAAATCCTGAACCCCTATGCTGACCTGAAACAATGAATTCACTGCTATGCTGATCACTTGAATCAGAACCACCTGGCATCCTGCTTAAATATACAAATCCCTGAACTCACCCCAGACCTGTCCAGTCAGAACCCTTTGGGGAGGAAGGTGCATGGCACTTGCCTTTCTCGTGAGCTCTCAGGGTGATTCTCCATGCACCACACGGTTTGAAAAACACCATGCTAGGGCGCCTGGGTGGCGCAGTCGGTTAAGCGTCCGACTTCAGCCAGGTCACGATCTCGCGGTCCGTGAGTTCGAGCCCCGCGTCAGGCTCTGGGCTGATGGCTCGGAGCCTGGAGCCTGTTTCCGATTCTGTGTCTCCCTCTCTCTCTGCCCCTCCCCCGTTCATGCTCTGTCTCTCTCTGTCCCAAAAATAAATAAAAAACGTTGAAAAAAAAAAAAAAAAGAAAAAGAAAAAGAAAAACACCATGCTAGAACAGCTGAGCCAATTTCTAACTTCCTTGAGCTAAGGTTTTCTCCACATTTTTCTCAAAAAGACCTTTAATAATTCATTCATTCAATATTCATTAAGGGCCTATCCAACTTCTGGATTCAACAAGAAAATGAGCCTGAGTTTAAATATTCCAAGTATCTTTTACCTCTTATAAGAAAGTAAATGTTTAATCAAGAAAACAATATCTTTTGCAGACCAGGGATTTTGAAGTGGTTTATTAATTACACCTTTAGAATAAATTCCTAATTGCAAAAGTAATGTTAAGTGTTTCATTTGAATTCATCATTATGAATATCGATGGCTCCCTAGTAAATAAAGGTTATAAAATTAGTATAGTAATAAACGATGAATGCTTTATCTGAATCAATAATGATACAGATGCCATTTGGAAGCATAATGTCCATTATGCTGAGAGCATGACTTCTTCCATGGATGTTATAGCTGTGTGGTTGCACAGGAATCTGCTCTCAGAAGGGACCCAGCACTTGCTTTAATGTTCTGCTGTTGCCTTCCTGACATTTTCAACAATCCAATCTTCAAACCTGAGTTTTGTAGGGTTAGCGTGATGAGACAATGAAGCATGTGTGTGAGCAGAGGATATATAATACAGCTAGGACGTGCACAAGTATAGGTCCATTCATGGCTGGAAGTGAGCAGCCTGAGCATTTGGCTTGGCAGATCATTGTGCACACATGGAGTAGTCCCGGGCACCTCCTCAGGGCCTCCAGGAGCAGCCACAGCAAGACCAGGACCCAGATTGGCACTGGCATTGACAGTAAGAACAGCAGCAGGGACAGCAGCGTCCACAGCCCTGGAGGACAGAAGGGGCCTCCCATGGGAAAGGACCCTCAGTGGGAGTCCAGCTGGCCTGACCATTCCAGGAGCTCTCCTCCCTGCAGCATCTGCACAGATACTAACTCTCTGGCCCAAGCACGGGGACAGGAACTTCCAGTACATGAGCAATAAACTTTGTCAATAAATTATTAGAGCAGAAGTAGAAGTGTACACATGGACATTGCAATAAGACATATCAGGGAGCTATTAGAATTTTTCAAAGGTTTTGAAAATGGCTACAATATTGCAAAGCAAATATCCACAGGCTTAGGAATACAAATTAAATTTAAAGATCATCACATCCGATAGAAAAAAGAATTTTACTATTCTATTCTGACACAAAAATACTTAGATTGCATTTGTAAGTTCGTGTTGTTACATGTTCATTACCATCACCCCTTTACATTTTAAATGCTTTTTGGGTTTTTTTTTTTTTTAATGTTTATTTATTTTTGAGACAGAGAGAGACAGAGCATGAACGGGGGAGGGTCAGAGAGAGAGGGGACACAGAATCTGAAGCAGGCTCCAGGTTCTGAGCTGTCAGCACAGAGCCCGATGCGGGGCTCGAACCCACAGACCGTGAGATCATGACCTGAGCCGAAGTCGGAAGCTCAACCGACTGAGCCACCCAGGCGCCCCTTTTTGGGTTTTTTTAAGGTTTTGTTTTTGTTTTTCTTTTTGAGAGAGAAAGAGCAAGGGAGGGGCAGAGAGAAAAGGGAAGAGAGAGAATCCCAAGTAGGCTCCACACTGTCAGCTCAGAGCCTGATGCGGGGCTTGAACTCACGAACCACAAGATCATGACCTGAGCCAAAATCAAGAGTTGGATGCTTAACCGACTGAGCCACCCAGGTGCCCCCATTTACATTTTATTAGTAACAAAATATTTTAAAGGATAACTTTACATTTTGCTTTTCCTAACTGAACTTTTTAAATTTTGGACAATAGGCCTTACATTTTCGTTTTGCATCATGTTCTACAAATTATGTAGTGGCTCCTGCCTGAGAGGAAAAGGACTTTGAAGCCATTTTACAACTGGGAGGACTGCGAGGGGTAAATGGCTTGGTGTGCTCAAAGCTAGTGTAAGAGAGCCAGTTCCTACACTTAAAATTTGACAAGGCAGACTTTGAGCCCATCAAGAACCCACCTAGAACCCCTCCAATTACGAGAAGGGAAGACTCAGATATGCTCCTTGGGACTAGTTTGCCTGGTTAACTAGGCCACAGGGAAACAGGGGAGCATCCCAGGGTACACAGTCACCAGCCAGAGCACAGGGAACTAAAGAAAAGGCATGCTCTGTGTGCCTGGCAACCAACAGCGAGATGAGCTGAAGGACTCAGCAGCAACTACTATATGTTCTCTTCAGTGAAAATGCCCTTCTTGGTGACTGCCTGTAGGCACCATCCAAAATTCCTGTGCGTTTTATAAGCCAGACCTGTTTTGTATACCAGCACCTCCCCAATCGTAAGGTGCACACTAATCACCAGGAATCTTGTCACAATGCAGCTTCTGATTCAGGAGGTCTGGAGGGGACTCCAGGAGTTTGCATTTTTAAGGAACTGCCAGGGGCTCCTTCTGCTGCAGCTGATCCGGCCACCATGTTTTGAGAAAGGTTAGAGAGACCACTGTGCCATAGAACAGAACAGAGGTGATCATGTGCAGGCACTTCCTACAGGGTCTGCCAGTTGTGAAAATACTGACACACAATAGTTCCTCCTTATCCACGGCTTCGCTTTCCATGATTTCATTGACCTCGTGCAACCACAGTCTGAAGCTGACATACCACCAGGTCTGTAGTAGCCTAACACTCATAATGCCTGTGTCAATTGCCTCACTTCATCTCATCGCGTTGGCATCTTACCATCTCACATCATGACAAGAAGGGTGAGTATAATAAAATAAGATATTTTGAGAGAGAGAAAGACACCACATCCACATAACT
Organism: Panthera leo; assembly: GCF_018350215.1. Lineage (NCBI taxonomy): Eukaryota > Metazoa > Chordata > Mammalia > Carnivora > Felidae > Panthera > Panthera leo. Next base: position 16,312,534 of record NC_056687.1, on the reverse strand, counting down.
TTTATTACAGTATGCTGTTACAAGTGTTCTATTTTATTATTTGTTGTTGTTAATCTCTTACTGTATCTAATTCATAGGTATGTGTATACAGGAAAAAATATAGCATACATAGGGTCCAGTGCTATCTGCAGTTTCAGGCATCCACTGGGGGTCTTGGAATGTATCCCCCATGGATAAGGGCGGTGGGGGGGGACCACTGTACTTCATAGAAACTAATAAACAGCTATTGAATGAATGTCCATTCTCCTCAGTAATCCAGCTCCTCTCCAGACCTCCCCAGAACCCAGGAGCAGTTAGATGATGCCACTGGGGGGCCTCTAGAGCAGCTTTAGAACTGCAGCCAGCCTTCATTCTGATTGGTCAGTGACAGGTTGACCAGTTGTCCAATGTTTTGAATGTCACCCTAGAAAAGGGATCCCAGCAGATGCATGTTGAATGACTCTGCAGAAAGGGTTCAAGCTTGCTGCAGTTTAAATCCCTGTTTATCATGACTCCTCTTTCCCCAAACGTACTCAGTTACTGGTCCTTTTTTAGCTATTGGTCTAGTTCACCCCACTCATTTTGCTAATGAGAAAGCTAAGAATTGGGGCGATTTGACCAGGCAGATAGCTAGAGAGAAGCCAACGCAGGACCAGAAATCAGGTCTCATTCCCATAATGTCATGCCCAGTTGAGTTTTCCTAAAATGAAAGATTGTTTAGTTTGACTACATCATAAGTAGGATGTTGACAAGATATGAAGTTTCTATTGTGAATCAATTCAACTATCTGAATCGGTGTTACTTTAAAGAGCTATCACTATTTCTTTAATTCCAAGCTCTCAGCTTTGAAATATATTTTTATCAGGGCTATAGAGGTATTTTATGAAAACTCTACTGTAAGTAAAATCTTTAGTCATACCATCCAAAACCCCTCGCTGCAGATGCAGAATTGAGCTCCAGTGACTTGCGTACCACCACAAGGCTATTTGGTGACAAACCCAAGGCCAGAAACAAAGACCTCTTTACCCTCACTGGGGTGCACATTCTTCTGAACCACAACTGCACTCACTTCTGTTTTTCAAAGGAAGTGTCGGCGTGAATGACCAGTTTAGCACAACCCAAGCTGCTGTGGAACCAGGTCCCAGACTACAAGTTTACTTTTCCCCAGAACAAGGTGTGAACGACCACATCTGAGAAGCAAGAGGGAGCCCTGCAATGGCTCTGGGAAACCGCCCTCTGCTGGGGAGCAGAGGCTCCTCCTTCATGTGTGCCTTTAATAGGGAAATTGAACCACCATCAAATGCTCTAAGGTTCTGTGAGGTATAAAGAGGGCACACAGAGATATTGGTAGTTTGAAGCAAAATGTTTTGCCATATGCCTTCGTAGGAAATTCTTTTCCAGCTGCAGTCATATTCACTTTTACAAGGGCGTGTGCAATTGTAACCCGCTCAGCATCCGGCTTCTCCAGCATCACCCTAGGGCATATCTGTTACTGGGCTAGATGCTCTCTAGTGAGAAATCTGGGAGCTACATCCCCGGCCTCTCATCCACTCCAAACCAGGAGGACACAGCGGTTAGTTACCTCTGTGTGCTAGCAGATAGGGTTACGGAAGCAATTAGAGAGGTGCCTGTGATTCAGTTTAAGGCCAACGTAATTGCCACCACCTCATCACTGAAGGGCTTTACAGAGGAAATAAGCACCATCAGGTTGCAAGGCTGGCTTTCCTGTCCAATCCTAAAAAGGAACTGCTTTCAATAAATCATCTTCCTAATGGAAATGACAGAATTATTCTCCCAGGAGGGCCAAACCCAGAGGACTACACAAACCACATGTCCCCCTCAAGGGCAATAGGAAGGAAACACAGAGCCATGGCTGCCTGGGAGGATCTAAGGCTTCCTAGGGACTTGTTCCGGCTCTCTCCCTCTGACGTCACTCTTAATGCCTTCCACAGTCGTTGTTCATACATAAAGAGAGAATCACTCTCAGTAAGCATGCTTCATGTTTATTGTTTATGAAAAAAAAAAAAAAAACCTACCTCTACTGTTAATCCCAAGGGGAAAAATTGTCATATATCCTAAGTAAGAAGAAAAGTTGTAAAATCAGAGTTAAGACACCTGTTGTTAATAATACCCACAAAATTAAATGCATTGTGGGAAAAATCAACCGGTAACAAGTGGTAGCTTTTCGAGAAGATTGTGTATGATTATCTTCCCTTCTGTGCTTTTCATAATTGTTAAATTGTGCTTTAAAATTTGATTATAAGGTACTTGTTATTTAAATTCATTTATCTTAATATGTAGCCTAAAATGAGGGTAGGAATGCATAACAGTATCATTAGCTACTTGTTAAAGCAGAGTAGAAATATATGAATAATATAATGGGATTTTAAAACCAGAACTAATAATTCACATTTATATTCTTTAACTGCATTACTTTTATCAAGAGTTTGAAATGAGCTTTGTATATGGTATTTGGCAAAGGAACTTGAGTTCATTCTTTTTGAAATGAATTTGTTAGAACTCAAGGCTTCTTTTCCAATCAAAACTTTAGGAAATGCCACTCCCAAAAGGACTGAGCAGCCAGGCTTTTGATTTCTGAGAAATTCTTGCCCAGGTCACTAGGGAATGAAAGGTCAGTTGTGAGGAAGTTTCTGGAACAAGAAGGATCTCAGTGAAATTAGTTGGAATTTTTTGAGTGGTGAAAAAATATCCCTTGAATAAAGCAAGGTATATGGGAGTTAAGGTCACAGTTTATCAAATTCAACCTAGGCATTTAGTCAGATCCTTTGAAACTTTTTCCCATGATTAAAATTCTTATTTGTTGCATTTTTGGCATTAAGGCTAAGTGATTCGGGACACTGGCCCAAAAATCATAGGGGTTTTTTTTTTTTGGTTGTTGTTGTTACAACATATTAATAAATTAGGGGAAATGTTTTTTTTGTTGTTGTTTTTGTTTTTTTAATACCATCCACTGTGAATGGCCCACTTTGGGGTAAAAAAAATCACAATTTGTTATAAGGTATGTTCTTTTTGCATTCTTAACATTTTTCCCCAAAGTTTGCCATGATAAATTTTAGAGAGCACTTGAATAGAACAGTTCTCCAGGCCCAGTGCAAGGAATCCCAGGGATTTCCAAGACCTTTTCAGTGAGTCTGCAATTTCCTACCTATTCCATCTAAAGATCTGTGTGGAACCAAAGTTTCTTTCTGTTTCAATCAAAAACACTGAAGTAGATTAAAGAAGCAGAAAAGAGAATTTATGTTCTATTAAGCCAGACATTAAAAAGATTTGCAAAAAAAAAAAATTTCTTGTTTTTTTAAAAAACACTTTTTTTGTTTTGAAAACTACAGTTTTCACAGAAACATGTCTTCATGTAAAACAGTTATGTCTTATTACTCTGATTTTTTGTTACTGTTATTTGTAATAGAGTCATAAATAAATAGTTTTTAATTTCTCAATTTTATTTTTTAATAAAGTAAATATTAATAACTACAACCAACCCACACCAAAGCTTTTTGGGATCTTGAATAGCTTTTAAGAATGTAAAGAGGTCCTGAGACCAAAATGTTTGAGAACTGCTAACCTAGAGAGGCTGAAAGACTGCAGGGAAAAAAGCCAGGCTACCCCAGCTGATGCCACCCTAGGTCCGCCACCCCCTGCTGGCCCGCCATTTGACCACAGATGCATGAATAAATCCAGCCCAGAGCAGACATGTCTGGCATGGATGAAAAGAACCACCAAGCCAAACTGTAAACTTCTGAGGAAGACTAAATAATCTTTATTTTAAGCCATTAAGTTTTGAGGTACTTTGCTGTCCAGCATTATTTTGGCAATACATAACTGATTTGTACTTGCTCTCATTTCCTCAGAGAACTCACCCTATATTTACAATGAGTACCATACATTTATGCTTCATCGTATGTTGTCTTACATTGTGAACTGATGTTTCTAAACTGCTTGAAGGGATATGGTGTAGTTCAGCTTTTCTTTTGTGGCTCAACAAATAATTAATTAGCTTATGAACCAATTTGGAAGCTGAAATTTCTAGACAAAGAAGCCTTCTTCAAAATTGCTTATTCCTTAACTACCACTCTTTCTCCCCCCTAGTGTTAAAAGAAAGAGAACTTCTCTTTTAAGGAATCAGTCTATCTTTCCTATGTTTCTTTCTCGAACGCTCAACTTCCGTGAACCCCCAAACTCAATGAGCATGGAGAACTTACACCATATACCTACAGCTTGATCTTCCAGAAGAAAGCATTTTCAACTTAATGGCTTTCACATTCCTATCATTGAAATTCTAGAACTCTATAATCTGCTTTCTCCATCACTTTTGTTATTACTATTATTTGGGAAACTGTTCAAAAGAAAAGTGAGTCACTTTGCCTGAAAAGAGATTGGACCCTGCACTGTGGTACCCTCACAATGTTGCTTCTCCAGGACACTCCCTAAATGCCTGATCATCTTTGCTACACATTCCCTGAAACCTTGTGCTATGAGCAGCCCAAGACTGTTTGATGTGAAGCTTTCTTACAGACCCTCACATTTCCTTTTCTGTCTCCCTTTCTCCTTTCTGGTCACCTCTCCAACCACCTAGGAACCCAAGGCCTTAATGCTTTTTCTGAATAACAAAAGCCTCACAATGTGAGAACTGTTCTCCCCTCAAAATGCTCCTTACTCCAAAAGTTACTTGCTTTTTCCCCCAGCTAGGTTCTTACAAAAGTCACCACCCTTACCAAAGTGCCCTTTATCTCACCTTGATGTTTGGTAAAAGAATTCTACTGAAAAATTAATGCGAATGAATGTTCACTTACTAAATTAACTTGAACAAGTATAGAGGGGATACCTGTTAATAAAATTATACCAACTATACCATACCACAGTTTCAGCTGTGCCGTGAGCGTAGCTGAAGAGTAAAGCACAGGGTGACAAAATTTTTATTTTGGAACAATCATCAGTACAGATAGGGAAAGACTGGGAATTAAGAAGGAAAAGTAACTGATGAGCAGTTTGAAGACTTTTGAAACAGCCCAGGCAAGAAGTCTCAGCAAAGATGATGGAAGTGACAACGAGGACCAAAGGAGGAAATCATGACATATTTAAGATGCAGAAATTAATTAGATTAAAGAGGTTAAAAAAAAAAAAGCATATAGAGTAGGATCAAGCCCATATACCTGATTTGGCAAAAGGACTGTGCCACTAAAGGCAAAGTAGAAAGAGCCAAGGATCAGCAAGGGTCAACAATGGTAACAGAGAATTACTGAGTTTCTATTGACTCTTTTTTGTAGACAGCTACAAAAGAGAGTAGAAAAATCCGTAACAGGGACTAGACCAAAGACATACCTTGATAACTGTCAGCATATAACATAGGATCAATCAGTTAAACCAAGGAAAGTCTAATGAGAGAAGGGGCTTAAAGAAAAAATCCTGGTCAACAACCCCTACATTAAAAAGGTGGTTGATGAACAGTTAAAACATGAACATGCCTGGAAAGAAACAGAAAGACAAGGGGGAAAACCAATAAAGGAATGGGAAGAAAAAGTTTCCAGATGAAGTCAGTATTCTTACTAGATGAAAAAGTTCAAAGATCACTGGCGAGCTTTCCTAGCAAAGGTTCAGCAGAGAAAGAAATCTACTTAGAGTAAGTGATAAGAAGTGAGGAAAGTGTGTGTTCATAATCACCTTGAAGAACTTAGTCGTGAAGCAAAGAAAAGGAAAAGAAGTTAGCAAGAGCTCAGCATGCAGGAAGAGTTAATAATAGTGAAGAGACCTGATGTTGAGGAAGAGCTATTGCAGAGGTTATGATAGAAAATAGAGGAACAGGGGCGCCTGGGTGGCTCAGTCGGTTAAGCGGCCGACTTCGGCTCAGGTCACGATCTCGCGGTCCGTGAGTTCGAGCCCCGCGTCGGGCTCTGTGCTGACAGCTCAGAGCCTGGAGCCCGCTTCAGATTCTGTGTCTCCCTCTCTCTCTGCCCCTCCCCTGTTCATGCTCTGTCTCTCTCTGTCTCAAAAATAAATAAAAGTTAAAAAAAAAAAAAGAAAGAAAATAGAGGAACAAATGTTAATTCACGAGACAAAATCTATAAGGAAATAAGATGGGAGAGAACAAATGGAAGGGGTGGAAAATTTAAACAGAACATTTCATCCCCCCATGAAGAATGTACTGGTGTGGAGGCTAAGGGTTTATGCCCTATCGCATCTATGAAGAAGGACTTGAGGTCACCTGCATAAAACGGTGTAAGCTGTGAACTCCTGTGCAACACGGGGGATTTGGCCAAACACTGTGAGAAGAGACTTGGTTGAACCATAGCCTTGCTTCCACCTTCACTAAGTCATGCCCCTCAAGGTCACCCCAGCCCCCGTGCTGAATCTTTGCCTAAGAAAATGCCATGCTGCCAAACTGCAAAAAACACATCGTGTCAATCCACCTTGCCAAACCATTTTCAGTTGGCAACTCTCCATCTACCATCTTTGGTAATTTTTCCCACGTTGTAGTCCCTTCCCGCTCTCGCCTTCTTCACTTCCCAGTAGTCGTTTTTGTTCCTTCACTGCTCTCCCTTTAAAACCCTCAGTCAGCTTGGTCTCAGCTGGAGAGGAGTTCAGTTTAAACTGGAGTCTCTCTCCCTTGCTGCAGTAGTCTGAATGCAGTTTTGACACCTGTAACAAGTGGCAGGCTTTCTTCTTCTTTAACAAGGCTATGTGGGAATAATTGGGGGAGAAACTGGAGAAGGGCTCTATTATCCCTAACAATTACTTCACTAGACCACACTCTATTCCTCCCCCCAACTTTGTCTGAAAGCAAAATCATGTTTGGACTTGGTGACTGTATCAGAGTCTATTGCTGCATAACACACCATCCCAAAACTCAATGGCTTAAAACAATAGCTTTCATAATTGTTTGAATTGGCTAGGCTCAGCCAGGTGGTGTTTTTGCTTCTCACGATATTGCAGTGCATGCCACAGGATGCCGGAGTAGATGTGAACCTCTCAGATGGCTTTACCCTTCATATCTGGTGACTCGTCTGGTGTGACAAAAATCCTGGGAGCTGATGGAGCTCAAGCCTTTTTACATGGTGCTGGATCTCGAGAGGTCAACAACATTCCTTAAGACCCAAGTCTAAGATCACACAGTTTCACCTTCTCTGTATTCTACTGGTCAAGGAAAGTCACAGAATCAGCCCGGATTCAGTAGGAAGGGGAATAGACACACCCCCCCGCCTTTGAAGTCAGAGTAGCATATAACCACAAACATGAGGGGAACTGGCAGCCATATTTGCAGACATCCTACTACAACACTTAACATCTTCTCCACATACAAAACCTTCTCACTCTCTCACCCAACACCTCTAAGACCTCTCTGTGTCTTGACTGCCAAGTGTTAGCTGAGTGTTCATGGAGGAATCCTACAGTCAGATGGAGGAGAAAAAAAAAGGGTTGATCTAAGTTGGAAGTTTGTGTAAAGGGGGTGGCAAAGAGCAAGATTTCTGGGGGGCAACCTTAAAATACCCATGAAATAAGAGAACATGAGGTGGGTCCAGGATGAGTAATGAAGGCCTTGAGGAGAAGAAAGAGTTGATAGACTTTTACATTTACCCTATTTGATGAGATAAATCATCTGTTAAGTGGGGAAATATTTGGGAAAGGGCCCCCTTCCTATCCCATTCAATTAAATCAGTGGGCCCTGGTCTAATCCAAAGAAATTACAGTGTCCAATACTCATTTTCTGCAAGATCTTGCTTGAAAAAAAAAATTTAAGATGAAGTTCAGCACATACCTTTCAAAAAGGCAACTGTACAAACTGCAATAATAGTTTCAGATGCTTGTTTCACCTCTAGCATCTGTATTTCACAACTATTTTGGGTACATAATGATAGTTGCTAGCAATTTTTGTTCCACTGGATTAGGAAATTCACTATTTTATAAAAGGAAATAAGCTGACATATACTTGATATATGCCATGCATGGACAATGTAGTGAGAGAGATTTTCATATCTGCAATCCCTAAAACAACTTCTAAAGAAATAAAAGAGTCTCATCTGTTGATTTCCAAGACAGGGTGGGTCTCTAAAACCTTCTAAGGCTGAGGAATTCAGGGGCGGCAGGGGGAGATGAGGGGCTTATTGGCAGACACCAAAAAAGAAACACCCTTCATTCCCCCCCCCTCCCTTTTCTCAACGCTGTAATGTAATATAAAAGGGAAATACGTTGGAAAAAGAAAGAATGAACTCACAGGAACATGCAAGGAAAGAATTTTTTGAAGAATTTTTTGATCAATATCTCTAAATAACTTTTTTCTGCAGTTTATATCCTTTTCTTTCCCCTCCCACACCAGAACTCTCCTACCCAGACCAGTAGAAGACCCTTCCTAATGTCACAAGGCTTGACTAGATTCTTCTCAAACCAAGGAACAGAAATTAAAAGTTAACAGGATAGGGGCACCTGGGTGGCTCAGTTGCTTCAACGTCCAACTGAAGTTGGTCATGATCTCGTGGTTCATGAATTCCAGCCCCACGTCAGGCTCTGTGCTGACAGCTCAGAGCCTGGAGTCTGGTTTGGATTCTGGGTCTCCCTCTCTCTCTCTGCCCTTCCCCCGCTTATATTCTGTCTCTGTCTCTCTGTCTCTCTCTCTCAAAAATAAATAAACATTTTTTTAAAAGTTGACAGGACAAACAGAGAAGACATAAATATACGGGAGAGAAATAACAGATACATACATACATACATAGAAATAATTCCTTTTTCATTATGTTTATTTTATTCTTTTACTCTGTGTTAAAGAGACTTTTGAGAGAATTTTCACTCATCTGAATCTAGCATTGCGTTCTTAAATCAAACCATGTATGAAGCCAGCTCAGGTATGAGGCCACACCCAGAGGGCATCAAATGACACTACGAACACTACCATGGATGTTATGACCAAGAAAGTTTGAGAAAATTTATTTTTCACTTCTTTTGGTCCTCAGGCTATATTCCATGTATGTCCATGAGGGATGTGGAAACAACTGGATTATAGAATCAACTGGGATGTTAAAAACCCAACTGGAAAAGTTCTCCTGTGTAGAATTTTGCATCATCTGGATATACTTTTATAATCATTTGTTTTGTTTCATTTTTAATTTTTAGAAGTTTAATTGATTAGAAGCCAATTTTAATAGAATTCTGTTTTATAATTACATAAATGCCAAAATCATATCTGCAATATGATATGTAGTCATCTTAAGGGGGCTAATTTCTAACTTTATTCTCTAGTCTCCAATGTCACTCTTAATTTCATGATTTAAGCTTTAATTTTTTAAATTAAAGCAGATATATATGAGTGGGTGTGATACATCTGTATCTCCCAATGTATTAGATGAACTGCAGCATACTACAAACTTGGTTTCATCTCACTTTTTTCACTTATATTCAGGCAATTATTCCAGAGTAGTATGTAAAGATTATGTACAAAATTTTCTTTGATGTTCCTAAGGGTAACCTACATACATTATCTTTACCCAATTCCATCAGCCTCCATTTGTGGTCATTATCAAGTGATTTCTACTATGAGCAATACAAATATATAATACATACAACCCATATGTACTTTACTGATGAACTTCCCAGTGCAAACAAAATTAAAATTATCTAGTATATTCTTCTTCCTGTTTTTCCCTCTACCTCACCATTCAGTTTGAAGTATAATCTTTACTTTCAATTATTAATACTAAGGTGAATAAATTGTATTCTATATTTTATATGGTTTCCCCATGCTGCCTCCATTTTTATATCTGTATTGTATCTACGTTGCCAGAGGATACAGCTATTACGCACATTTGCTTCTCTGTTTTGGTCATCATTTAGTCTGAATACTACAGGTCAGTATACATTTTAAGCTCACAACTAATTCTGTTTTCAATACCTCTCCAGTCATATGGTTGCCTGAACATTGTTCTTTAGTAGAGTCCTCAGAAAGGGCTCATGAAAACAATAAATTCTGGGTTCTTACATGTTCATAGCAATTTATCTACAGCCATTTTGGTTGAAATCCACTTTGGCTAAAGATGAAGTCCTTGGCTCACATTTTTTTCTTCAATGTCATAATTATGTTATTCCACTACCTTGTCACATAAAGCATTGACACAAGCAAATCTGATGATAACCTGCATTATTAATTCATTTTTCTAGAATTTATCTTGATTTGGTAAATCTGGGTTGATTCTCTCTGCATCAGTTTTCTACTTCTGTGTAACAAATAACCACAAAGATAGCAGATTAATATCTTGCAGGGTTCACAGGTCAGAAGTCTAGGCACAGCTAGCAGGACCCTCTGGTCACGCTCTCACCAGGATGAAATCGAGAAGTCATCGGGGCTGTGGCCTCTTTTGAAACTTGTGGAGTTCTTTCAAGCCTACTGGTTGTTGGCAGAATTCAGTTTCATGTAGCTAAAGGATTGAGACCCCTACTTTCTTGCTGGCGGTCATTTGGGGGGCACTCTCAGCCACAAGAAACTAACTGCCATTCCCTGCCAGGCAACACTCTCCCCAATATGGAAGCTTGTTCTTTCAAGACTAAAAGAATAGCGCTGTTTTATTTTATTTTATTTTTTTTAAGTAAGATCCACAGCCACACCCAATGTGGAGCCTGAAAGGCCCCAATGCAGGACCCCAACATAGGATTCCAACCCAGGGCCCTGAGATCAAGACCTGAACTTAGATCAAGAGCCAGCCACTTAACCAACTGAGCCACCCAGGTGCCCCGGAATAGCACCTGAATATTTTTTAGAAGTCACCCTTTTTGTGTTTCACTTGCTGAGTTATACATTTACTCCATGTTTAATTTTAAAAAGGAGCTTTGATAGTCTTAAAAATACGTAGTATAAAATATAGGGTGAAGAAACTGAGGCAAAGAGAAAATAAGTATAAAGGAAATACTGATTTATTAGCCAAGGCTTTCCCTGACCCTATAATAGAAAGAGATTTATTTTAAGGAATTGGCTCACAAGATTATTAAAACTGACAAGTCGACACTCTACAGAGTGGGCCAGCAGGCTAATAATGTAAAAAGAGCCAAGGTTGCAGTTCAAGTCCAAAGACCATCTGCTAACAGAATTTCTTTTTGCTTGGGGAAGACTAATCTTTCTTTCTAGTCATGCCTTCAACTGACTGAATGAGGCCCACCCACATTATGGAGGGTAATACGCTTTACTCAAAGCTCCCCAGTTTATATATTAATTTCATTAAAAAAAATTCTCACAGAAACATCTAGAACAATGTTTGACCACATATCTGGGCATTGTGGTCCAGCCAGGCTGACACATAATGTTAACCATCTCAAAAGATGAAGGTTAAAGTTATACCCCCAACTGCATAATATGAAATCCTATTTATATAGCTGATCTATAATTATGCCCTCAGTTTCCTAGTTAACAAAGCAATAAATAAAGCCATCATTCATTCAGAAAAGCTTTTTTTAAATAGAGAAATCTAACCTCATGGAAAGGGAACTATATGATGCAGTAGCAACCTCCCAGTTAGTTTCCCTAAATAAATCCAACACCATAGTTCCACAGCAAACAGCCAGACATGCAAAGGAGAAAGCCATCAGATGATTTTAGTCCCCAGTTTTGGGGCTGGTCCCCAAGTTAATGCCAAGTGAAACAGAAACATTTTCTCCACAAGCCCCACCTATATTGCAGAAATTTAAGTAAAATATATGTTGTTTTTGTTTTCAGCTACTAAATCCTGGAATGATCTGTAATACTACAATAGATTATGGGAATAGAAGGATGCACAGAGACTCCTCAGTTATTAACATAAAAGCACTTTGTAGGAATCTCCCAAACCTATTGACCTGATGACTTGGATCTCAGCGCCATGCACAAGTGTATGTGTGCGGTTGACTATTAAAACAAGTTTCCCAACAGTCAAAAGAGAGAACAGATAAAATAACCAAGAATACTATCAAAAGCCACAGAGAGAATTTAAGAGGCAGAACCCAATGACCTAACCTGGAATGTGGCCAAAACTTTAGGCTTAATACTTCTCTTTCAAAAACAGTGTCATGGAACTTCTGATGAGCAGCGTAGATCAGGACTAGGGCTGGCCAAACCATCTTTATGTGAAATGGAACACCACTGCAAATTAATAAGCCAGTGGATTTTGAACTAGAAAGTTTAGCCTCTAATTTATTTTGGCTAGAGTGGTTTTCAACAGAAGTGTAAATCAAGTTTAAGAAGTTGGCTCTGAAAAGACATGAATAGCTACAGGTCAGTTGCAATTAGTTCATTTAAAGTTCATTCTTAAGTTCAAGAAAATAAGATGGAGTCTGGGGTTTGGAGAAACAGAAGGCCTACATTTTTTATATGAATAGTTAGCTAAAAGCCCTCTATGTTTGTGACAATTCTTTCATGAAGATGGAGAAGATACAGAGAGTGGAAGAAAAGAGAGAATAAACTTAGAAACATGGGTTTGTAGTTTGATGTGATGACGTGTATGAGAAATGAAGGTGACATTTGCATAAGTGAGTAGATATTAGTGAATATAAACCTTGAAATGAGAGGATAAGCCTTAGAACAGAATATGAGAAAAATCCTTCAACTTCATTTCTTTGCAATACCTTTTCCTTTCCCAAAACTACACAGTCTAGTGACACTGACCTACTCTTTCTCCAACCCACCATTCTGTCCACAAATGCCATAACTTTGCCACCCTAGGATCTTTTCCTGTAATGTCCTCAGCGTAGTGTTTTGAAATGGAAAATGTATCGAGTCATACAGTCCTGAATTTGGAGGTCACATCTGCCTCTAGCTATTGTGTAAACTTGAGCCTTTGTTGTTTATGACCATCAATTTCAAGACCTGTAAAATGAGAATAAAATATCCACCCATATAGGAGTTAAATGGTTCAAGTAAGACAATAGCCATGTAACATTTACTACAATATCAGAGGATAACACATAGGGCAAGTTCAGCAAAGGATAATTTCCCCAGAAACTCCTAATTCCTTACTCAGTGACTCCTACTATGCTCTGCGATCTTGATGCACAGACTCCATGCCAAAGCCCCCATATAATGTTTCACTTTTTTTTTCCAGGCTGTCACAGCACCTTAGCCACACCATATTGTCTAAACATGTTTATGTGTCTGCCTATCCCATGTAGATTTGAGACTTTATTAATTCCTTGTGTATTTTGTACCTTCATGATGATAAGTCTAGTGAAATTTGTGTTTTGTAATAAAGGCACTTATAAACATGACATTTATAAAAATTAGTATGTGGCATTTGAAGGAAGTGAAATGTGGATTAGTCAGTATTTGGAAATGTTCTCGCCTGTATTATAGAGGCATCTCTCTCCTCATCTGGTTCCCACTTGGCCAACTGTCAGCCTTATTTGATTTATGGAGGTTCCCTGCTCTTCTTTATGACCTTGCCTCTCATGTTTTCTCAAGTCAGAGCTTTTTTTGGTAAACCTATACCCTTATTAATGAAATATGATCAATTGATGCTATAAGGTACATTTGAAATGTGTAAGTCAGATATTATGCATCGCTAAAAGGGATAGTACTCACTCCAAAGGCTGCAAAAGACCCTGCTGTACACATTTACTCTTAGGGACGCATTTTTCCCCTAGGTGAGACGTTAAGTTCGAAAAGAGATTGAACTCTGATCCCTTTGCCTCAATTTACATATTAAATTGCTAAATTTCTAGAGACAATAATTACAATGTAGCTAATGTCTATTAAGTATTTAATATAGCACAAGCACCAAACTAAAAACTTTTTATGTGTCCGCTCATTTTTATCCCTGCAACAAACCTAAAAGAAAGATACTATCATTGTGTCCATTTCACAGATTAGGAAGTCCAATTAACAAGAAACTAATTTGAATTTTATCAGCCCGGTTTGAACACTTTATAAAATTTACATATGGATTCATATATTGGAAGAAATAGCCCCCACCTAGTATTTATATTTTCATTATTACCTTTTTCTAGTACTCGCATAAGTGTATGTTAAAATGTTATAGGACATCAATAAAGTGAAATTGGTTACCTGACTGTCTTCTCTCATCTTAGAATTCATATGAATGGGAAAACAGATAAATACATTTTATTAGAAAATTGGAGGGAAGATGGGTAGGGGGATTGGCTAAATAGGTAATAGGAGAACACTTGTTGGGATGAGCAATGGGTGTTATATGTAAGTGATGAATCACTGGGTTCTATTCATGAAACCAATACTACACTGTATGTTAACTAACTTGAATTTAAATAAATAAATTAAAAAGTCAGGAATAGATCAAGAATGGATTCTTTGTACTACAAGCACAAAACAGGAAGATCTGAGGAGTCAGAGGGCTACATGTACACACACAACTTCACAAGCATTTCAAGAAAAATGGAGACCATCCTGGTAGTCATATTTATTTGTTTTTAACAAAGCTGTAGAGATCTAAGACCAACCATTGTTGCATTTACTCCACTGACTGCGATGTAATAAATAAAACTGATCTGAGGTAGCCTTTTCAAATTACTTATGTTTACCATAGGATTATTCCAACAAATTAAAGAATTCTCCAAAATAAAATCACTTTATCTTTATAGACCAAATAGTCTTATTGCATACATCTCACCCCAACATCCATATTCCTTTAGAGTACAGGTAAAGACACCTAGGTGGGTGCCTGACATGGCCCACTATTCTCTGAGGGGTAGAGACTTGGGGTCATCTTGCAATCCATCAAATGTGGTTGATTCTGTCTTCCTGGCACCTCCCTAGATCATCACTGTGCATTGGATCCAATGGGAAATGCCTCGTTACGGAAAACTCCAAAAACTCAACCTTCCAGAGGGAGGAGAACAGAAGAAGAGCATACAGTGCTTCAGTGGGAGAAATAAAAGGCAAATGTTCTATACTTCCATCCTGTGATTAGTTCCTCCAAGAATTTTGCTGTTTTTACCCTTGATAAGACTACCTGTCCCAAGTTATAAAACACCAATATTGTTCCTAGATATGATTAGTACATATGCTGGTTTGACTACTCCATGGAAACGTGATGTAGGCTTCATAGCTATGCAAATTAGGCACCCCAAATATATCAATTCTGATAAATTTAGTGGTATTAATTAGTGCTGTGGCAAGAACTGGACTAAGATTCATAATTCATATATTCAAACACTCTACAATTTTGCCATGAGTCACTATGATGTGGTAAAAGACATCATCTTTGAGATCAGAGAGACCTAAACTCAAATATAGACCCCGGCATTTATAAGACACAATAATTAACTTCTTTGCACCTTATTTTCCACACATTTTAACTCAGAGTGGTAATACCCTTTTGAGAATTAGAGATAAATTCTATAAAATGCATGATGTACATGATAGGCACAAAATAAAAAAAATTGTTAATATTATTAAAATAGGAAAAATGCAATAGAGAAAATCAAAACCCAAATGCTGAGTTTGAAATGATTAACTAAATTTATAAACCCCCAAAAGGACCAATTTTTTTTAAAGAAAGAAAGATGGGAAAGAGGAAGAGAAGGAGGGAAGGGAGGAAGGAAGGGAGGGAGGGAAGGAAAGAGGAAGGGACACATGAATACCCAATTACCAATATTAGAAATGAATGTAGAGACAATGCTATAGGTCCTATATACATCAAAATGTTAAGAAAATATTTTGAACAAATTTCTGTTCAAAATAACCCAACAAATTTGACAACTGAGTTAAAATGGACAGATTCCTTGAAAATTACAACTCCCAAAACCAATACCAAAAAAAAATCCTTTTTTTATATTTTTTATTGACATATAATTAACATACAATGTTACATTATTTTCAGGTATACAACATTGTAACTCATCTTCTCTATATGTTATACTATGCTCACCGCAAGTGTAGATACCATCTGTCACCATACAAGACTATTACAATATCACTGACCATATTCCAAAGGAAATCATCGACAAAACAAAAAGGCAACCTACCAAATGGGGGAAGATATTTGCAACTGATGTATCCAATAAGTGATTAATATCCAAAACATATAAATAATGTATACAGCTCAACACCAAAAAATCAAACAATGCAATTAAAAAATGGGCTGAGAAGCTGAATAGACATTTTTCCAAGAAGATATACAGATGGCCAACAGATACATAAGAGATGCTCAACATCATTAATCATCAGTGAAATGCAAACTGAAACCACAATGAGATATTATCTTACACCTATCAGAATGACTGAAAACAAAAAGACAATAACAAGTGTTGGTGAAGGTATGGAGAAAAAGAACACTCATGCACTGCTGGTGGGAATGCAAGATACTATAGCCACTGTGGAAAACAGTATAGAAGTTCCTCAAAAAATTAAAAATAGAAATACTATATGATCCAATAATTCCACTACTGGATATTTCGCAAAGAAAACAAAAACACTAATTCAAAAGGATCTATGCACCCTTATGTCCACTGAAGCACTATTTACAATAGCCAAGATATGGAAGCAACCCAAGTATCCATCAATAAAGGAATGGATAGGGAAGATGTGATACATATATATATATAGATAGACAGACAGACAGATAGATAGATAGATAATAGATACAGATAGATGATGACATATAGATATAGATATAGATATAATGGAATATTATACAGCCATAAAAAAGACAAGATCTTGCCATTTGTGACAACATGGATGGACCTAGAGGGTATTTTGCTAAGTGAAATAAGTCAGACTGAGAAAGACAAATATCATATGACTTTACTCATATGTGGTATCTTAAAAACAAAACAATTAAAAAACAAGCAAATGAAAAAAAGAATCAGATTTATAAATACAGAGAACAAACTGATGGTTGTCAGAGGGAAGGGGGAGGGTAAGAGGATGGGCAAAATGAAGGAAAAGAAGTGGAAGATACAGGCTTCCAGTTACAGAATAAATAAGTCAAGAAAAAAATCTTAACAGTACTAAAGAAATTAAAGCATAATTTAAAATCTTCCCAAAAAGCCACAAAGAAAGCTATAGGCCAAGATGGCTTCACTGATTAATTATATCAAACATTTACTGTAAGTCTTACATAAACTCTTTTAGAATATAAAAAATGAGGGCAGGGGCACCTGTGTGGCTCAGTTGGTTGGGCGTCGACTTCAGCTCAAGTCATGATCTCACGTTCCATGTGTTTGAGACCCGCGTCAGGCTCTGTGCTGACAGCTCAGAGCCTGGTGCCTGCTTCGGATTCTGTGTCTCCCTCTCTCTCTGCCCCTCCCCTGCTCGCTCACTCTCTCTCTCTCTCTCTCTCTCTCTCTCTCAAAAATAAATAAACATAAAAAAATTAAAAATGAGGGAATACTCCCCAACTGATGTTATGATATCAACATAACCCTAATACCAAAACCTAATGAGGACATCACAAGAAAAAAAATTACATAACGATATCCCTCATGAACACAGATGCAAGTATTCTCGTCAAAACATTAGCAAATCAAATCCAGCAATATATGAAGGGAAAACCTCATGATCAAGTATTCGAGATTGAATTTACATTTATAAATCAGCCAACTGATTAACAGAACAGAGGAGAAAAATCATATAAATATCTCAACACACACAAAAAAAGTTCTTTACAAAATTCAACATTTTTTTCAAATCTCTTAACAACCTCAAACTACAAGGGAACTAACTCAGTCTTATAAAAGGCATCTACAAAAACTGTCAGTATAGTGCTTAATGGTAAAATACTAAACACTTTCAAGATCAAGGATGTCAACTTCCACTTTTACTTAATATTGTCCCAGAGGTCCTAATCAATGAAATAAGACTGTAAAAATGAAGTAAGATCATAAAGATTGTAAAGAAGGAAATAAAAATATATTCAAAGACTATGTGACTGAATATAGAGTAAATCCCAAGGAGTGTTACTGATTTTCAGAATGTCCCAAATGTACAAGTAATTCTATGCCAAAGAGCAAGAGAAATATCCATTTATTGTCAGTACACTTTGTCAGTTCCCTTATTCATCAGCAAATTACAGCTTGCACTTGCCCATTATCTCCAGGTAGAAGAAGAGTATTAATTCAGGAATGAAATATATTTATGTTAAGTACCTACCATCAAAACTGGTCTCCGCTCCTAAGGCCTGATGAAATCCAAGACTTCATATGGGACTTAAGTTACATTTTACAATGTAAATTAGTACGCATGATGGTTCTACTACCCATGAGCCACAACTTACTGGCCAGCCCCCACTATTAACACACATAGATCAATTTTTCCCGTGGCCATTTACTAGTCAGATGGGATAATAAGCAAATTTGAGAGGTGATCCTTCTTGGGGAGGGCAGAGTTCTAGAGAACTTGTCACCTACCACAAAACAAAAGATAAACTATTGTTCATATTATCTTTAGATTCTACTCATGGAAAATAGGTATCACGTGGCTCTTGTATTATTTCCCTGGAAACAAACTGAGACAGGGATTTGCCTGCAGGTGGCCAATTAAGCAGGGCCCTCGGGAATACCTGTGAGGAGGTGGAGGCAACATAACTAGCAGAGGGAGATGTTGAACTATGATGCGGTTGCGATAGAGGCTCTTCCTGATGCCTCGGGGGGGGCTTACAGCTGGTTGCTCCCCTAATGACGGTCCAAACTCAGGAAAAGGGACCAGGCCCCTGCATCTTCACATCAACCAGTCTTGGGATGTAAGCTGTCCCACTTCTAGGGTATACAACTGTAACCATGTGCAAGGTTGTTTGTTTTGAGAGGGCAATGCCTGTGGGAGGACTCAGCTCTGAGCTGTCAGCAGGTAACACTCCTTCCAGCAGCAGAACGAGTGCCAGGGAGAACACGGGCAGTATATGACAGCACCCTGCACACTCCATGATAAATTGCTGTGAAATCCCGAAACAAAAAGACTGTGCTTTTAATGAGGGCAGCTGATACGTGGGGTTTGGGGGACCCACGTTCACACCGAAGCCAGTGGGTGGAGAGTGGAATGAGAGTCACTCTCCAGTAGAGATGGAGCAAACAGCAGGTAGTTCTGGCACCAGCTCCAAGAAAGAAGCAGCCATGAAAACAGTTTATGTCTAAGAAGGAACCCTGATGCCAAGCAATTGGAAAGTGGGTGCGTGCAGAGCTCTCACACACGTGATAGAGGAGCAACGGCTTGAGGAGTTAAAGCAAAGCACTATTTCTGCAGCCCCATTTATGGCTCACCCCCTTTATAGACTGGAGGGTCATGGGAAAGCCATGAGGCTGCCGCCACTCCGAGAGACGTTGTCAGAAATTACTTAAAAACCAGTAACCGTGGTCATTTCGGCAGGCAGCACTGGAGAAATAGAAGATATATTTTCACTTCTTTCTTTGTATGTCATGACTAGTAAAAGTCTAAGTGATTTCTACTTCTTTTGGTGTGTTTTTTTCTGTATTTTTAAAATGCAGTAATTGAGTTAGTATCAACAGAGTCAGCAAAATATGACATGAGAAGGGCAATAGCAGTCATCTCTCTCTTACTCCCATTCCACCACACAACGTACACTCTTGAGCTCAACTAGTATTGGGGCCATCAGACTTTCTTACTTGATTTCTATTTATCTTTATTATTATATTTACTACTATTTATAGTATTATAATATATAACATAAGATATAATATGTAATATGTAGCCTAATGTATTTTATGACTATTTTATAATTATAATGTATAATTACTTTATATGTTGTTATAGTTGTTATGAATTATTTATTAATCTACTTTATTTTCGCATATTATTCAGTCACTTTGCTTTGATCTATAATACCCCTTATAGGTTTCAATATCTTATATCCCAAAGCATATGCATTTGGGGTGAGTTAAATAATAAATAAGTTTGTTTCTATTAGAAATGAGGTTTTAGTCTGGAAGAATTGAAAAGATGCTTTGTCTCACATGGACAGAAACTCACTCCAGAAAAAAAAAAAGGAAGAAAGAAAGAAAGAAAGAAAGAAAGAAAGAAAGAAAGAAAGAAAATGTTGCAAGATATGCCTTTGGTAGTGACGTGTTTTGTGTGCTGTGTAGCCACTGGGTTATCTAAAGCCCTGTTGGGTGAGCCAGAATACTTGGAAATGTTCGGATAAAGTCAGGGTCAATGTGACCCTTCAAGTACTCAATGCTTGGGAAGATTGCTAGCTTAAAATGTCTAGGAATGTTTTGAAGACAGCTAGGCAAGTGCTGAAGTGCTATAAACAACAAAATAAATAACTATTATTCCAAAACTGAAATAAGGCTAACAGTTTGAAAAACCTCATTTAGTGCTCCAGAAATTAGCCAAAGTAGATGATGGCAGCTTGGATTTATGATGGTTTTACCAAACAACTGAAATACTTTACATGTGATCGTTATTTTGAACCTGCTGACAGTTTTTAATATAACTTTTGTATATTTTACACAAATTTTGTATACTAGTTTGTATAATTTTCCAAACTATTTATGAAAAGTTTTTTTAATGAAAATTTGTTGTTAAAAGTGCCCTGAATAGTATTAGTGTCTGATTCCTAAAAAATAAAAATTAAAACAAATAAATAAATAAAGCAGAGTTCTTTTTGCCAAATGAACAAAATCTGATTCTGTATGGCCATGGAAGTAGTAGACAAGATGAAGCTGACAGAATGATAAAAGCTAATGAAGTGGAAAATTAGAGTCAACCTCCTGGAGCAGTGTTAAGTTCGGTTGATTTTTGAGAAAGTGATGAAATATGGAGAAGGGACTAGGGAGACATAGAAGAGACCCAGAGTGAAGATTTAAAAACCATTTTCAGGGACGCCTGGGTGACTCAGTCGGCTAAGTGTCCAACTCTTGATTTCAGCTCAGGTCATGATCACATGGTTCACGGGTTCGAGGCCACATCAGGCTCGAGTCCCACATCAGGCTCCACACTGACAGCATGGAGCCTGTTTGGGATTCTCTCTCTCTCCCTCTCTTTCTACCCCTCCCCCACTCACGGTCACAAGCGCACACACTCTCTCTCTCTCAAAATAAATAAATAAACTTAAGAAAGAAAGAAAGAAAGAAAGAAAGAAAGAAAGAAAAGAAAGAAAGAAAGAAAGAAAGAAAGAAAGAAAGAAAGAAAGAAAGGTTACAGATTGCAGTCAGTTGGAGTAGCCCAATCTCTTGAAATTTAGTGAATATGAGCTGTTCCACGTCCTGTGGCAGTTCAAATCCTCAAGATTTCTTTTTAATTTCTGGAAGTCAGGTTCTCACCATCACATTTGGCGTTGGGCTCCTGTTTTGGCATGTGCTATCTCTTTTCTTACAATCTCATTTGCTTTAGTTAGGAAATCATATTAAACAAGAAGTATATAGGATTTAAAATAGAAGTATCTGCAGAAGCAGAATTCATGAATTCACTAATTTTTAACCATGCTAAAATTTATTTAACATGTTCATAACATGTTAAATAAACTTATAACAATTTGTACATTGTTATAAACATGTTAAATAAAGAAGTAAAACATATTCTCTCTTCATTTTTGATCACTTATTGCAGGGAAAATGGTATAACATTTTAAACTGAACTAGTATGTCGCTCATTTCCATTCAGTAGAGTGATTATTTCCTAAGTTTTCAATGTACTCAATGAAAGAAATTTGTCAACTCTATTAAAAAATAGTTATGCTACTGGAATCTCTATAAGGCAAAATTTCCCTTTTATGACTCTTGAAAATTCTCACTGCAGCTGTGAGAAATATTTGAAATGAATAAACTGTAAATAATGTGATCCTAACGTCATGCATACATTAGTATTAATTTGCATGTTATAAAGCTCTATGTTTTCATTTTTATTTCATTTCAGCTGTCTTAAACTGATACGTCTATCTCACAATTCCTTAAGAAGCTGTGAATACTTTAAATTACCAAAACTATCTTTAAAATAAAACACAGAGATTTATTCTTGGGGGAAATATTTTCTAGAGAAAAATGTTACTTAAAGTAGTTATTACAAAAGAAATAATTTTGAGCAGCTCTTTCAAAAAAAAGGTTTCACAGGGATTAAACAGGCACAATATTCCAAAATGAGGCCACATATTTTTTTAAACATAATGCTCTTTAGGAATACATAAATCTTGGGACACCTGGGTGGCTCAGTTGGCTAAGCATCCAACTCTTGATTTTGGCTCAAGTCATGACCTAAAGTTGAGAGATTGAGCCCTGTGTCACAGCGCGGAACCTGCTTGGTATTCTCTCTCCCTTTCCCTCTGAGCCTCCTCACCCCCACTCCTTTCATGCTCTCTCTCTCTAAAGTAAATAAATAATATAACGCATAAGTCTTCTCTCAAGATGCTCTTTTTAGATACTACCAATTGATTCTGTGTGCCTGAAACCAACCCCCATGTGCCTTGATATGAACATATTCTCCAAGCTATTTAATCAGTTGTCACCAAGGGGAGTAACAAATGAGTAAGAGAAAAGGGCTGATTGTTCGAATCCCTACTTACCACTTGGGCTTCTACTAAGACCTTTCACAGATGTAATCTTATCCACATTGTCACAGGGAGCACACTGAGCTTCAGAAATGTGGATGAGATCAAGTGAGTCCGGAGTACAAACCTGAGCTTCTTATCCACGAAGACATATTCCTTCTGCTCTCTTTTCTGACTGGCTTCTTTCACTCAATATAGTTTTTGAAATACATCAGTGTTGTTCTGTACATTAGTAACTTGATCTTTTTTTCATTGAGTGTTCCTCCATTGTATGATCATACCACTGCTTGCTTATTCACTGGTTGACAGATATTTGGGTTTTTTTCTCCTTGGAGTTATTATGAGTAAACCATCTACGAATATTCCAGTATAAATCTTCTCGTGGGGATATGTTTTCATTTCCCTTGTATGAATACATAGGAGAGGAATTTCTGGGTCATATGATAAATATATGTTTAGTTTTATAAAAAACTGCCAAACTATTATCCAAAGAAGTTGGACCATTTTAATTTCCCACCAGCATGTATGAGGTCCAGTTGTCCCACCTTTCCAGCAGAACTGTCAGCTTTTTCATTTCAGCCACTCTAGTGGGTAAGTGCCATTTCACTGTAGTCTTCGGCAAAATATGTTTCCCTGAACACTAATGTTGATTGCCTTCCCATGATTTTACTGGCTCTTCACATATCTTCTTGCTTATTTTAAATTAGGTTTATATTTTATTATCAAGATTCAGAAGTTTTAAGAATATTCTTAATACAAGTCCTTTGCCAGATAGATGTATTCTGAATATTTAGCCCTACTATGGTTTGTCCTTTCGTTTTCTTAATAAAGGCTTTCACAAATAGAATTCTAATTTTTTTAAACCTAAATTACAATTTGCTTCTTTTATGGTTTTCACATTCCTACATCTTATTTAAGAAACCTCCATCTATCCTGTGATTATGAAGATATCCTCTTCTTTTAGAAGTTCTGTAGGTTTTGAGCTAGAATAAACAATTCTAAAATTTGTGTGGAACCAGAAGAGACTCCAAATAGCCAAACTAATGTTGAAAAAGAAAACCAAAGCAGGAGTCATCACAATTCCAGACTTCAATCTGTATTACAAAGTTGTAATCATCAAGACAGTATGGTATTGGCACAAAAACAGACACATAGATCAATGGAACACAATAGAGAACCCAGATATAGACCCACAAACATATTGGCCAACTAATTTTTGACAAAGCAGGAAAGAATATCCAATGTAATAAAGACAGTCTCATCAGCAAATGGTGTTGGGAAAACTGGACAGTGATATGCAGAAGAATGAACCTGGACCACTTTCTTACATCATGCACAAAAGTAAACTCAAAATGGATGAAAGACCTAAACGTAAGAAATAATTTTGAGCCATCAAAATCCTAGAGGAAAAACAGGCAAAAACCTCTTTGACCTCTGCCACAGCAAGTTCCTACTTGACATGTCTCCAGAGGCAAGGGAAACAACAGCAAAAATGAACTATTGGGACCTCATCAAGATAAAAAGCTTCTGCACAATAAATGAAACAATCAGAAAAACCAAAAGGCAAACAACAGACTGGGAGAAGATATTTGCAAATGACATATCAGATAAAGGGTCAGTATCCAAAATCTATAAAGAACTTCTCAAACTCCACACCCAAAAGACAAAGAATCCAGTGAAGAAATGAGCAAAAGACATGAATAGACACTTTTCCAAAGAATACATCCAGATGGCTAACAGAAACATGAAAAAATGCTCAACATCACTCATCATCAGGGAAATACAAATAAAAACCACCATGAGATACCACCTCACACCTGTCAGAATGGCTAAAATTAACAACTTAGATAACGACAGATGCTGGAGAGGATGCAGAGAAAAAGGAAACCTTTTGCACTGCGGATAGGAATGAAAACTGGTGCAACCACACTGGAAAACGGTATGGAGGTTCCTCAAAAAATTAAAAATAGAACTACCTTACAGCCCAGAAACTGCACTACTAGGTATTTATCCAAGGGATACAGGTATGCTGTTTTGAAGGAGCACATGCACCCCAATATTTATAGCAGTGCTATCAACAATAACCAAAATATGGAAAGAGCCAAATATGTCCATTGACAGATGAATGGATGGATAAAGAATATCTGGATATGGATATGTGGACAGAACTAGAATGGATAATGCTAAGCAAAATTAGCCAGTCAGAGAAAGACAAATATCGTATGACTTCACTCATATGTGGAATTAAAGACACAAAACAGATGAGCCTAAGGGAAGGGAAGCAAAACTAACATAAAAGCAAGGAGAAGGACAAAACACAACAGACTCTTAAATACAGAGAACAAACTGAGGGCTGCTGGAGGGTTTGTGGATGAGGCGATGGACTAAATGGGCAAGGGACATTAAGGACACTTGTTGGGATGAGCACTGGGTGTCTTATGTAGGGGATGAATCACTGTATTCTACTCTAGAAATCATTATTGCATTATATGCTAAATAACTTGGATGTAAATTTAAATTTTTTTTTAAATCAAAAGAAAAAAAAAAAAACAACAATCCAAGGTCAGGTTATCTTCAACCTGGACCTTGTTCACTTGCTCACACACTGTTACTTGTGCTAGGAATTTTGTCTTCCCATCTTCTACTTTATTCTATTTCATATAGTTCTTCATTGTCTCTTTTTTCCAAGAAAGAAAATTCAAACATACCATATTTTATGATGAAGATAATAATGTAAAATCACCTTCAGAAAGATGTGTGTTTGATGTGGGTTCTCCTCGTGGAGTGTTAGATTTATAACAAGCATTCATATTCTGGGTAAGTAGAAAACCCTTATTTCACTTCTCTGACAACTTTTTAGTTCCAAAACTTGGGAGCCATCCTACCTCCTCCTTTGTCCTCAACCACACATTTAGGGTTACCAGTTAAAACTGGTTAAAATCCAGGTCACCCAGTTACATATGAATTTCAATTAGACAATGAATAATTTTTTAGTACATGCCCTAAAGATTGCCTGAAGCATACTTATACTTTATCTGAAATTCAAATGTCATGATGTCCTGTATTTTTATTTGCTAAATGTGGCAACCCTACCCACAGCTAACTCATCACCAAACCCTCAAAATCCTGCTTCCTCAATATTACCTGAATTAAGTCCATTTCTTTCTATCTGTAGTCTTGAAGAAGATGCCACATTTATACCTAGGTTGTTTTAACCACCTCCTAATTGGTTTCTAATCTCTAGTCTAAATGCTCTTCATTCTCTGTAAAGCCATAATGACATTTTTAAGCACAAACCTGATCATGTCACACCCCTTTGATTGCTCCCATTGCTTTTCAGACAAATTCTAAGCTACTAAATTTGGCTTTCACTGCTACATCGTGTCTGTCCAGCTTATCTCTAAGCAGTCAGAATCCTGCATTCTCCATACACTCCAACCATTTGGGGAAAACTTTCAGTCTCTTGACAAAGCTAAACTCTACCTGTTGGTTCATATATTCACACATGAATTTTCTTCTATCTAGAGGATTCTTCCAGCCCACAATATAAGTCTCACTAGCCCTTTCAGCTGGGCCTTGGGATGCTTGCTATCATATATGAACTTTTCTCTTCTCCTGCTCTGCTCTGATTCAACTCTCCATGCTAAGGTTGTCACGCCTCTATTCACCCTTTTGGGAAGGAGCCATTCCCACCCTCCAGTTATGGGGACAGCTGAACACTGAACACCTGACACTGGACAGATGAAATTGACAGTAGCATTAGTCACATATACTGGGAGTGTGACAGCCTGCGAGTGGAGGACATCTCACAAGGCCACACAGGCGTTGCACTTAGGACCACAGTGAACAACCAGGGCCTGCGGGAAACAGGCTTTATAGTATCGAGAGGATGAGGTGCCCCCAGGTACCAGGTGGATGCAACTGGCTTGTTGAATTACTATGTGGGCTGGCAGAGAAGGTCACCTACACTACAGGATAAGCAGGAACTGTGCCTGGTTCCCTAGACAAGGCAAGTTCTTCGGCTAAGGGTCCTTATTCATGAGAGTAGAGCAAGAAGGAGAACTTACAGTTAAGATCATTTGAGGCTCTCTCTGTTTTACCAAATGTCATGGCAGCACATGATATTGGGCCTTGATTTTAAGCCTTACCCGCCATAGCTAACGAACTTGTAAGAATGTATCACAGTTCATGCCTCCTTCCAGAATGGTATCCAAAAAGTTTAGATTTCCTCTTACCAGATTCAGAAATGTAATGAAATGTAATGCCAGGAAAACTGTCTAAGAGTTGGAAATGGGTGTTCTCCAGGCTGATGCTACTGAACTCTGTACCTTTGGTTCTATTTCTAATGGTTAGACTAGATTTTAAAACTCTGTAGGGATAGAAGTCAAGCTGCAGAAAACTGATGTCAATGTAAATAATTCTTTTATTGTCATTGATGCAAATGAGTTTTGTTGACAGAAGTATTAGATGATGCTAAGCTTCCATCATTACATTGCATTTCATTCCTAATGGCTTTGATTCAGTTTTTCGGCATCTATTAGAAATTCATTTCAGCATTCCTGATTGTGTGTATGGGCGTGGTATATATATGCATATATATGCATTTGTATATATATATATAATATATGCATTTATATATATGAATATGCATTTATATGTATATATAATATATATTATATATAAATATAATTTGAAGAATATAAATTTATATATATTTATATATATTTATAAATATTTTTATATATTTATATATATTTATAAATTTATAAATATATAAATTTATATTCTTCAAATTTATATATATTTATATATATTTATATATATTTATAAATATTTATATATATTTATATTCTTCAAATTCTCATTTGAAGGGGTTTGAATATGTTACTGGTTCCTCATTAAATAAGGAGTTTAATATCATCCTTAATACATATTTACATTTTCATAAAGTTTCATGATTTCACCTTTTTGGAAAATTATACTTTAGCAATAAAGATAACATTTTTAAAAACTATCTTTGAAAAGGAGATACAAATATACTTACATGTAAATGTTGTTTTACAATGAGGCAGCAAAAGTATCTTCTAATCTTACTTGGTTTTTTAATAATAAGCTTTTGTTAAATTCATAAATTTTATTAAATTTATAAATTTAAAATGATAAATATTTAAGTAAAATTACTACAGTACAAATGAAGTGAGAGAGAAAAGATGTATGGGTCAATTAAGAAAGGGGGGATTTTTATTTATTCAAAATTATGCATATTTGCTAATCTACTTTAGCATTAAGGGCACTGGCCCAGGCCTAATTCTTTGCTCAGTAATATTGAAGAATGTTACAGGCAGGGGGTGCAAAGGGCTCCGTTTTTGCTTTTTTTCACAATCAAAGTTTGGCTGCTCACTCTGGCAACTAAACTTTCTTGGAGAAGCTTTATCCCAAAGTTCTCCTACCCTGAGAGTAGCTTAGGTCACTGCTGAAAATGTCAAGTGTCATTTTGACTGACAAAGCATAAAAGAAGCTTGGCAGCAAGTTTTCTTATACAAACAAACAGTTGCTAGATCGCAATTCTGAATCTCTAAGAGAGCATTAAGAAACGTGACTGTAAGCAAAAACTGAGATTTTGTTGCCAAAAGGGAACATCATCAATTTCTGAATATAGTTTATATGTGAGTTAACATTTACTACTTTGGGCACTTCTTTTTTTTTTTTTTTTTTTTTTTTTTTGATTGTTAAAAAACGATTTTTTATTTACTTATTTTTTATTTAATTTATTTTTTAAATTTACATCCGAGTAGTTAGCATATAGTGCAACAATGATTTCAGGAGTAGATTCTTTAATGCCCCTTACCCATTTGGCCCATCCCCCCTCCCACAACCCCTCCAGTAACCATCAGTTTGTTCTCCATATTTAAGACTCTCTTATGTTTTGTCCCCCTCCCTGTTTTTATATTAGTTTTGCTTCCCTTCCCTTAGGTTCATCTGTTTTGTATCTTGAAGTTCTCATATGAGTGAAGTCATATGATAGTTGTCTTTCTCTGACTGACTAATTTCACTTAGCATAATACCCTCTAGTTCCATCCACGTAGTTGCCAATGGCAAGATTCCATTCTTTTTGATTGCCAAGTAATACTCCATTGTGTGTGTGTGTGTGTGTGTGTGTGTGTGTGTGTGTGTGTGTATATATATATATATGTATATGTATATATGTATATATACCACATCTTCTTTATCCATTCATCCATCGATGGACATTTGGGGTCTTTCCATACTTTGGCTATCGCTGATAGCACTGTTATAAACATTGGGGTGCACGTGCCCATTCGAAACAGCATACCTGTATCCCTTGCATAAATACTTACTAGTGCAACTGCTGGGTTGTAGGATAGTTCTATTTTTAATTTTTTGAGGAACCTCCATACAATTTGCCAGAGTATGAAACTTGCATTCCCACCAGCAGTGCCAAAGAGATCCTCTTTCTCCACATCCTCGCCAACATCTGTTATTGTCTGAGTTGTTAATGTTAGCCATTGTGACAGGTGTGAGGTGGTATCTCATTGTGGTTTTGATTTGTGTTTCCCTGATGATGAGTGATATTGAGTATTTTTTCATGCGTTGGTTGGCCATCTGGATGTCCTCTTTGGAGAAGTGTCTATTCATGTCTTTTGTCACTTTGGGCACTTCTTACGCAAATGGTGAAAAGCAGTGACTGCAGGAAAAAGGTTGGCAGAGAAGTTCCTCATAAGAGAAAGAAGCAAGTGACTCTCCTGCCCTAAAACAACTGTGAGAAGGAAGACCCTAGACAGGTACTCGCTGCACCTTCTCTTGGACTGGGTCCCATCATGATGGGATTCAGTGGATTATACTTTTCCACTCTAAGGCAGAGAGCTGTTACTGTGGCGCCCTGCAAGGTCAGGCAGTTCAGAAAAAGAATGTAACCTGGAGAAAGAGCTAGGATGAGCCGGGCAGAACACCCTAACAAGTGACTTGCTGAATCCTGTTTAGCCTCCCACCCCACTCCACACCCATCTGAACAAAAAGGTAAGCATACCCTGCCTTCTGGTGGTACATCATCCCAGCCATTTCTGCCAAGTCCAAATGGCTTTGCTACAATGAGAAACCTCCAGGGAACTAAAGAAAGCCTCAACACACGAAATGGAAGTGTTTGTGTGTTTTCCTTCCTCAACTAGAAAGTTAACTAAGAGAGAAGGCATAAGAAATCAGCAGCTGTGCCTTTTGTATGTAGTATTGCCTTGATCAGTACCCTTACTTAAGGATATGAGGGTTTAATAATGATGACCTACCCACACCCTGATATCCAGGGTGCATAATGGCTTTTGCTCTGGAATCAATGAATCTTATCAGGTTAACTTCAGAAGAAAGAAGGGGTAAATATTTAGCCCCTTTATACCAAATAGAAAGGTCTAATATACCAAATATTAGCCAAATTAAAAAGAATAAATTGACCTGAGTGATTTTAGTAAACACTGAAATCCCCTCCCCCACCCCCACCCCCCCCCGAAATAAAAAGCTTCCTAGAAGTTTGCAGTGGCTGGTACATTAAGGGAAAAAAAATAATAATAATAATGACTTAAAGTCATTGTTTACAATGTTCCTGAAGATTAGAGAATATATTTCCAAAATAGGTAAACTATATTGGTCTTGTTTTTCTGTTTTCCCTTATAACATTATAGTCAGCAACATATTATCCAAATTCACTAAAAAGTACTCACAACCACTGAAGTTACTCCGCCAGTTAAGGATTAGTTTATTGCTGAGTATAATAGAAATTTGAATAGCACAGGATTGAACTATTGGGTTCTCTGTTTGGGGACCACTCAGTTCATGTAGTTAAAACTGAAGCTGACATTTTAAATGAATTTATTAGTCTCACTTCGTTCCAGGACCAGACAGTAGTCCAGCTCACACACACGGACACCCTGGGAGTTATACAACTCAATCCAGAAGGGACACATTAATATTACTTCTCTTTCTCAAATGGTGAGCTTTCTAAAGGCAATTCTTTGATTTGATGTCATGTTCTAGCTTGGAAGTGAAACTTCCAGTTATACCACTTGGGAATCAAGTTATGTTTTACCAGTAAAATACCATTCAGCAAATTGTACATTATGGCCTTCAGGGTGCGACTTTTATAGGAAAGGGGACTAGCCCTCCAAGGCTTCTGTACAGGGTCTGCCAGGGTACTTAGTCCTAAAGTTAAATATTTAAAGCAAGAATGAAGCTTTCCCAGAGGGCTAAGAAAATCAAGTTAACAAGATTATAAAGAATAAATTAAGAAAGATTAAGAGGAAATACTACAATCAGTAGCTTTTTCTATACAAAATGCTATATTTCATTTATTCCAAGATACACAATTAATGACATCTTATACTCACTAGTAGCTAGGCTGTTGTCATAATATAGTTGCCATTACCTGCATATGAACCAACTTGGTTATTTTTCCAGGTGGTATAAATATCAGCAAGTAAACTTTTTGAGGACCATTTGAGGAAGAAATTTGAATCCTGGCTGCTACCTGAAAAATTTCCTTTGAAATTAGCTCATAAGATCAAAAGAGTACCAACATCAAAGTTTAAGAAATAGGTGTCATTGGAAGCAAATTAAAGAGATGAGAGAAAAACATTCTCAAGAAATGCTGTACTACCAACATTCTTGAGGGTACAGATGATATCGTTGGAAACAGTAACATCAATGAGTCGAATGAATCAAAAGGTATTTCTGAAGAGTCACTATCTGAATGTGAAAGTATTTTAAGAATAAGTTTGTTTGGAAATATTCTTTTTATCTCTGTTAAAGAATCATATGTGACAAAAATAAATTTCTCAATATAAAAGAGCTGTTTTAATGACTATAAAATGAAAATTCTAGGTGATAAGGGCATTATTCCATAGTTCAGCTGGCAGCGTTTCTTTGTTAGTAGTAAATAAAACAATGAATTATCTTCCATATGATGGCGTATTCAATTAAATAACCTACGATAGCTTTACATTATTGGACACGACAGCAACACTCAAGCCAAAGTCCCTTTAGAAATTCTTCTTTCCCTCTCCGCCTCCAAAGCTTGCAGCCTCAGAAAAAGGCCTTTCTGCCTTCTGTTGGCCCCTGTGTGAGAAAGTCTGAGTACACTGATGGGATCGCAGAAGAAAATGCACCCTTGAAATAGGGCTATGACATCAAAACCAACATTTCAATAAAGAAGTATCCCAAACACATCATCTCAGCCTTTGCACAAATCAGTATGCCCGAGGGTGTCTTACCATTTCAATTCCATTAAATAATTTCAGAGAACACTTCTATCCTTTCACCACAATTGGAAGTCTTGCTGAGAAAAGTGTATGTAGCACCACCGCCGTATTTTTTCCAAATTGTGCAGCACTGCATGACTCTGTGGTGATGTTCCTTTTATCATTACATTGTACCATTTTATAACATTCTCCAACACCTACTATTTTAGACCTGAGAAGTGAAAACACCTATGCCCATACAGCTTACTGCTCACATTAATAGGACTTTACTATTTCAGGAATATAAGCATCTGCCCAGTACTATCAAAGACACAAACTTTATTTACCATTCCTGGATCTTCCTGAAAGACCCATCAAATCTCGAATAGAAAGAATCAAAAGACAATTTACAGCCAAGACTCTTTGAAACCATGACCTGAAAATTCCTGCTGTGCACACCAGCCCTAAGCAGTTGTAGCATGATCCTTACCTAATCAAAACCAAGCCTCTGACTGAGAAACCTGCTGTAAATCAGACTTCAAAATCTCACGAATATCCCCACTTTGCTCCCTCCCATCTGCGATACTAGTAAGATTCTCTCAAGGTAGTGCTCTTTTTATCACAGTAAAAATAAATTCAGCTTTGACCTAGCAACAGTTTGTTTTGGTGACATTTTGATGAAGCTGGCATTCGACATTGTAGATTATTTTGTATTGACTCTCAAAAAAATTAGGAGACAGAAACTTGGATACGAGTTGTTAAGATTTTGCTTTGTACAGCAAACCCATACCAGTAACACTAGGACCAGTACTTACTAACAGAATGAACACAGGGGCGCCCGGATGGCTCAGTTGGTTAAGCGTTTGAAGCTGGAGTTCAGCTCAGGTCACGATCTCACAGGTTCATGGAATCAAGCCCTGTGTCGGAGTCAGTGCTGACAGGGCAGAGCCTGCTTGGGATTCTCTCTCTCCCTCTCTCTCTGCCTCTCTCCTGCTCATGCTGCCTCTGTTTCTCTCAAAAAAAAAATAAATAAACTTAAAAAAAATGAACACAGTTCTGCCTTACAGCTCCTACGTATAACTGAGGAAGATAAAGAATTAAATGAATTGATGACCTATGAAGCCTGTTGAGGAATTCGCTTCCAGTAATATCTTGACTGAAGATTTCAAAATCCTAAAATATATCTCAAAAAAAAAAAAAAAAATGCCAGGGAAACAAAGCTTTTTTGAAATTAGAACACCAGACAAGGAAGTAGGAGGGGTCAGATCACATTGAAATGAAAACACCATTCCAGTAATGGAAACTGCCCCATACCCTTAAGGCAGGGTGGGGCCATGGTCAAAGGGCTTTGATGGGCTGGGGAGGGGACTAGGATACTGGTACTTAGCCCTGGATCTAGGCAGAATAGGGAAGCCGACTGAAGACAAAACACGCATAAAGCTGGGGATGAAGGAGTGCCACACCCTAAGGGAAAGAGTGAAATAGAAGAAAACTGTGTAACAGAAAGGAAAAAACAAAACACAAAAAACAAAAAACTAAGCCACCCACCATGGCAGGAATGTATACCATGTACTATACAAAAGGCCCAAAGTAAGAATTTCAGTTCACAGTAGACACTAGTTAATAGTAGCTTTGAGTATTTGCTAGAAGCAAGGCAAACTCCATCCTACATCAAAACACCTTCCACCCAAGTCTCACAGGACATTCAGAGGTAGTTACAAATATATGCTCACATTAAAAAAAAAAAGAAGAAAGAAATCAGAAGTAATCAACAGAAACAAACTAGCTTCAGTGAAAAGCAGCTGGAACACCAAACCAAACAAAGACCCGAGATAGTACATAAAGAACATAGAGTAACTGTGTGTAAGGAAATCAGAGGGGATCAAAGCAAAACTATAAAATGACCAAGCAGCGTTATTGGGTGGCTCAGTCAGTTGAACATCCACCTATTGTTTTGTTTTTTTTTTTGTTTTAACGTTTATTTATTTTTGAGTGATAGAGAGAAAGCATAAGTGTGGGAGGTGCAGAGAGAGAGAGACACAGAATCCAAAGCAGGCTCCAGGCTCTGAGCTGGCAGCACTCTGTGCCCGATGAAGGGCTCAAACCCATGAACCATAAGATCATGACTGGAGCTGAAGCTGGATGCTTAACCGACTGAGCCACCCAGGCACCCCACATCCAACTCTTGATTTCAGCTGGGTCAACTCTGATCCAGCTCAGGTGATGATCCCAGGGTCATGTAATGGAGCCCTGTGTAGGGCTCCATGCTGATCGTGAGGCCTGCTTATTAGCATTTCTCTCTGTCTCTCTCTCTCTCTCAAAAAAAAAAAAAAAAATGATCAAGCAGCTTTGAAAAATAAATAATTTTTAGAAATGAAAATAATAATAAAATTTAATAGAATTAAAAAGCAGCAGAATAGAAAAGCCAAAAGAGAATTGGTGAGTTGGATGATAAATATGAAAAAAATTATGTGAAAAATATGAGAGTAAGAGACATGGAGGAAAAAGGAAGAAAGTCTAATATATGTCTATTCTGTGCCCTAGAGGTAAGTTATAAGGAAAATGGGAAAAGTTCAACATTCAAAAGGTAATGACTAAAATTTCTCCCAAATTACTGAAATACATAAATCCTCAGATAAAGGAAGTCCAGTGAACGTCAAACAGAATTAACAATGGTAAAACTACATTGAAGGGAGGGGAAAAGGCACAAGACACAGTGTAAGAGAATTCAATCCTGAGCCACCATCATACCCAGTAAGTTGATATCCCCTAAAATTCATGAGTTATAACATGGCGGGATACGCATATTACTTATAACACTGGTGATGCACAAATTCCAGAAGAAACAACTAGAAAATAGGGTTAAATGGTTATCTCCAGAAAAGAGAATTTGGGAAGCAATGGGACAGAAAAATGGCAGACACCTGAACTTTTTCCTTTGTCACTATAAAGCTTTCCCCTCCCCTGACAGCCCTTGGGTGTCCACCAAAAACAACCAATGGTGGATGACTCCCTTGCTGTGGCAAACCCTGAATAAAAAGCCTCTCTTCATTCCATTTCAATGGTCCTCCTTTATTTCCACAATGTACACACTTCCTTTCATCCTTACAGTGGGATTCTATGGAATTGCTAAAAATAATGAAGTAGATTTGTGCTCACATATATGAAAAACTCTTGAAGATATATTATTTTTTTAAAACTGTAAGTTTCAGAACACTGTTATATACTATCTTTCAGGTAATTAAAAAAAAGTTATATACATTGCCAATAGCAGCTAATTATTGTAAAGCCAGCTATGGGTGCTAAGTGATTTAGCTTTTAATTTTTACCTGCCTGTCCTACATGAATTTTCTATGCATACAGATGCTATCTTGCAAATGCAATTCTGGGTCAGTTTTAATTTTTTAATAATATATTGACAATATTCCCAAATGGTAGAACTTTTTCTTCTTTTAACTTTATGCATTCCTAGAAGTTCCCCAGGCTTCTTGGAATACTTCACCTAGAATTCCAGGGAGCCAAGTAACATTCAAACATGAGCTGCTACAGTTAAGACCTAGGCAAAAGTATCCTAGAATTAAAAACCTTAAGGACTGTGGAGTTCTTAACTGTTTCCATTAAGATAAAGTCATCTTAAATTGATAACCTGCTTAATCTTGGTTTGATGGAAAAGAAGTCATTCGTGCTTCATATAAAACTACTCATCCTTTAGAGCCTACCCTTCTGTTATCTGAATCTGATTCAAAGCAGGCCCTTGACCATTTTCGCCTTTGGTAGATCACTGATGGCAGTATAAATAATTCTTGTCTTTAGGCATGCAAATAAATTATGCTATTTGAAGAGACAACACTCCCCATGTCCAAAAAAAAAAAAAAACAGCTTTCCATAGTTTTGCAAATTCATTTCAGTATTTCTTGTAAATTCTGCCTCAATTCCTCAATAATGAGTTAAATAAAAATCTTTAACATGTGTTCATTTTGTATCTGTATGAAAATCATGATTTTAGCCATTTTAGAATGTTTTCGATGGCCTGTGCTACCAACTGATGGTGAAGAGAAACAAATAGTTTCTCTGGGCACCACTGTTAAACATTGAGAGCCTGGGTTATGGTCTCCTATACAAGCGTTAGTATAACTTATCTGAGTCTTACTTTGTGTCTTCTATAAAGTGGGAATAACATTTCCCCCAGGGAGTTCTTATAATGATTAAATAAGATACAATTAGTTCAATAAGAGCAATGAATGAGGCAGACATTAGGGAAGCATTGCTTGAGGTGAAGAGCCTCTCCTGACAAAGTGACTCACGGTGACCCCAAAACAGGTCCGAGGACCCTCACAGCTTGCAGCTAGGGAATAAAGTGAGGGCAATCTGTTTAGAGGTTGTTTGCCTTTAACTTGTAGAGTCTGCCCTAACTCTGGGTACTCACTGTCAGAATTGCATTACACTTAACTTTTCTGTGGGTCTCAATTTCCCCATTTGTAAAGTGCAAATAATGATGCTACTCAACACTCATATGGTTGTTATAAGGATCAAATGTGTTAACATTTGTAAAGCATGTAGAATGGTGCCTCGCACCTGGTAACCTTTACACGGGGGGTTATTAAAATAATAATAATTGTTGTTATTATTCAAGGTTCTATCATCCAAATTCAATTATTCAATAATTCAATGTCCTCTCTACTGTTAAGATTCTATAATTCTATGTCTCTGGGCAGAATTATTAAACTATCTGGTATTGCATAGCCCTAGAAGCCCCAGATATAAATTAGAAAATGTTCTTTAAAGATATACTAAAAGTATGTCTTATGAAGAATCATATTTTTAAGCATACTTGATATTTTATTACTTAAATACATCTTCCAAACTTATGAAGCAAATCATGGGAGCCATGATTTTTTCCAAATGGTTTCACAAAGCTGATTCTGATGCTCTGAGAATTTCTTCTAACTAATTTTCAAATGACAAATTGCAAATATATTTCAGGCCCCACCTGTAAATCTGAATTGATTTATCATGGAATATTAAATACAGAACACAAGGAAAGCCCTATTTGCAGTGATAATATGTAAAATAAATCTGTTTATATGGCTGATCCTTCCAAGCCCATGTAAATGTGACCATGGAAAGGGGCTGGGTATGAAAGGGGAGTGAGGAAATGGATGAAGAGGGTTCAAAGGGTACAAACTTTCAAATATAAGATGAACAAGTTCTGGGATATAATGGACAGTATGATGACCATAGTTAACAGTGCTGTATTGTGTATTTGAAATTTGCTACAAAAGATGATCTTAAAAGTTCTTAACACACACACACACACACACACACACCAAAAAACTGTAACAATGAGAAGTGATAGATGTGTCAACTAAGCTTATTGTGGTAATCATTTTGCAATATATACATTTATCAAATCATGACATTGTACAACTTAAACTTACACAATGTTATATGTCAATTATATCTCAACAAAGCTGGAAAAAATAAATGAGGAGGAAAGTTAGTGCATGAACTATAAAAACATTGGTAGTCTCAAAATCTGTTCTTTTACGTGCAGGAACCTGCCTTCTATGACTTAAAGCAATTAGTGTGGTAGGGTCAATGTCTATAGCTTGAGAAAACGTTTAGGGAAAAAAAAGTTTACCACTCTTATACTAAAAATTTTTAAAAATAAATAAAGTGACATTTTTTAACTTATAGAAAACTGGAATCTGACAAATGTAAGTTTCCTAATGTGCTTCTGTTTACCACAAGTGTGACCCTGCAGAAGTGATTTAATCTCTCTGGGCCTCACTATCTTCATTCGCAAAATGAGAACCTTTGGGGCAATGCGACAATATACAGACTTACCAAATTTTGTGGGACCTCCTTCTCTATGTGACAGTCAATAGCTCCAAAAAGTTGCCTCTGGTCACCCTAGATGGAATTAATTGCTCCCTGTTCTTCAATCTCCTTAACAATTTGTTTGTACTTATTTTACTCTGCTTCATAATACTTGTTACATTTCTTTTTCCCCCAGTAAGGCAGGAAGGAGTTCATGTGTGTATCACTTTTTTGCCAATAACGCAGAGATAATATTTATTAACTACATATAAAAAGTCAGGGTCTAAGTGCCTTGCATGCATTGCCAAGACTTCACACCTACCCCATGAGGTAGATTATCCTCATTATCATTCTTGTTTTGCAGATGAGCAAACCAAAACTCAGAGAGGTTAAATCATTTCCCCCAAATCAACCAACATCTGTTATAAGCTGAGATCTGAACCCAGGCTCCATGACTCCATACCTCCTGCCCTGCCAACTTTTACCAAGCCCGATGCTTCTCATGTTAGAAATACTCACCAAAATGGGTTGTATTCAATCAACTTATTATTATCTTACTCTAATACTTATAATAATTATGACATGTTGGCATGGTAGATTAATAGAGATGATACACTAATTGATTTTTTAAAATCTACTCCTAGTAGTATAGAAATTGTTATGTGAAATTATTGCAAATTGCTAAGACACTCATTGGTAGCAGACAACCTACAAAATTGATTTACTACATGTGTAAACTCTTCTTTCCTTCTGGCACGGGTTATTTACCCTTCCCCTCCATAAGTTCTCAATTACCGTTTCTAACGGGTGCGTCCAGACCCATTTCTTAACAATTTAGTGTTATCCTCATCAAATGACATTTCCAACCATCCATGAATGTCAATGGGTTTGGATTTTTTCACTTAAAAAAAAAAAACACTTTATTTGCAGTCTAGCATCTCTATACCTACTGTATAATGGGTATTCCAGAAATCCAAAATGCAGACTACTTTGAAACTCTTCTGAAGTCCAAATAAATAAATAAATTGTCCAAATTTTATTGACTATCACAAGTCCACTAGAAGTGACTCATTTGCTTGTCGAGATTAGAAATGGCCCACTTTGGTGTTCTCTGCACGCAGGATATACAAAGGGTAAGGAAATAATGTTGCAAGACCACTTCCATGCCAGCCCCAGCTGTAGCTGGCAGAAAGATCAGGAGCTATTAAATGCAGGGGTATTCTCTCCACTCCCCAGTGGACATCTGAGACTAATATAAGCTCTTGAATAACTAAAAGTTCACAGATTTCAAAACATAACCTCCTAGATCTTTGAAAGGTGGACTCATGAATTATGTGGCAAATAAAATTCTCACATTATAAAAAGAGACTCAACTTTCTTGAAGCAATATTTAAGCAAGGTGAACAAAATGTAAGAAGAAGGCTGATTTTATGCACCATAAAGGGCTTTTACTTCTTGCCCCCGCACCCCCACCCCTTGCTTTATTCTGGGGGAAACTGCAGCCCTCACATGACACGTCAGCCCTGCCCCAGAAGTAACCCTTACACGTAGATGGTTTTGTTATGTAACATCTACACACTTTTTGTGTGACCCAACACACCTGCTTGAGCCAAGGCAGCAGGACTGAGAATCTCATGGCTTTCCATCCCACCGAGTAGGTGACCAGAGATAAACAAAAGTTCTGCTCAAGCAGGAATGATAATCAACTTATCTGTTTGTATCTTTTCCCTTTTGGGGGAGAATTCAAACCAGAAATACAAGAGGAAAGTCAGTCACTTGGTAGAAGGGACTAAAGTTGAAAAATAAACAAAGGATGAGTAGCATAGATGCCGCGATACAACAGGAGCCATGGGTGAGAAAGAAGAAAAGGCTAAATTAGGAAAACAAATTTCACAGAGTATGGGAGATAAATGTAATCGGGTAGCAAGAGAATGGTAGAAAGAGAGAATCCAGAATTTGGGAAGAACACCAAGTTCCTACTGCTGAAGAAACAAGGTGCTGTATTAGGGGGGCCATGTTAGACACTTCCACTTCCTGCTCTAGGGCAAGTGGCTGTAAGGGCAGCCTCTCCAGCTGTTCCCGGCATCCCTCACACCCAGCTGTGAAACTAATTCCTGCTTAATTTATCTCCATCTGACTCTTTTGGGAAAAAAAGAAAAAGACCTGAGATAATCTGAGAGAATTATCCTTGCGCCATAAGAAATTAAAATTCTCTGCCTTATTGACATATAGAGCTAATTTCTTCGATGATGGCACAATTGTCTATCTCTACCTTAACTGATTGATGAAAGAAAATTTTTCAATAATTACAATTTTAAAACTTGAAAAAATGAAACAACTACTTTATGATGTTTTTCTTAATTTTCTATTTGGAAAAATTTCAAAACTTTGGGGAAAAAAGTAAAAGGTTTGTGCAATGAACAGCATATATCCCTCACCTAGATGCACCAATTGTTCTGGAAAATACGTTGCAGACAATATGACATTTAAACTCTAAATA
Source organism: Panthera leo (assembly GCF_018350215.1). Classification (NCBI taxonomy): domain Eukaryota; kingdom Metazoa; phylum Chordata; class Mammalia; order Carnivora; family Felidae; genus Panthera; species Panthera leo. The sequence continues at coordinate 16,272,560 of NC_056687.1, read as the reverse complement.
CTTCAGCAAGTATCTTGCATAGGTAAGGACAGCCTTCTACCTAACCACAATGCCATTTTGACACCTAAGAACATAAGTAATCTTATACATACGTATGTAATATCTTACATATAGAACTATATTGTATAACACATAGAACACGCTAACAAAATATGACTTTCTTTTTCTTTTTTTAATACAGGTTACAATTAAGAGTAACATTGAATATGCCTACTGTTTATGTACAACAGTCACCCAAAGAGTCTCAGCTAGTCATCTTATAAAATATCCCACATTTGGGGCATGTGGGTGTCTCAGTCGCTAAGCATCTGACTTCAGCTCAGCATGATCTCATAATTTGGGAATTAGAGTCCCACACCAGGTGAGTTCAAGCCCCACTTCGGGTGAGCACAAGCCCTGCATTGGGTGAGCAGGAGCCCTGGGTGATCCCTGCTTCTCTCTCTCTCTCTCTCACTTATTCATTCTCTCTCTCTCTTGTTCTCGCTCTCTCTCTCTCTCTCTCTGCCCCTCACTCATTTGTGCCCTCTCTCTCAAAAAATAAAATAAAAAGAAAATATCCCACATTCTAGATTTGTCTTACTGTCTCCTTTTGGAGCCATTTAACTTGTTCCTCTATTTCCTTAACCAGGAAGTTTGGTTTAGAGACTTGATTAAATGCAGCTAAACATTTTTTTTTTTTTTTAATAACACTGCATGGGTGGTTTCAAACACATGGTAGTATTACTCCATATTGGATCACTTAAGGAGACACATAATATCAAGTTATCCCACTATTAGTGACATTGAATTTTATCACTTGATTAAATACCAATGTTATCATTTGTCCACTATAATACAGACACATATTTTTCTTTGTAATTGTGGGGTGATAGTTTAACACTGTGCCTCATAAACTTTTTACTCAACGATTATAGTAATGATACTGACCAAGTCAATTATTTCCTGGCTATTTCATGTCTTCCTACTTTTGTTCAATAGAATATTTCCTTGATTAAAAAATAAGTGTTTTTCTTGCTCCCTCTTCTTTTTCTCTTCTATTATGCCTAAGTACTTGTGGATCTTTTAAAAACTCAATATATTATAGTCAATTACTTTTGGTAATTGATTCTTTTTGGTGCTTTTACTTTCCCAAAGTTGGCCAATCATGTCCTTTCTAAAAGAGCTCCCCTTGGCAGGATCCCACTAGTCTTCAAGCTTTTTCTTATTTTTTTGACACAAGAGGATAACCTGAGCTCACCTTGCACTTGGCCCCAGACCAAAATTAATGACCTCTCCATTCTTATTTTCTGTTCAACTTTCTAAAAATTATCACCTATTCTGTAATACCACTTCAGAGTTTTTACTAACCAGTTGGAAGCAGCAATTATAATATCTATCATTTTTGGAGCAACCAAAACTAAATGTGGAGAAGTTTTCCCACAGTATCTCATGATGCAACCCTTGCAGGTGAAATAACTAATATTTTATTCATTTTACAAATAGGAAAGGAGAGGCTTAGGGAAATTAAGGAGTTTGCTTAAGGTCAGAGAAGTATGTCCTATCTAAAGCCCATGTGTTCTTTTTTTCTTTGCCAGGTGTTTCTCAGAGCCTTACAAAGGAGCTGATCTGGTCTAAAAAGCCCATTGGTGTGAATATTCAATACCCAGTTATTGAGTAGGTGAGATATTAAAATAATCAGCTTCGATTTTTAATATTAAATTTCTAAAATTGACAATAAATTACTTGCTCAAATAGCTAAAGGCTCAACATATTATCCCTTGGTAGCACATATTCCTGCTTGAAAACTGTAATGCCCCCAAATATAAAGAGAAGGTACCTAACTAGCATTCAATTTATATTTGGACTAAATCTATACTGGTAAATCTACACATCATCTGAATTTAGTAATTAATACTTTTAACTGTCATTAAATGGAAGAGTCATAAATATAGCACAAATTATATTACATAATTTTCTAAGAAGATTTCAAAAAAAACAACATCAAAATTTGGGTTAAGCTATTATTTCTCAGGCATGGAAAAACCAACTTATTCATATGCCTATAATTAGAAATATTGGCTCTAACCACCAAAGCCTGATCTTTGGAAAGCCATGACCACAGTAACCACCTCTGGTCACTTTCTGCATGTAGACACCAATATGACCACTCCAGAAATGCAGAAACCAAAGACTCTACCATGTCCCTCAGCATACGTCTTGTCAACGATACTCGCCCACAAGCCTAAGCCTTTCATGTTAAAGGTCTATTTAAAGCAAGTTTCTCATGCTTTAAGAACATTAAATCACTAAAAAGCAACAATTCGAATACTTATCATTGTACAGAACATTCATATGGTATAATTTGATAAAACCATTAATTAAACAAATATTTATCAAAGCATTCTGGAAGATACAAAGCAAATAAAAACGAGTCTGTAGCTTTAAAAACGTTGTAATTTTCTGCAAATTAAAACCAGAGTAAGATACCACTACAAACCTATTAGAATGGCGAATATCCAGAACACTAAGATACCAAATGCAAGGATGTGGACCAACAGGAACTCCCATCCATTGCTGGTGGGAATGCAAAATGGAACAACCACCTTGGAAGCTAATTTAGCAGTTTCTTACGAAACTAAACATACTCTTCCTGTATAATCCAGGAATTGAAATCCTTGGTATTTATCCAAATGAGCTGAAAACATGTCCACACAAAATGTGCACACAGATGTTTATAGCAGCTTTATTTATAATTGCCAACACTTGGAGCAACCAAGATGTCCTTTAGTAAGTAAATGGTTAAATAAACTATGGAACATACAGACAATGGACTATTATTCAGTACTAAAAGAGATGAGCTATCAAGCCACAAAAAGACAGGGATGAAACTTAAATGCATATTATTCAGTGAGAGAAACCAATCTGGGGGCACCCGGGTGGCTTAGGCAGGTAAGTGTCTGACTTCAGCTCAGGTCATGATCTTGTGGTCCCTGAGTTGGAGCTCTGTGTCCAGCTCTGTGCTGACAGCTCAGAGCCTAGAGCCTGCTTTGGATTCTGTGTCTCCCTCTCTCTCTGCGCTCATCTGTTCATGCTCTGTCTCTCTCTCTTGCTCAAAAAGAAAAATAAACATTAACAAAATATTTTTTAAAAATAAGCCAGTCTGAAAGGCCATTATATACTGTCTGATTCTAACTATATGACATTCTGGAAAAGGCAAAACTATGGAGTCAGTAAAAATAACAGAGGCTACCAGGGGGTCAGGGGAGCAGATGCAGATGAATAGTCACAGCACAAAGGAATTTTAGGGCAGTGAAAACACCTGTATGATATTGTAATGATGGATACGTGTCATTTATACATTTGTCCAAAACCCATACAACATGAGGCCATGTGTTTGTACTGGCAAAAAATCTCCCTAGAAAATAATGAATTAGTGCTAGACCTTTTGACGTGTAGTGATTTACACAAAGGATTTGTGAGTGAGAAGAGCAAGACATAGAAATTTTAAGATATTTCTTTGTAAAATAAACACTAATCCTCATATGTGTAGACATATTTACAAGTACATTTCTACGTAGTATTACATGGTCAGGGATTATGTGAACAGTTAGGCTAAGGGAAGGAGATGGAGATAAAAGGATAAACACGATCTACCATTAAGGATATTTAAAATTACATTATATCAAGGGCACCTGGGTGGCTCAGTCGGTTAAGCCTCCAACTCTTGATCTTGGCTCAGGTCATGATCTCATGGTTTGTGGGTTAGAGCCCTGCATAGGACTCTGCAGCTGACAGCAGAGAGCCTGGTCGGGATTCTTTCTCTCCCTCTCTCTGCCCCTTCTGTGCTTGCTCTCTCTCTCTCTCTCTCTCTCTCTCTCTCTGCCTCTCTCTCTCAAAAATAAGCTTAAAAAGATAAAAGATAAAAATAATAAAATTATACAATATCATCTGTGAATAAAATTCCCAATGAGGAATTCAAACAATTATAGCCTGTCAAATTGACCACTTTGGAGGATATAGACTTTCTGATATTTTTGTGTGTATGTGTATATAATTTTGGTTATATTTATTTATAACCTCACATTTTCTAGAAGTGGGTATTATATAACCCATAAATAAGCAATAAATGTTTAAAACATTCTATTTCAAAGAGGAATAGACTGCTCCCAGCCATAGTCATCAAGGAAGGGTTCTTTGGATGAAATGACATATTATCTGGGTTTAGTGAAAGCAGGCTTGAATTTTGAAAGGTAACGATGTCAAAAGGTGGCATGAATGGAGGGACAGCAATTGGAAAGTAAAAGTCAGTTTTATATATGAAGACATCATATAATCCTACTGGAGAAAAATGAATATTTTTGTAGCAAAATTTCAGGGAACTATTCTAAAATGTACAGGGCAGACTTTTGATACATTTGGGAGGATGGGATGAATTTGGAAAGGTTTAAAGTGAATGGTTACTTCCAATTAACTTTAGGCTATTATGCATACTTATCCAGTAAAATTAATTCCTAGTCTGAAGGGAAACAATGCTTACTGAGCACTTAGTATATCCCAAATATTAGTCATGTGTTGTTAACCACTACCTTCCAACAACCGTCTAAGAGATCAACGTTATCCCTATCTCTACTTAAAGATGGGGCCTAGAGGGGCACCTGGGTGGCTCAGTCAGTTAATCATCCTACTCTTGATTTCGGCTCAGGTCATGATCTCATGGTTCATGGGTTCGAGCACCTCACCGGGCTCTGTGCTGACAGAGCAGAGCCTGCTTGAGATTCTTTCTCCTTCTCTCTCTGTCCCTCCCCCACTCACTCTCTTTCATTAATTAATTAATTAATTAACAAACTAAAAAAAAAAAAAATATGGGGCGTAGAGAGGCTATGTGATTTGACCAAGGACACACAGCTAGCAACTATGCAGGGATTCAAATCAGACAGTCTTAAAACAATAATGAGACACCACTACATACCTATTAGAATAGCTAAAATCCAAAAAAACTAACAATACCGGTTGCTAAGATAAGAAGTAGCAGGAATATATATTCGCTGCTGGTAAGAATGAAAAATGGTACAACCCCTTTGGAAGAGAGTTTGGAAGTTTCTTACAAAGCTAAATATAGCCTTACAATATGGTCCAGCAATCGTGCTTCTAGATATTTACTCAATTCATGTGAAAAGTATGTTCACACAAAAGTCTTCGCATAAATATCTACAGCAACTATATTTATAATTGCCAAAAATTGGAAACAACCAAGATGTACTGAAATAGGTGAACAGATAAGCAAACTGCAATATATCCATTGACTTTAAAAAAAGGGAATATTATTAAGCCACACCAAAACATCTTAAAAATGTATTGTTAAATGAAAGGCACCAGTTTGAAAAGACCATATGCTGTATGATTTCATTTATGTGAGCTTCTGGAAAAGGCAGAATTTTAGAGCTGGTGAAAAGATCAGTAATTGCCAGACTGTTGAGGAGGGAGAAAGGTTAATGGGTGAAGTACAGGGCACTTTTTGAGGCAGTGAAACTATTCTGTATGATTCATTATGATGGATATATGACAGTATGTGTTTGTGAAAACTCAGAACTATACAGCACAGAACGGATTTTAATGTATGCAAGTTTTTTTAAAAAAATAATCCAGGAGGGCAAGAGATCCCACAATGTGACAAAACAGCCTAACTGTATTACAAATGTATGAAATGACCTCACTGAGGGGGGTGGTAAAGTAAGGTACTGACCTGAGTAATTTTGGAAATGAATGAAGACGGTAAAACTTAGGCAAAGTCAATATTCATGGGCATTGTAATCTAGTTGGTAAAGTTGTTTCTCACAGGGGTGTGGGTTAAGAAATCTAAAACAACGATGCATGTATACTGAAATTAAACAATTAAGTGGTAGGTGGTGGATAGTGGGAGCCAAGTTTCTCAGTGTTGGCATGGAAATTTCAGAAAAGCAAGGAGGGGAAGGTTAGCATGATCCTTTGGTATACCAGATGGGAACTGGAGACATCAGTATGAGCTCATGCTTAGCTTAATATAAAGATGGATACATATAACAATATTTACAGATAGGTATAGGCACATGGATTACCATACACACATAAATTTCCTTCTCTGAAAGCTGGGAGGGTCTAGAATTAGCAGGACCATCCACCTCAGCTCCTGGCAATTCCTAGTCCCTCCCTGCTTTTTGTTTTTCCTCCCTAACCCTTGCCACCTTCTGACATCTCTGTCTCTCTTTTCGAAATGTATTTGTTTATGATTACTCTTCCCCTTCTAGGATGTAAACTCTAAGGAGCAAGAAGGTTTTCTATTCACTGTGATTTCCCTGGCTCCAAGAACTGAAGTTGGCTCCGACCTGTTGAATGACTGAGTGTTTGAAAAGTGATGGAGAGTGCACCATGGCTAATCAGTCCATAATTGGTAGGCTAACCATGAAAGTCAACCCTTGGACATATCCTGCCATTACCTTGCTAGGAAGCAAGGAGTGTTAGGATCAATGGACTGCTTCTCAACAGAATACTATGCTTCTAGTGAAATATTCAATGTTCCAATTTTGTACTCTCATCAAATAATGGCATGTGCAAGCCCAATATTTCCTCTTTGTGGAAAGAATTTTGGCTTCCCAAACAAGAAAAAAAACTTCTTCTTAATATTCCTTTAAGTACAAAGGAAAATGAATATATTTGGATGTTTTTCTTCCTAGAAAATTGGAATTTATTGTTTGGCTTTGGTAACTTAAATATATGGGCTGTATCTTGTTAAAATTATTTTTTTGTTCGGTGGTGCATGTATTTGTTGAACACCTACAACATATTTATCAAGTGGTAAGTGCCTAGTATGTACCAAGTAATATACCAGACAGCTTAATAAAACTGACAAATTGATTTTACTGGACTTCAGTTTTCATTACAACAAAAATTATATAAGGTAACTGAAATTTTGTACCCTGTGATCAGCATCACCCTACTTCTCCCTCCCTCCAAGTCCCTGGAAACTACCATTCTACCCCTACTTCTATGAGTCTGCCTACTTTAGATTTCACAAATTATGGACTGAATGTGTCTCCCCAGGATTCATATATTGAAACCCTACTCTCTAAGGTGACGGTATTAGGAGCAGGGGTCTTTGGGACACAATTAGAATTAGACGAGGTCATGAAGGCAGAGCCCTCCTGAATAGGATCAGTGCCCAGCAGAGTTTGCTTCTCTCAGCACCTGCCATGAGAGGACACAGTGAGGAGTCAGTGGTCTGCAATCCCAAAGAGGGATTTGACAGGCACCCAACCATGGTGACACTCTGATCTCAGGTTTCCAGCCTCCAGGCTGTAAGAAATAAATTTCTGTTGTTCATAAGCCAACTTATGTATAGTAATTTGTTATAGCAGCCCAAAGGGACTAAGACACACATATAAGTGTGATCATGCAGCAGAGCTTCGGTTATGCAAGATGAGTAAGTTCTGAAGATCTACTGTAATTCTGAATATCAATGTGACTATATTTCACAACACCACATTGTAAATCTAAAATTTGCTAAGAAGATCAATCTTACGTGTTCTCACCATGAAAAAAGGGGGGAAGGGGAAGGGGAAAGAAGGGAAGGGAAGGAGAGGGAAAGGAAGGGGAGGGGAACGGAGAGAAGGGAAAGAAAAAGGATGACTTTGTAAAGTGACAGATGTGTTAATTAGCTCAATTGTGGTGATTATTTCACAAGGGATAGGTATATCAAAACATTTGAGTTGGACACCTAAAATTTTTACTTGTCAATTAAACCTCTTTATTAGTTGAAAAACTATACAAATTATTATCTTGGACTTTAAAGTCACCATATTCTGCATTTTGTGCATACATATGAATCCTGAAAGTGAATGCTGGTCCATTGCCCATTATTCTAAAACTTTGCTTCTGGGTATCCACCCACAGGACACCTCTCATTGCTCCCATGCTAAGTTTGTATTGTGAAATGGGCAATTACAACAACTACAGCCTGAGAAGGCCATAGTAATCAGGAGCTAGACCCCCCAGTGAAGAAAGATCCTTTGCACTGTGTCTGTGAGCTCAACCCCCGACTTTGGTGTTCATTTTCTTCCAATGGCCCACACTTGACACTCTTTTTTGGAAACCTGCTCTCAGGGGTTCCCAGAACCCATTTGCCTGCAGGCATCCCATACACCAGCAAGTGCTGGGGTGTTTTCATCCCCTGGGGGCATCCCTTAGCCAGTGACGGCCAGATACAGACTAAGAAAGTCCAGTTTCCTAGACTTTGTCCAGTGGAGACAAACTAAGGCTTAACTTGCACACCTGAGTTTTCCCCTACAGAATCAAGGGAGCCCCTGTTGTACTCCACAACTGACGAGTTTCATTTCCATCCCTGCCTTGTTTCTTCTACCCTCTGACATATTTCTCCCAGAAACACTTCCCTAATAAATCATTTCCTGCCAATATTTGTCTCAAAGTCCACTTATAGGAGCCCCCTCACTTTCAGGCATCCTCTTACAGATGCCCTTTCCTTATTCTGTAGTAACAGGGAATCATGGGTAAACCCTTAGTGACACAGCAATGACAATATTACTTCCCAGAAGGCAGCCCATAGAGGTTCTTCCAAAATATTTTTATTGAGAAAATATATACATGTGTTTGTATGTTTTCAGTTGCAAGGAGAAAATTAAATAAAACCTTTCAATGCTCTGGAATATTAATTGTTCTTATTGAGAAGTGATTCCTTTTTGTATTTCCTTCTTCACATTTACTCAACCACACAGCCGCAGGGAAGCTTTATTTTTCTCACTCTGTTTTCCTCTGAATGAGCTCATAATGCCATGATATCACTCTCACCAGGGTGTTTAGTTTCAGCAGCTCAGTTTAAGCCCGCACTTGCAAAAAAATGTACTTTCCCCCTTGGCTCAAAGATGGGGTGACGGCAGCGTTGTCTTCACGGCCCGGCTCAGGTTCCACCTGATTCACTCCAAGCTGTGTGTCTACCCAGAGGACGGCGGTGAGCCATGCAGGCAGCCTGTCTGAGCTCGTCAACACAGAAAGCCCTATTCCCTCATCCGGTCTGGGCAGGCCAACTGCCATAGTGAGAGGTGAATACAGCCCTTAAGAATTAGAAGATTCCAAGGCTAGAAGGCCATGTGAGCCATAGTGGTCAGATCCCTCACTTTCCAATGAAGCTGCTCAAGGTCATGGGAGATTTGGGTGCCAGATCTGAGATTAGAACCAGGGTGTCCATACCACCATCTCCCTGCTTCACACAGGACTAGATTTTGTCTCTTTCCCTTGAAATAGGCCCCTTTAAGTTTCTGCCTGTGACAGGAGTGGTTTTTACCACCACTCCCTATATGGGAAGGACAGATGGAGATCTTCCAGATGAGTCACAGCTTTGGCTTTTCATTCAGGGAATGTCTACTGTGGGTGAAGTTAGACACGGCCATTTTATACCATGTTGACCAGCAAATGACCTCGTGTGCAAAACTCAGCAATACAGGGAGGTGTGGAAGGTATTGTTACTCAGAGTTATAAAATGGAAACTCCTGATTCTAATGCATTAAAGTTACATGCCAATTGTACTCCTACAACCTTAACTAACAGCAGTGTTATATTTTTTCTTTACTATTGAATATTTTGGTAAAAAATATTGTCAACAGTAGGCAACTTTAATGATTGTCATTACTCCAAGTTCTAGCACTTTCTTGATTTAAGCAACTATTTTTATTAGTGACAAAACCAACTACTAATACTCCTATATCAGGAGTTTTACAATAACTAATATTTCTTTAATTTTCACTTAAATGGATTGAGTTGAAAATGAAATAGAAGGTTTAAATTTCAGCATAATTTTATGCAGAAGCAGAGCTCAGGAAAGGAAATAAATTACATTCATTTCTAGTCAATTTTATTAACAGAAGTCATCATTTACAAAGCACAGCAGGGAGGGGTGGGTAATTTTATGTGTCAACTTGACGAAGCCTTGGAATGCCCAGATATTTCCTCAAATTTTACTCTGGGTGTTTCTCTCAAGGTGTCTTAGATGAGTTTAACACTTGCATTGATAAGACTGAGTAGACTACCTTCTGTAATGTAGGTGGCCCCTATCCCACCAGTTGAAGGTCTGAGTAGAACCAAAAGGCTGCCACCTCCTCAAATAAAGAAGTCCTTCTGTCTGACTGTTTTGAGCTGGTACATCAGTTTTTTCCTGCCTTCAGACCCAGACTGAAACATCAGCTCTTTCTGGGTCTCAAGTCTGCCAGCATTCAGACTGAAACTACACCATAAGGTCTCCTGGGTCTCCAGCTGGCAGATGACAGACAGATATATTTTATATATTTCAGTATATCTATAAATATAGATTGGATTATTATATATATAATCTACTATTGTTTCTGTCTCTGGAGAATCCTAATGAAAGCACCTACTATGTGCCAGGCATTATTGTTAATTTCACAACAAAGCAATGGGATCCATATTATTCTCCTCATTTTTCACAGGAGAAAACAGAGCTATGTTAAGTTTTAATGACTCAACTCAAGACTACATAGTAAAGAATATTTCCAGGATTGAAACCCAGGTCTGTCTGCTGTCAAATCAAAGCCTGCAGTCTACATACTACCCCATCTCCCTGAAGCTTTCTTTCCAGTTTTGTAAGGATCTGAAAATATCTTTGTTCACTCTCCTGCCTTGGTAGTACAGTGGAGCGTCAGAGTTGAAGACTTTTTGATGTGTTGGGACCACGCTGCACCTCAAGACTGTTGTTCTTGATCACAAATTTTTTTTGTACCAGTCTGTGTGTATAAATGTTTTAAGTTAAGGGGTGCCTGGGTGGCTCAGTCAGTTAAGTGTCTGGCTTCGGCTCAGGTTATGATCTTAGGGTTCATGAGTTCAAGCCCATGCATCGGGGTCTCTGCTGTCAGCACAGAGCTTGCTTTGGATCCTCAGTCTCCCAATCTCTCTGCTCCTCCCTCACTCACAGTCTATCTCTCTCTCTCTCTCAAAAGAAACTTTTTTTTTTTAAAAAAAATAAACGTTTTAAGTGCAAATTACTGTCTTAAATCTGGACTGACAATAGGCTATGTCCCTAAATACTGCCTTCACCAAGATTTTAGACATGGACCATGCAAAATTCATCCACAAGTCAATGCACTTATGTCAACAAAAAGGACATCCAGGCCTTGGTCTACTCTGGCTCACTACTCCTCAGCACCTCCAAAGAGACAAGGCAGGATTTCCATTTGGGAACCAGGAGCTTTGCAAAGGAACTACACTGGCATGTGGTAGAGTACTGGAAGTTTTGTCAGAGCTAAGACTTCACTGGGCTCGACTGTACACAGATAGTGATGCTGAGTTTCAAATACAGAGGAAGCGGAAGACCAACAGATTGTTTTGCTGTGTAGTGGTTTCATTCCACGGAACTCTCTTTGAAGTCGAGGGGACGGGTGCCTGCAGCAGATACAGAGTGCAGAGGGCCGCCGAGAATGGCGCTCATGTGTCACTCTTGGATACTTTTAACTTGGCTATTTTTAAGTCAAATGTCTTCAAATATGTCAAAGACACTTGTTCTAATTAAGAATAAAGGCCATGGTAAGTTGGGATTTTTTTCTAACTAAGCCAATTTTTTAGCTCTTTAAACACAATTGAATGCATCTGGAAGTTTTTGTTCAATTATGAAAACCACATTTTTCCATCCGTATGAATGGCCGATCCAAATTCTCCATGTTTATTTTTTAAATTTTTTTTTTTTTAACGTTTATTTATTTTTGAGACAGAGAGAGACAGAGAGAGACAGAGCATGAACGGGGGAGGGGCAGAGAGAGAGGGAGACACAGAATCGGAAGCAGGCTCCAGGCTCTGAGCTGTCAGCCCAGAGCCCGATGCGGGGCTCGAACTCACGGACCGTGAGATCGTGACCTGAGCTGAAGTCGGAGGCTTAACCGACTGAGCCACCCAGGCGCCCCCAAATTCTCCATGTTTAAATACTTTAACACACACACACACACACACACACACACACACACACGTAAATAGTCTGTATATGTGTGTCAGTGTGAGTTAATGTGTGTGTTTGTGTATGTATCTGTGTATATCAATACCAAGTAAGGGAAATAAATGTTAATCTCAAGGCCAGTTATACATGGTAAATTCTAAATACTTTATTATTAAGTACCCCAACTAGGATGTTTCTATTTCAATGCCAAAATAGAGAAGAAATAAAATTATGATAATTTTATCCCATTACAGGTATTTACAGTATTTTGGACAAAGAAAATTCCCATCTTGACCTATCAGTGACTTTTCAAGTGTAATAAATTATCTTTGGTCAACTTGGCTAAAGCAAAATCTCATGGAAACACACATACATACACACACACACACACACACACACACACACACACAACTTGTTTCAGAATATGAAAAAAGAAAATTACTTATCACCTTTGAAAGGAATACTGTAAATGCCAATTGGAGTATCCAAAAATTTATAAATGTAGAAGGTAAACATTGAGTTGTAAGAAGTATACAAGAGATGGTGTTACAACATGGTTAGCCACCCAAACCCAAAGCACTGAGAATTCATTTTGACCAGGGCTATTAAGGATGGGAAAAACTATGTGGGAGTCAAGGACAAAGATGTTATAAAAGGAGGCATAAAGACTGGAAAAGTATGACATATCCATGGAACAGTGAAGAAACCTTCCTGACTAGAATTCAGTGTCCTGAGAAACATATGTCAATGAGTGGGATGGGGCCAGCTAATGAAGTACTCAGTTCGAAGGTATTCAGATTAGACTGGGGATTGAGGCTTAGTTAATTTTCAGCATGAATGATATGGTATAAATGGTGTTTGAGGAAAACTAATGTCATCACTGAGGCCAAAAGGAGATCAGCTAGAAGGTTTTCTGACACCCAAGACTATGTTAGGCTCACCTGATACATGCAAACATAGAGCTCTGCTTCCTTCATTACATTTATCATGCTTAAACTTACTTCTTCTAGGCCTACCTTTTTCATTAGACTATAAATGTCATGGAGACAGGAAATCTGTCTTCTCACAGTAACTATTGTGCCATTTAGCATACTACCTGGCACATAGTAGCTACCCAATATATAACGTTGAATAAGTGACTATTACTGAATCCAGGCCCATGAGATAATAAATAGCTGAACTACAATCATACATATGATAACAGAGAAAGATACTATAACCACTGAAAATTAGGTTACATGATTTCATGCAAAAGACGAGAGGGAGGAGGATGAGACAAAATATTAACAGCTTGCATCTGGACAGACCCTGAGCATTTACATAGTGCTTTCTCAGATATTTAATGATTTTGAGCTCTCCTACCCCATGTATCCAATATTAAATAGCCAAAATATGTGGATACCAATAACAAAATCCAAGAATTGAATTACAGCACCTGTTCAAAGGATATAATAAATTCAATCATGATGAGGTTGAATTTGGAAAGAAGACAAAATATTGAAATGTAAACGTCTAGTATTCAGTTGAACATATGGAACACCTAAGCGAAAGGCTGAGTCTCAACATATAAAGTTATAGTCTTTCAGCCAGGAAAAATCATGAGAAGCTTTCAAGTGAAAACAAGATTAGCTTAATAATGTGTTCATTCTGATTATTAAAAATTCACTTTATGGTAGGTATCAACTGCATTGGCCAATCTGTATATTCAAATAAACTAAAAATTCTTATTAGTTTCAAGCCTATACAGTACTTTTTTTTTTTAATTAAAAGAAACAGATTTATAAGTGAAGGCAATGTCCTCAAATCCAAGCTGTCATGCTCCTACACTGATAAAGCCTGCTGGCTAGTAATTACGTTTCCATTGGGAAGCATCACTGTAAAACTGCACTTTCTTCAGAGAGGAAGATATGCCTGACTTTCCTCCAGGGGAGCAAGTATAATGCAGTGTTTTCTTCACGGTAGGAACATTTTTTATGAAAAATCAGCAAATAAATACCTATTTCTCATACGTATATATCACGAGGCCCTTTTGAGGCACTGAGTGTTAATGGAAATAAAATTCATAATATCTCTTTCTCTATTTCTTTCTCTATTTTTTCTCTCTCTCCAGGAATTGAGTCCAGAATCATGTTGCTATGCCTGCAATTTTCTAAGCAATTCACATACTGACTCTGAAAAAATGAATCCTGAACAAATGAGAAAATCAAAACAACTTAAGATATCTACTCCTATCTATGCTATAAGCACATACATCCTTCAAAGTATATTCATATTCTTACAATCTGACTTCCTCAAATTTCTATCATAGCACTTCTAATTTTTCTTTCAGCTTTTGGTGAAGGAGCAAATTTTTGGTTAGAATTGTTGCTTATAATTCAACTTTCCTGGTTTTCGCACAAGAAAAAAACATATTGAAACTTTCCCATCAAACATTTTGCAATTTAGCAAAACCTTGAAATGAAAAATTTTCCAGAAGTTTTCAGAGAAAAATATGATCAAATGGCTTAAGCCAAAGCCAAGACTTCGACTTGAGACTTCACCATTTTCTTGGGTTCTGAGCTATTAAGAAAAACATGATAGGCAATTTGTAAAACTAAATGACATATTTTTTGGAAGAAAATGTCCTTAGATAAATTAGATTACAGTGACATTTCACTGAAACATGAACCACTAGAATATGGAATGTAATGGATGACATCTGACTTAAATCCCATCCAAGAAGTTTGTTATCGGAAGTGCCTCCACATGGCACATGGCACCACCTCACCTAGAAAATTAGCTAATACAGCAGCCTTTGAGGCACCACAAAAGTGGTTCTCTCCTCTCTCTCTCTCTTTCTTTTTTTTAATTAAGATGTAATTGACATATAACATTCTATTAGTTTCAGGTGAACAAAATGGTTTGATATTTGTAGATTTGGTGAAATGCACACTCCAGTAAGTATAGTTAACATCCATCAACAATGGCTTTTCTTTGAGTTTTTGAAAACACTTTTGGACAATGAGTGACAAGTTTCGATGACTGCTTTCTCAATGAGGTCTTTCCCATCCTGTACAGAATTCCATTTTGGAGCACAAGGTAAGCAGCCTTTTCTCACTCTTTCCTAACCTTCAGGGTTTCTCAGGAATGGCCAGTCAAAAAGCCTCTTCTTGTCTACAGGGACAGACCTTCTTAAATGTGGAGTGGGCATGCCCTAACGGGATGAGATTCAAGGGTGATATGGAGCCCCTGCATCTTCATTCATAACTGTCCTATTTGCCTGCTTAAATTCCCACACAGAGTGATTTCATTTAGGTGATTCATGGCCTGAGCCATGGTTCATGACCCAGAATGGAGCAGGAAGATGCTGGGAGGAAAAAAGGGATGAAAAACACATTCTTCAGGATTTTACTTGAGTCATCTTTCTCTTCTCCCTCCTCCTCTCCTATCCTCCTCCTCCTCCTTCTCTTCCCTCCCTCCTCCATTCTCCTTCCTTCTCCTCCTCCTCTTCTCCTCCTTCTCCCTATCACCCTCTCTGTCTCACTTTCTCTCTCTCCCTCAAATAGTGAGGTAGATTCAGGACCAGCAAAGGGGAATATTGAGCTCTAGGGACCATGCAGCACTCCAGCATCAGCACCAAAGAGTCAGCAGAAGAGGAGTGGACTGAGCTCTAAACCTCTGCACATTCCAGTAAGTGTTTGCCCAAAGAAAGGTGCAGGAGATTTTATTTGCCTTGTGGCTATTTCAAAACCAGGAGCAGGAGCACTTTTATTTGCTCCCTTATTTGAATTTGGTACTGGAAGACCCAGAGTAAAGTCACTAGAATTAAAACTCTTCTGATACAGAATCTCATATTCATCTGCCTTCTGTAAGGCCGGATCTTACTAATGCACTATAATTAGGTTTCAGATCAAAGGGCTTATCATATTTTTAATATTATATGTTTTCTAGGAGCTGGAGCAGTGATCTACAAAGCAGGGCTCATAAGTAACAGAGGTACAAGGTATGAGATATTGAGATATGAGGACATATAAGAAGTTAAAAAGGAAAAATTAACTTAAATTTTAAAGTACAAATAATGACATCTTTACTAGACCCAGATATCAGGTGCTACTCATCATGTTAAATACATGAAATCTCCAGGTCATTTCATCATAACAAGCAAACAGGAGTTGGCAGTGGAACCTTCACTCATGTGATCACTTTCTACTTATAATCAAATGGATCGATTTAGACACAATTATTCTAATCCTCACAAAGTGGGAACATTTTCTACTTGAAGCATATTTCAGAATACATGATTCTAAAGGTATATATAAAACATTCCATCCAAGGAAAAAATTTTCCTTAAGTACCACAGAAGAATCCCCTGGTTAAATCACATAAAAAGAGACATAACAAATATTACAAATTTAAGAAGACTGAAATCATACCAAGTATATTTTCCAACCAAAGTGGTACAAAACTAAAGATCAACAATAAAACAAAGCTGGAAAATCTACAATGTAAATATTAAATATTTAATATGTAGATACTGAACAACACACTACTGCACAAACAATGGGCCAAATAAGAAATCAACTGGAAAATCAAAGTATGTCTCATACTTCGAGAAAAGAAGACCAGAGCACCACCTACTCTGGCCTGCTTCTGTTTTTCTTTGAAAAAGAAAACACAATATTCCAAAACCTATGGGATGCAGCAAAAGCAAATGTTACAGTGAAATTGATGCCATAAATGACTGTATTAAGGAAGAAGTTCAGGGTTGCCTGGGTGGCTCAGTCAGTGAAGTGTCCAACTCTTGATTTCAGCCCATGTCATGATCTCCTAGTTCATAGATCCAGCCCAGCACTGGGCTCTGTGCTGATATCATGGAGCCTGCTTAGGATTCTCTCTCTCTCCTCTCTCTCTCTGCCCCTCCCCTCACAAGGCCTCAGACTCACTCTCTCTCTCAAAATAAATAAAAAATTAATTTTTTAAAAAAGAAAAAATGTTCAAGTAAACATTATGCCACAAGAAACTAGAAAAAGAAGAAACTTCGCTGAAATTTAGTAAAGGAAGGAAACAACAAAGAAAAATCAGAAATAAATAAAATAAAGACCAGAATAAATAATAACAACATTGAAAGTAATGACCAGTTTTTCAAAAAAATAAAATTTGCAATGTCTGAACTACATTAACTACCAAAGAGAGAAAAAATATTCAAAAACCAAAATGAGAAATGGAAGAAAACACAATACAACAGATAACCACAGAAATACAAAGTGTGAAAATAGATTACTATAAACAATACATACTAACAATCAGATAACTTAGGGGGAAAAAAACAGATAATTCCTAAAAATTTGCAAGTTACCACAATTGAATGATGAATCTTGAACCCAAGAAATAGGAAATCTTCTTAGACCAATAAAAGAGAGAAAAAGACTCAAAAACCAAAATGAGAAATGGAAGAAAAAACAATACAACAAATAACCACAGAAATATACAGTATGATAACAGATAACTATAAACAACTACATACTAACAAATCAGGTAACTTAGAGGAAAAAAACAGAGAATTCCTAAAAACACACAAGTTACCACAATTGAATCATGAATCTTAAATCCAAGAAATGGGAAATCTTCCTAGACCAATAATAAGAATGAAAGTTGAATTAGGAATCAAAAATCACCCAGCACAGAAAAGCCCAGACCACATGGTGCCATTGGTGAATTCTACCAAACATTAAAAAAATAATAATAATTAACAGCAATCTTTATTAAAATCTTACAAATAATGGAATAGAGGGAACTCATTCAAAATCATTCCATGAGGCCAGTACTACCCTGATACCAAAGCAGGATAAAAACAAAACAAGAACAAAAGCCTAGTTTGTCCAATATAAGTATCGCTACTCTGACTTTCTTTTTACATCCATTTGCGTGATATATCTTTCTCCATCCCCTCATGTTCAATCTGCAGGTGTCTTTATGTCTAAAATGAATCTCTTGTAGGCAGCATATAGATGGGTCTTATTGTTTTATCCATTTTGACACCCTATGTCTTTTGTTGGAGCATTTAGTCCATTTACATTCAAAGTAATTATTGATAGATACGTATTTATTGCCATTTTATTACTTGTTTTATTATGGTTTCTGGAGATTTTCTCTGATCCTTTCTTGTCTTTGTCACTTTTGGTCTCTCCTTTGTACTCAAAGAGTACCCTTTAATATTATTTGCAGGACTGGTTTAGTGGTCATAAACTCCTTTAGTTTTTGTTTGTCTGAGAAACCCTTTCTCTCTCCTTTCATTCTGAATGATAGCCTTGCTGGAGAGAGTATTCTAGGCTACATATTTTTCCCATTCAAAACGCTGAATATATCATGTCACTCCCCTGGCTTGCCAAGTTTCTGTTGAGAAGTCTCCAGCAAGCCTATTGGTTTTCCTTTGTAAGTTAAGGATTTCTTTTGTCTCGCTGTTTTTAAGATCTTTTCTTTTATCACTATATTTTGCTAATTTAATTACAATGTCTTGATGTTGCCCTGCTTTTGTTGATTTTGATGGGGAGTTCTCTGTGTTTTCTGGATCTGGATGTCTGGTTTCCTTCCCCAGAGTAGGGAAGTTTTCTGCTATTATTTCTTGAAATAAATTTTCTGCCCTCTGTCCTCTCTCTTCTTCCTTTTTTTTTTTTTTTTGTGATTTTTTAATGTTTATTTATTTTTGAGGGAGAGAAAGAGAGAGAGAGAGACAGAGATACAGAGCACAAGTGGGGGAGGGGCAGAGAGAGAGGGAGACAGAACCCGAAGCAGGCTCCAGGCTCTGAGCTGTCAGTGCAGTGCCCAACATGGGGTTCGAACTCACAAACTGTGAGATCTTGATCTGAGCCAAAGTTGGATGTTCAACCGACTGAGACACCAGGTTCCCCTCCTCTCTCTCTTCTTCTTTTGGGACTCCTATAATACAAATGTTAGTACATTTGATGGAGTCACTGAGTTCCCTAAGTCTACTCTAATGTTACATAATTCTTTCTTTTGTTTTGTTCAGCTTCATTATTTTCCATTATTATGTCTTCTAAGTCACTAATACATTCCTCTGTTTCTTCTACTACATTGAGCCCATTTCCAATATCACTTACTCCATTCTTCATCAGTGATTCTTTCTTAACTCTTGTATCTCTGTGGTAAGTGTCTCCCTGATGTCCTCTATTCTTTTTCTCAAGCTCAGTAAGTATTCTTATGATTGTTGTTTTAAATTCTCCATAAGGCATGTGAGTTATACTCTGTTTTGCTTAGATCCCTGGCCCATGGCCTTATCTGTTCTTTCATTTGGGATAAATTCCTCCCACTTGGCATCTTGTCTAAAGTCTCTGCCTTTTTTTTTTGTGTTAGAAAAGTCAGTTATGTCTCCTGTTCCTGGAAGTAGTGGCCTTATGAGGAAGAGTTCGTGTAGCGTCCAGGGCCTGGCACTTCAGGGAGTGTGTTTCCGGTGGTTGCTGTGTGCTCTGCTGTTGTGTTTTGGTTGCTCTACTCTTCAGGACAGTTGTCTGCAGACACTCTCCTTGCCTGCCATGGGCAGTTTCTGGTCCCTGGCCTGAATGTGGCATGTTTTAATTAGGCAGGCTCTGGTCTGCTTGTGAAATGAGACCTGATACCAGCTCCACCAGGAGTGAGGCCCCGCAGAACTCTCTTCTGGTTGAGAGACATACTGTGGGCAGGGGTTTGTGCCGGTTTGCTGGGGGGAGAGGTCTGCCATGCTGGGACTGAGGCAAGTTTGACTGAGAAGGGCAGTCCCCCCCAGAACACAGGGTGGTGGGGCTTGGCGTTAAGCAGCCAGTGTCGGCACTGTGTTGCCTCCCGCCAGTGACTCTGTGTTTAGGCTGAGGGGTAGGAGAGAAAAATGGCACAGGCCAGCTCCCCTGCTCCCAGAGAGGTATCTCTGTGAATGCTGCCTCCCAAGGATGCCTTTCCAGATGAGAGAATAATCTCTACCTTGTGTGCCCCAGGCATTCTTCAAATCACCGTTTCCCTGCTGTCTGCTCCCAAGTTGTTTGCCTGATTTTTCTCCCTCAGGGCTCTACTCTAGCTAAGCCCACTGATCTTTGTCAGGACTCACAAAATTCAGCCCCTCTCATTTTCCAAGCCAATGGCTTTGAGGAAATGTTCACCTTGTGAGTTCCCCTGTTGCTTCTCTCTCTCTCTCCCTTCTCTGCAACAAGGGCTCCCTCCCCTCCACAGCACCCTTATCCATTTCTTTCCTAAACCACATCCCTGGGCCTCCTACCTTCTTTGATGTGGCCTCTTCTCTCCCTTTAGTTGTGGAGTTTGTTCTGTCAATCTTCAGGCCAATTTCTGGGGTATTTAGGGGTGATTTGATAGTTATCTAGTTGCGTTCATGGGACAAGATGAGCCTAAGGTCCTCCTTTGCTACCACCATCTTTGATCTCTAATCCTTGAAACTATTTTTAAAAGTAATTTGGAAATAAGACTATACATCCAGCAGTATCTGGGATGAACTTTACCTTAAATGTATACACTAAAGAAAATAAGGGCACCATTCCAATCAGCAAGACACTTAAAAATATTGGTGACTTTATCTCACCTACTTGAGTTTCTATTTTGTGTTGTTTTATATAAAATAAAGCTCTCCCCCTTTTAGATTTGAGAAGAAATTATGTGGGTTTTTTGTATGAAAAGTTATTTTATAATAATATAGTTGTAAGAAACTGTAGAGGTTTTTGAATTCTATCACCTACAAAATTCTCTCTAAAACTTCCATGATAGACGGCCATGAAGTTTTTATATGAAAATTTGCTATACTGGATGTCTCTTTTGTGGGACTGCTCAAAATTATCAGAAAACTCTTTCTTTAACAAGTTGATAACTGTGTTCTTACAACTTCTTTTTCCATTTCCCAGCCATTCAAATATTTTCCAGGTTGACTATTACCAGTTCCTCCTATCGCCTATTTTATTGTGTTTTTTGTTTATTTGTTTGTTTGTTTGTTTTACATGCTTTGCTCTTTGTTTCTTGTCTCTGGATGGATTTTACTTTGCCCCCTCTCACTCTAAAACCTCGAAACATCCTTGGATGATACCTAATTAGTGTAGCAGGGAATAAAATAATTTTCTTTCTTTCTCATTTATTCCACAAATATTAAATAAGAAACTACTATGTGCCAAGCACTTTTTAAGACACTGGAGGTACAATGCTAAAAAGATGGTTAAACTCCTACTCTGAGAGCTTAGCTAGAGTGAGGTTTCCATAGACAATTGGCTAGCAATACATAAACAAATAGGCAAGAGATATGACATGGGCATAAGAACCAGGCAGAGAAGTACAACAAGGAGATAGGACAGAGAACAATTTAGTGGCTAATTTGAGATGGGTGATTCACAATAGCCTTGCTGAGGAAGATTAGATTTATGCTAAAATTTGGAAGAACCTATCAGGTGCAGGCAGCTTATGCAAAGGCCCTGAAGAAGTAGTTTAGCATAGAATTGGAGCAAGTTGAGGAGGGCTGGAGTAGAGGGAAGAAGAACGAACAGTATAAAACGAAACTGTAAAAGAAAACAGGGACAAATAAATGAAGGACCTTGTACTATATGCTAAGAATATGTAATTTTGTGCTGATTTTATGCTGAAGACCCTTAAGGATGTCAAACAAGACCAGATCTCTCACCAACTCCATTTCATATTCCATAACTATTTACTGCTGAGTTCCTAATCAGCCAACCATTGATGTAAGTTCTAGGATTTGCCATCTCTAGGCAATAATATTCTCTTCTCTACAAAGTATTTGACCATTGCCACATGGAGGCAAAAGTTATTCCTTCATGATCCAAAGAACCTGTTGATTCTTGACAACCTAGCAGCCATCACATGACATGGTCTTATTCAATGCCTGGAAAAAATTATATTTTTAAAGGTCGTCAATTAAAATTGTAGGCTATTCCCGGAAATGACAAAATAAAAAAGCCTAACCAATATCTAATATTCTGTTACTTGGAATTCTTGAGTGCCTCAAATATAAAAAGAATAACAGGAAGAATTAAACCAAGCGGTATCAAAATTAGGATAAGAATTTAAATTTTATGGTATGAGTGATGCAATAAGCATAATAAAATGAGTTTTACTTGAAATGTCACTTGAGAATTTCAAACCCCTCATAAGTCTCCCAGGTACCTCACTTTTAAAAATAAAATGTTCAAGTTTTCATGACCTGCAATCCTATAGCCACAAAAACAAAACCGTTTTTTGTTTGAACTTCTTACAAAAGGAACTTGCTGGCCTATTTTCTTATAATTACTGAACACATATTCCCTGGTTAATGACTTACATGTTGATGCATAATTTCATAGTTTGTGTTATACTTCTAAATCATTATCTACTATAAATAAATGGTTGTGTCAAAATAACCTAGAATCTTATTTTGAATTGATTATTAGAACAAAGCTAAGTTCACTGGTTAAATACTGGTGAATCACAGGTGAACATCCTTTAGCTGTGTATTTTGGATTGGTCTCCTTTTTCCCTAAAATTATTATGTAAACTGATACTGTTGGGAAAAAAGCTAGTTTTTAATCTGTCAGTGATTCTATAAACACTGTCCCATAACTCATCATTGCACTTACATAAGAACACTTGCCCTCAAGAAACCACTTCTACCTTTTGATCATACACTGGAATACATCTCACTGAAGACTAGTGACCATTTTTAACACTAGTATAACAAGAGGATATTAGACTTCAGCTCTTAAAATTTCTGAGCTTAAGTTTATATAATAATCATAAACTATCTTTTGCTAGGGTGTTCCATAATGACTGGTTATTATGAGCTGAATTGTGTCTCCGTAAAAAAAAATTCATGCAAAGTCCTAGCCCCAGTACCTCTGAATGTGACTGTGTTTAGAGATAGTGACTTTACAGAAGTGATTAAGTTAAAATAAAGTCCTTAAGATGGGACCTAAATCCACTATGACTGACGTACTCACAAGAAGTGGAAATATGGACATAGACACGCACAAGAGGAAGATGATGCAAAGACACAGGAGGAAGATGGCCATCTACAAGCCAAGGGAGAAAAGCCTGGAACAGATCCTTCTCTCACAGCCCTCACAAGGAAACAACCCTTGACTTCAGACTCCAGGCCTCCAGAAGTGTGAGAAAATACATTTCTGTTGTTTGAGCCACCCAGTCTGCGATGCCTTATGATAGCAGCCCTGGAGAACCAACCCACTGGTTTCAGATAAGAATTCTAGCTCACATAATTTTATGTCTTATGAAAGTCATTTTCTGGCTACATATTTTTAAGAGCACATAAAGTAAATACTGTAAGGTGACATAAAGAAATTGAAATAACAGATCAAAGCTAAAGCAAATTTCCTACCATTTGTGAAATTAAATACACTTTCATCAGATCACATGATGCTATAACAGATATTTATGAAACATGCATTTTACCTCACATTAGCATCTCTCCCAAAGATACTAACATAAACCAGTAAAACTAAAGCCCTTAGTCTTTCCTACCCATTGGCTACCATTAAAATATTCATTTTATCCCAGCTCTTCTTTATTATACCTTCTCTTGAAGTCCTTCAAACCTCATTGTGTGGATGGACCATCTTCATTGAAAAAGGGCTGAATAGAACTATTGATTTGGTATTTTCCTTTATTTTCCATTGTCAACGAAAATTAATGTTTCTATTAAAGCAATATGGTTTTAATTCTGTCTCGGGTTGCTAAGGACTAAGGATAACACGCAAATCAATACAACGTTAAAGAACTACGATTCCAACAAACCATAATCTGAGATAAACACCATATGACTCAGTAAATCTAAGGAAATGTCTTAAAATCCTAATGCCAACTTACAGTGCCAAGCGAATGCTAGCAGTTTCAGAGTCATGAGCAAGGAAAAACAAGAAGTCTGTGAAACTCAGCAAAAGTTATTATCTTATCAGCAAACTATTTTAACTTCTGTTTGTTAAGAGCAGTAACTAAAATTTATGACCCTTCTTCCAAAAGGAAACAACAACAAATGTTTATTTTTAGTCTTTGTGAAACCTAACATACAGACATAAAGTTATATCAGGATGTTGTCTAGGATAAAGTTTATGCTAAAGTAAACTATAGAAGTTTTAAATGCCATAATGAAGTAGCCCCTTCTGTCCATCAAAATGTCCCATCATCTTGCAGATAGCATAAAATTTGCTATTTGACACAGTTATAAATCAATCACTTGTCTCTGTAAAACATAAGAAGTGCTATCTAAAATAAAGGATAAGAGGGGTGCCTGGGTGGCTCAGTTGGTTAAACACCTGACCTCTGCTCAGGTCACGATCTCACGGTTCGTGGGTTCAAGCCCTACATCTGGCTCTGTGCTGACAGCTCGGAGCCTGGAGCCTGCTTCAGATTCTGTGTCTCCCTCTTTCTCTGCCCCTCCCCTGCTCATGCTCTGTCTCTCTCTGTCTCTCAAAAATAAATAAATGTTAAAAAAAATAAAAAAATAATTAAAATAAAATAAAATAAAATAAAATAAAATAAAGGATAAGAGATCAGGTTAAAAACAGAGATGTGTGGATTATTTGCTGCTGACCTCCAAGGAGAATACAGTCCAACCAGAGGAGGGTGGCTGCAATGGTTACCCAGCAGTGACGATACTCACAGTCATGGATCTGATGCCAATGCCATTACCACTCCAAGTTAATGGTCTATTTGGTATTAGTCTCCTGACAAGTTTAGGAGAGGAGTTTGACTATTTGAGAATTATGGACTCCAGAGAAGGACTCTGGAAAGAGTTGAAAAGACTATCAAGTCCCTGGCTCAATGGGCTAGAGTCTGGAAGAGAGACCAATGAGAACTAGCAATACTAACCAGGCACCCAGGGCATAAAGTCAGACATGCCAACTGAACAAACAAGATGTCATATGGGCTGTCTGCACCTGGGACGTTCAGACTGACCCATGATTCAGTGTGATTACACCAAGCACCAAAGAGGCTAGCTATACGCCACCCACTGTGGTAGGTCTGATCTTCACCTGTATTAAGTAGAATAAACCCTTAGATGCTAGGGCTCACTTTAACTGCGGAGGAAAGGCACGGTCTAATCACTTCTGTCCAGTAAGTGGATACATTTGTATTTACAATATTTTGGTTCATTATTAGCATGGCCCTTAGCTTTTTACAAATCCACTTGCTAAGTCATCACTTAATTTACTGAAATCAGCTAAAAAAGAGTGACATCACCACTGAGCTCGAACTATACATCAGTAGCAAGTGGTAAGAAAGTTTGATTGGAAAAAAAAAAAAAAACAGGTAAGTTCTTTTGCAGAGCTATCTTGTTTCAAGAATAAGGTTTATTTCAGGAAAAGAATTATTTAAAAAGTTGGCTATTCTAAAAGAGAGTGGCTCTTAACAGATACTTGTGGAACTCGTATTAAAACAAGCCCTGTAATAAAAACATACTTTTTGGAAAATTTTTGAAAATATTATTAACATGTAGAAACCCTAAAGTTATTCCAGTCCAATTCACTTGTTTTGCTTAAGAGAAAAATGAAGTTCAAAGAGATTTTTTTCTATGAACTTATTTGTCAAATGTAATTATGCCATAATTATTAAATTTTTAGAAGACTGAAATATCACATAAACTTCAAAATGCTATACAAATGTAAGGTATTATTATTATTACTATTACTATTTATCGTTAGAAATAAACCTCTAAATAGTTTGAGAGTGGTCAAGCTGAAAAAGCAACATGAAAAAGCGATTAAAAAACCTCCACTTCCAGGCAAGATAGAATAATAGAAACCAATTTACCCTCTTGCCTGGAACAACCAAAAACAGAAAAAAATATGAGAAACAGAAGTTCCTAAGACCTGGATATCAGGTAAGACGAGATGAGAGATGAGAAACAATTGCCCAGAACTCTGCTTCGTGAGATTTTTCTAGAGAGTGGCCCAGCAAGCCAGAACATGTGGAGAGACCAGCAGACTCCCTGGGTTGAGGACACCGCTTAAGAGTCGAGGAAGACCAAAGCAATTAGTTCACAGGACAAAGTACTGGATGCAATTAACAGCATTTAGTAAGGGTCAGCTTGCTGGCTCACTCGATTAAGCATCCAACTTCGGTTCAGGTCACAGTCTCAAGATTCAGTTCAAGCCCTGCATAAAGCTCTGTGCTGACAGCTCAGGGCTGGGAGCCTGCTTCAGATTCTGTGTCTCCCTCTTTCTCTGCCCCTCCCCTTCCCTGTCCCTCTCAAAATAAAATAAATATTAAAAAAATAGCATTTAGTTAGATATTATGGATGCATAAGTTAGTATGATTAAAGCCATATCAATAGAAACTAATGTAAAACAGAGAAAAAAGAATTAAAAAATTAAAAATGAACAATGAGCATCAGTAAACTCTGGGACAGCTTCAAGCAGCCTAATATATGTGAAATTTGACAACAAAAAGAAAGAAGGGAAAGGGGAGGAAAGAAGAAATATTTAAAGAATTCATCACCAAATTTTTTTCCAAATTTGACAAAATCTGTAAGCTGACAAATTCAAACAAAACTGAACCACAAGAAATGTAAAGAAAACTACACAGAGGCATATCATAATCACATTAGTCAAAATTAGAGATACACACACACACAAATTTATTTTGAAAAGCAAGCAGAGAAAAAGAAATATTACATATAGAAGAACCAGAACAAGAAGGCTGGCAGATTTCTCTTCAGAAGTAAAAAGAGTGAAGAGAATTGCCTTCCCAGTACTGAAAGAAAAAAATGTCGACAAGGGTAAATAGAGCCATTCAACATACAGTTTAAGAGCAAAGGTCCTTAGGGCCTCTGGATGGCTCAGGAAGTTAAGCATCCAACTCTTGATCCTGACTCAAGTCATGATCTTACAGTTCATGACTTCGAGCCCTGTGTCAGGCTCTGCACTGACAGTGTGGAGTCTACTTGGGATTTTCTCTCTCTCCCTCTCTCTCTGCCTCTTCCTGTCTGTCTCTCTGTCTCTCTCTCAAAATAAATAAATAAACTTTAAAAAATAAAAAATAAAAAATAAAATTAAGGGTCTCAAAAGATATTTTAAGGTGAAAGCTGAAAGAATTTGTCAGTATCAAATCTGTATTAAGAGAAATGTTAAAGGATATTGTTCAAGTTGCAGGGGGAAAAATGATGTCAGACAGAAACTCAACTCTACAAGAATTGAAGACCACTAGAAATGGTAAATAAGTATGTAAATACAAAAACTTTTTTGTCGTTGTTCTTATAATTTCCTTTAAAAAAAAACCCTGGAGACATCAAAATTCTTGACTTCAAGCTGTATTACAACATATAATATAAAATAATAATAGGGGCGCCTGGGTGGCTCAGTCGGTTGAG
The DNA here is from genome assembly GCF_018350215.1 of Panthera leo. Taxonomy (NCBI): domain Eukaryota; kingdom Metazoa; phylum Chordata; class Mammalia; order Carnivora; family Felidae; genus Panthera; species Panthera leo. The sequence goes on along the minus strand of NC_056687.1, from coordinate 16,245,261 downwards.
CGTCCGACTTCGCTCAGGTCATGATCTCACAGTTCGTGAGTTCAAGCCGCGCGTCGGGCTCTGTGCTGACAGCTTGGAGCCTGGAGCCTGCTTCAGATTCTGTGTCTCCCTCATCTCTGCTCATGCTCTGCCTCTTTTTCTTTCTCAAAAATAAATAAACATTAAAAAAAAAATTTTTAAAGGACTATGATATACCACTTCAAACCCACTCCTATACCTGATATGTGACACAACAGTTCTGCTGCCAGACCCTTAATCAATGAAAAAAATAATCGACAGAAACACCTGTAAATGCATGTCAATAGCAGCTATATTCATAATAACTAGAAACTACAAACAATCCAATGTACACTAACAGGTGAATGGATAAGCCAATTGTTGTATATTAATCTAATAAAATAGTGCTCAGCACGAAAAAGAAACCAACTACCAAACTGTGCAGCGACGCAAATCAATCTCAGTAACATTATGATCAAAAGAAGCCAAGGACAAAAGACAACATATTGTATGATTCCATTTATATGAGATTCTAAAATAGGAAAAATTTGTCTATAATGATAGAAATCCAAGCAGCAGTGGCCTGGGGCTGGGGGTGCAGGTGCAGGAGGGAAATTTCTGGAGTATCAGAAATGTAACATATTTTGCTTAGGTTGGCAGTTACACCAGTGTACATATTTGTCAAAACTCACTAAACTGTACACTTTAATGTGTGCATTTTATAACGTGAAAATGATACTTTGATAAAGTTGATTCTAAAGAAAATAAAAATGTGCTCTGAATAAAACATTTTTAGTAATGGTTTGTGTTAATGCTCCTACAATAAGCATTATTTTAGCCTTCCCAAGTGTTCATGTCCTGATGGGTAAAATGAAGCATTAGCAATCAATGGTTTGTAAGCTCCCTTCCATTTAAACAGTTGAACAGTTTAAAATGCTAAAATTAGCTTAGGTCAAGTACAGTTCATAAACTCCCTGCACCCAGTGTTAGCTCAGTAATTATACATATATAAACATATATATACACATGTGTATATAACATATATGAATAAACACATCTACACATACATGTATATACACATACATGAATACCTATATACACAATTTAAAAAGCGAATGGCCTTTTTCTGTGACAGGCTAACTTAACTGTCTTTATATTTAACAATACCCTCAATATAGGCTTTTTTATTTCATGGTTGCAAGACTGGTATGTTAATCTTTGTAATCACTGTGAGTTAAGAATTGTTTATTGTTACTGTGTTATCATGAACAAGACCAGCTTTCGTCTCTTTGGTATTCTTTAGTCCAGATGAGATCATGGTCTCTGCAGAACAGTCTTCTTGAATAGTCCTGCTGCTTGAAACAAGTGACATCATATATCATATATGATACTGACATTTTCAGGATCACAAGAAACACTTAACACACTTCACCCTTGTATTTGGATATTAAGTGTATTCACCACCACCACTAGTCCTCATTTACTGAAAATGCATTATTCATGAGACATCAAAATGAAATAAAGCCTACAACATTAAAGTAGTGAATCCTGGGGGCGCCTGGGTGGCTCAGTGGGTTAAGTCCGACTTCAGCTCAGGTCATGATCTCGTGGTTCATGAGCTCAAGTCCCACATCGGGCTCTGTGCTGACAGCTTGAAGCCTGGAGCCTGCTTCAAACTCTGTGTCTCCCTCTCTCTCTGCCCCTCCCCTACTGACAATCTTTCTCTCAAAAATAAATAAACATTAAAAATTTTTTCTTTAATTAAAAAAACAACAACAGTGAATCCTTAACTTCACTGTTCATAAGATAAGCATCACTTCCCCCCTCCCCCAAGAGACCTAGTGAGTGGAAATTTCTGGAAAGAAGGCCTGGCCTGGGATCTATATACTTTAAGTACAGTCCACACCACACGCAATGACTTTCAAGATGAGGCAAGTCTGGAAAACCCTGGTCTAACGTGAGAAACCATAGAATCTACCTCACTCAAAGTCACCGCAGATCACTCTCACAGACAAGTGACACATTTAATGTGCTCAGGTTTGGATTCTCTTTCCCTAAAATCTCACGGGTAAGTAGAGGGGAGAAGGTGGGTGATAAAGTATAACCAGACAGCCAGACTCTGGGGCCAAGAGTTAAGTCACTACAGTGTTGCCCATTACTGTCAAGCAATCACCTCTACATCAGGCAATTTGTTTCAGCCTGGGTCCTGAAAATCAAAATAAATCATAGCACTTCTCATCCAAAATACCCAGAATGCGATTTCCAAAGCAAGGATCTCCACGTAAGCAAATGTGCTGGTGGACTTTGCTATGTATCTGATAGCCAAATATTTGAGCTATGCAGAGAGCTATGAGAGTCACTGCAGACTGGGTGACAGGTCCAGAAGACGGCTCATTTAAAACATCATTTTTTAAACCTACATTCTTAAAGCCTTAAAGACAAGACTCCAATATGATCCAGGAATAACTGTAGCTGTCATCTCTAATTTAACAGGCAGGTGATAATCTCATGTTCCAGTCCTCCTGTCATTTGAAGGTTGTTTATCTTTCCATAAATCAATGACCTACCAGCATTCAGTTTTCCATAGGAGTCTAGAAGGCATATAGTGAGCAGACAAACCAGATCAGGGGGTCAAAGGACAAACTTAGTCCACTAGCCCAGTGAGAATCAATACAGCTTAGTCTCCTCAAAATCCCCTGTTCTACATTCCCTATGTCAATTTATCAGTGACTTAGGAAACAGGAAGTCTCAAGAAAGTAATGATTATCTCCAAAGAAAAAAAGTGTGCCACTATCACCAATGTCAGTGAGGTCAGAGTACAGAAGGAGATTTAAATATTCTGAAACTGACATCAATTCAAACTCCCCCTCTTTCTGGTTTACAGATGGACTGTTTCAGAGCGGCCAGCTGGTCAAATCCCAGGAAAACTTCAAAAACATCATACCAGGAAATGTAGACAATATCCAAAATATTATCCGTGGAATGGGCTAAGCCTTTTTTTTTTTTTTTTTCATTACAAGGGTTCTGGAAATTATTTAGTAAATAAATGTGTTAGTAATTTTTTTTTAAGTATCTGAACCTGTTGAAGTCTCCCTCTTTCTGATAATTGTTGGCTGGTCAGTTAGAATTCTCTCTCTCAATAATTTCCAAACATAGCTGATTGCAGGATCTTTTTAAAAATACATATTCCAAGCCTCGCCCTAATTCAGTGGCCTGGGATGAAATCCAGGAATATATGTAGTAAAAAGCCTCTACCCGGCAAAATTATAACTGGCATTTGATTTGTTCAACACAAAAGTTGCAGAAAGCAAGGAATCAGAAAAAAAGAATGCTATACGTACATTTCTAAGGTACAACAGTTTATGTGAAACTACACATATAAATATATCTATTTGATACACTTGACGTAGAATTATTTTTTTCATATAGTTCTTTCTACTGATTCAATTACAAAGCCATCTTTCTTATATTTTTCACACCCACAGTGCAAATATGCAATTTTCAGTGTTCATCTCTTTGAAATAGAGCCAAGGGCTTAAAGACATTTGAAGGGAAATCTGAACATAAGTTCTTAGATTTTTATAATTTTTCTCATAGTTTCCTTGTCTACATACAAAAATAAACAAATAGTATTTTTTGCGCTCATATCTTATCAGTTTGCATTATTTACATTGTATCACTAGCAGGTTTAGGAACAAACACAAGGTATAAATGTGGAATAGGAGAGAATGGGCTACAAGCCAGGAGCAGTCAGCTTGCTGTGGACACTGGTCAGTATGTTTTACTAGAGTAAAGAGAAAGCTTGGTAAACCAGAGAGTGAGTTGAACAAAGGCTCATGAACAGAATCTCTGCAGTATTTCTTAAGAGCTCTAGACACAGGTGATTAGGATGATTATCTAAGCCTGGGAAATATCACCCTAAACCAGGGCTTTTCAAACTTGAATGTGCAGACAAATCCCCCTGAGAGTCTTGTTAAAAAAAAAAAATCTTTAATGTTTATTTTTAAGAGAGCGCACGCGCGCGCACACGCACGCGCATGAGTGGGGGAGGGGCAGAGAGAGAGGGAGACACAGAATCCAAAGCAGGATCCAAGCGCCAAGCTGTCAGCACAGAAGCCTGACGAGGGGCTTGAACTCAACAAACCACTGAGCTGAAGTGGGATGCTTAATCCACTAAGCCACCCAGGGGCCCCCCCTGAGAGTCTTGCTAAAATGCAGATTCTGGTTCAGTCCATCCAGAGTGCAGCCCCAAAATCTGAATTTCTAACAAGCTCCTAGCTTATTAGCAATCCAAGCTGGGAAGCTCTAAATGAGACCTTTATTATGTCACATGAAGTTCTTAATGAATAGCAAAAACTAGTGATTCGGTGTGACACCAAAATTGTAGTTGAACGTGGATATTCTTAAATTCTAATCTAATTTTTACGCTTCTTAAAAACATTAAGTAACTTCTTTTAAATTTTTTTTTAACGTTTATTTATTTTTGAGACAGAGAGAGACAGAGCATGAACGGGGGAGGGGCAGAGAGAGAGGGAGACACAGAATGGGAAGCAGGCTCCAGGCTCTGAGCCATCAGCCCAGAGCCCGATGCGGGGCTCGAACTCACGGACCGCGAGATCGTGACCTGAGCTGAAGTCGGACGCTCAACCGACTGAGCCACCCAGGTGCCCCAGTAACTTCTTTTAAACAGAAGAGTTTATTAACCAATCATTTTCAATCACAGTGTAAGATCTTTTGATTTTTTCCAACTATTGTAGGGATTGAAGTTTCAGTTTAGTAGAAAGAAGTTTTAGAGCAGAATGTATTTCCATTTGCTATTGATGTCAACGTGACCAATTCTCTTTTTCTGTCCCCACAGTGAAATAAAAGTTGAACTACTTGCTCTTGTAAGTTTTGGCTCACAGGGAAGGAAATTATATTTATAGAAAACTTCATCAGGACACCTTCTTGCAATTCTCTCTTCCAACCCTTGCTGTACACTTCGGGTTAAGCCAGTGACGGTAGCTAACACAAAGCCAAAATCAGTGATTTCTTGGCAGTTAATATCTCCTTGGTGAATCATCATCATACGAAAGACAGCAGGGGAGTCTGACAGAGGGATAAGGAAGAAAAGTAGAAGCGGTTGTAACAGGTTTTCTGTTGCTGTGGTGGTTTATTTCAGTTGTCAATCACAAAAGAAATTTTTAATCAGAGTCCCATTTGCTTCCATTGTCATGGCTCCTACCGTGACTGACACTTGATTTGAGCCATCTTTGGCTGTCCACGGCCTTATTCCAACATCAGCAACCAAACTCTAAGGATGATAGCTCGAGTATGGATGGGATTATGGGGACGGATGTTGCTATCAAAGCAGCCTTTGTTCCACATGGCCTGAGAGAAAGCAAGTGTGAACCTGAGTACAGGGAGGGAGAGGCTGGTTTCTGCAGCAGCTGGGAGAGCACCGCCCTCCGTTGTCAAAAGTCTTCCTGGCACCAGAGTGTGTAACCCTTCGAGCAGCCCACAAGCTGGGGCACTCACTGCCTCACCATTCAAGGACATCACTTACTACTGAAAATCCTCATCTGAGACTTGCAACTCCTACGTAGGTGGAAAATGTTACTGGATCGACACACAGCAATCGTCTTCAAAATCATGGCAAGCTTTTCAGGGAATAGAAGAGATGGAACAGAAAGGCCACTGAATGGGCGGTTGCTAGTTAAGTGAAGTATGATTGTCATGCCCACATTCCCATGTGTTTTAAAAATATCCACGCACGAAATCTTTGAGTTTTTTTTTATTTTGAGAGAGGAAGATGATGCTTGCAATAGATCCTGCCACCTATAATCAGTGGTGCAGCTTTTAAAATTCTACTTCACTCTAACATGCATACAAATTTCTTTGTGATCTCTTAACTGTATGATTATCAGGAACATGGTTCTAATCTTTTAGAAGCCAGAGGCCTTTTTAAGAATATGATGGCATCTGTGAGCCATTTTCCCAGGACGCAAAAACAACCTTCTGCATACAACTTCCAGGATTCATAAGAAGCCCTAAAGATTTTCTTCTTCTGTATGCCTACCAAGATACAAATTCCCATTCTAATATGATATGGATATTCTCTGAGACTTTCTGCAAAAAACAAAAGAGTGGTGTATATGCCAAACATTGCAAGCTCTGGGTAGGAAGCCCAGCATCTTCTGTCCCTCTCAGAAAACTGTCTGCTGTCAGCCCCCAACTCGAGGAAAACGCTGGGGAAGTAACAGGAGTCACCTCCTGTGAAGTTCTGATAGCCACCAGCTTCCTGTGCTGAGGCCAATGGAATGGGCTTCAGTTATATAAGATTATTCATTTAGTGCCAACCACAGTACCCGTTTAATTGTTCAAGGTTTCCACATTCGGGAACTGCTCTCAATGACTGTCAGTGGCGTCACCGCCATTCTGAATCATGCAAATGAGGATGTCATATCCTCTGACTCAGAAGGCTTTATTTCATTGAAAATTATTTTAAGGACCACAAGCAGAGAGTTGGTCTTTGCTTAGATCTGACTTCCCAAATAACATCACTTTTCCTTTTCTCACAGGAATCCAGCTGCTGCACAGGGAAACTGGAAGGCAGAGGGTGGAGGGGATCCTGTGGACCTGAGCTTGAGAAATGCGCCCTTTGCCAGCAGCAAAACGCTCTTCTGCAGAGAATCTGCGATCCACCACCCTTGCCAAATTTGGTGCAGCAGCTAATAGTACATTTCCATGTATGTACTTTTCTCCCTATTTTCCCCAAGGAAAGGGCGAGTCAGGATATGCACGCATTGCATGCAGGACTGAAATAGCCTTGTTTAAGTAGCTCTGTAGCTATTAAGCGAAGGTACTTGGCTCTGCCCATTGTGAGAATCAGTATCTACTCTGCACTGGTCAGGCAGCAATCCCCTAAACCAATCATCTTTGTACTCTTGTACTCTATACTGAAACCCTATGCAGAAAGCAAATGGTCATGAAAAAAGACACCCAAAATAGGATGGGATTCCCAGTGGCTTAGTTAGCTGTGTGACTTGGCACACATACTAGCTATGTGAACTTAGGCAATGTACTGAACCTCTCTGAGCCTCAATTTACCCAGTTATAAAATGGTGTGATAATGGTACGTATCTCAGAACTGTTGTCAGGATTAAATTAGTCGATTTAGTACATGTCAAGTTCCTAGATCAGTGTGTAGTATGCATTAAATCCTGTGTGAGGGTTAACTATTATTATTATATTATGCAAGTTATCACTGAAATATTTCTGTAACTCAGAGTTAAAGCCAGAAGAAATATGTGTTGTTTTTAGTTTACAGGACAAAAGGCAACACAGCATGGACTCTGGAGTCTGGTAGCTCGTCACAATGGAAAATGCTGTAGCAGGTCAAAGTCTGCTGGGTGGCTGGGTCGGGTGCATGTCTGACTCTTGATTTCGGCTCAGGTCATGATCTCATGGTTAGTGGGATGGAGCCCCGCCTGAGTCTCTGTGCGCTGATAGCACAGAGCCTGCTTGGGATTCTCTCTCTCTCTCTGCCCAGCCCCCGCTGGCATGCTCTAAATAAATAAATAAATAAATAAATAAATAAATAACCGCTTTAAAAAGAAACCATCCTTGGGGTACCTGGGTGGTTCAGTTGGCTAAGTGTCCAACTCTTGATTTTGGTTCAGGTCATGATCTCACAGTTCATGAGTTCGAGCCCCACATCAGGCTCTGTGCTGACAATGCGGAGCCTGCTTGGGATTCTTTCTCTCATTCTCTCTGCCCCTCCCATGTGCGCTCTCTCTCTCTCTCTCTCTCTCTCTCTCCCTCTCTCTAGAAATAAATAAAATAACCTTTAGAAATGTAATTAATTAATTAAAAAGAAATCATCCCTTACCTGAGTGACCTTGGAGCTCACGTGTCCTTAGCTATTAATAATAATAATACATTCTTCCTCCTGGGATCATAATGGCACTTAAATCACACAATGCAGGTAAAGCACTTAACCGACAAGGAGTAGAGTTCAATTAGTGCTAGCTATCATTATTACTACAAATTAACATAAGCCTACGTGTATACAAACTATAGAATATAAGCAGTAGACATCCATTCATTTAAAACCCACTTACTATGTGATAGGCATGGTTCTACACAATTTATAAGAAAATAATTAATTTATAAGAAGAGAACCTCAGGAGGCATATGCTATTACCTCACACTACTTTAAATATGAAGAAACAAGCCACAACTTTACCAAGCTGCAGACCCAGGATTCAATCTCAGGCTCCCAAGACAATGCTCTTACAGTGCTGCCCCATGGAACTTTCCACAATAATTGAACCAGTCTGTCTGAGGCATCCAATACTGTGGCCACTAGGCACATCTGATAACTGAGCCCTGATGTGGTAAGTGTGCCTGAGGAACAGAATTTTTTATTTGATCGACTTTTAATTAATTTAAATTGATTTTAAATAGTCACATGTGTCCAGTGGTAACCATACTGAACAGCACAGTCTAGGCTACCATATCGTATCGCTTTACTAAAGGGCTAGTCCCACTAAAGAAACTAGTAAATACTCGGATCCAAACTGTTCTTGTTACCACACTTGTCTACACTGGTTGCAGCTCCTTCACTCAAAATTTTATATCTATTTTTTTCAAATGGCCTTTTCTGATACACTATTATCCTCAGTACATGGAGACTTTACCTCCAAAATACTCCACTAATAATGGCTCATTTTTTGGCTTTTTGCCACTTGCTCGGAGAAGGAATTCTTGTTGTACTTGTTCAATACTAGATACTATTCTTTAGCCACAGCTCCCATGTGGACAGCTTTCTGCACAAGCCCACCCCCTGTTTCTCTAGGTAGGACAGGAGTTCTATTTTGCTATCTATTGCAAAACTGGCAACTTTCTGATTGGTGTCTGACCTGAAAATGGAGCCCTGTTGAACAGAAAAAGACATCATGACACTTTCCATGTAACACCAGGAAACGTCTTTCCTTTGATTCCCCAAACTATGCTTTTGCTTTTACTTCTATTCCATAAAATTAATTTCTCAGCGCAGGATGGATTGCAAATGGCCAGGTCTCCCTTCCTCCATCTACACCCCCTTTCCCCACTGCTGTAATTTGGCAAGTGAGAGACAAGTTCAGAAATACTCAAAAAAAAAAAAAAAAATCCAAAAAAGCACACTTTTCTCCTGAGTTAAATCTATTTTGCAAGAGAGAAAACAATTTCATTTGAATGATAACCCACAAATCTTGCTGCCCAATCTCCTTTTGGCTTCATCATTTGATTCGTTATCTGTGCTCTACCCAAACAAGCACTGTCCCGTTTGTAAGCAGGACAAGAGTATGACCTCTGTCACTTTCACCCAAATCTCTAGGACAGCTTCACTCATCATCAGTATTTTCAAAACGTCATTTACAAAATCACTAGTGGAGTAATTTTGATTAGAAGCCACATAACAGCAACTCTACAAACTTGAAATCCTAAAACAAATGTTTAAAATATGGCATCGTGATGATCCAGTGATTCCTAAGAGGGAAGTGCGTTGCCTCTGCAGGTAGTGAAGCCAGCGTGGTGCTATTGTGGAGTCCAAGGAGGAGCTCATGTGCAAAGCTCCTGCTAAGTCATTTCCTCTCTTTGTTTTCCGATGAGGACTTCCAAGCAGAATATTCATATCTTTTTCAGTATGTCCACTGACTCAGCTTCGCCACAATTTTGTAGGCAAAATGGGTATATGTGTTGTGTTTATCTTACTGATTTTTTTATGGTATTAGGGTGGTGGTTTTGAGAGATTTTAATTTCTCTTGTTTTCGTTGGATTCTCTCTTCTCTGTTACTTTCATTCCTATCAATGTGCTCATAGGTTATCATTTGTGTGTTGTGGGAACACAGTGAGTCAGAGGGATTAACAGATAATTTTGGTATGCAAATAATTTTCATTCATTGAGGGCACCTGTCTTAGCTCTTACCAGAAAGGAAAGAATAGTTTTTTAATTTAAAAAATGAAGTTCAGTGTGTTGCTCTCAAGAGACCTGAGAATCACATCATCACAGGGATAATCGTTTTAATCAGGTTGCTGTAGATCTGTTATGCCACACAAATGCTGCTCTGCCTGAAGACAGCAAAAGCCTTTCGGTCAAAACTGGCATTCACAGCTCATAAATGTTGACAGCTTACAAGCCTCCTTGCTGGGTGGGCTTGTATGGGTGGGTAGGAGTGAACTTTAAAACTAATTTTAGAATTTGTCCAAAAAGCTACACTAGTGTGAACTCATTTGTGAGTTGACAATTATGAAAAATCAACACACCAGTTTTACCCCGAAGTCTTGCATTTTGAAGCATTTTAATGTGAGCATGATAGTTTACAACTGCTGTGAATGCAAAAAAAAATCTATATTCTTGCTTCTAACTCAGTTTACATAAATAAAGTCCATATCAACTAGAAAGGAATTCTTTGGGTAGGAGAGAAATGGAAACCATAGACATAGAAATGAGGATTAAAATGGATGCTTATTACTGATCTCTAGAAGGTAAAAAAAAAAAAAAAAAAAAGTAGCCACACATTGTGAGTACTATTTTCTGCTACATCTTACTCATTTTTGCATTCTTGAAAACTGGAATATGCATTTATTCAACATTCAGACAACCTGTTAGGAAGTAGAAATACAAGAAGAATAAGATAAAAATTTTGCCCTTACGAAGCTCATAGTCTACATAGACGGCTATGAACATAAATATTTTAAAACAAAAATTTAAGTGCAGGAGAGGGATATGATAGGGAGAGCACAAAGACAGGCATTCAAGCTATCAGGCTTCCTGGAGGAAGTGGAATCTGATCTGTGATTTGAAGGATAAGTAGGAGGTAGCTACATAAAAAGGAGGTAGAAAAAGAAAAGAGGTAGAAAAGGGGGTGCCTGGGTGGCTCAATTGGTTAAGTTACTGACCTTGGCTCAGGTCGTGATCTCACAGTTTGTGAGTTCAAGCCCCACACTGGGCTCTCTGCTGTCAGCACAGAGCCTGCTTTGAATCCTCTGTCCCCTCTCTCTCTCCCTCTCCCCTGCTCATTCTCTCCCTCTATGTCTCTCTTTCTCTTTCTCAAAAGTAAATGAACATTTAAAAAAAAAAAAAAGGAGATGAAAGAGAACAATGGAGAGGCAAGAATGGAGATTCATGAGAGATAAGCCAAATGAGGTCAGAAGGAACTACATCTTGAGAGCCTTATTTACAATAAATGATAGAAAGCATTTTATGGTTTTAAGCAAAAAAAAAAGAAAAAAGAAAAAAGAAAAGAAAAAGGAAAAAAAGGAATGCCCAATTAAAAAAAATTTTTTGTCAAGTGCTTTTTGCTGCATCTATTACAATGATAATATGGTTTTTGTAATTCATTCTGTTAATGGGATGTATCACATTTATGGATTTGTCTGTGTTGAACCATTCTTACACCCCAGCGAAAAATCCCACTTTGTCATGGTATACAGTCTGTTTAATTGAATAGTGGAAATCAGTTTGCTAATAAATTTTATTGAGGACTTTTGTACCTATGTTCTTCAAGGATATTGGTCTATAATTTTCTTTTCTTGTAATGTCTTTTTCTGACTTTGGAATGAGGGTAATACTGGCCTCATAATCTGAGTTTAGAAGTGATCCTTCCTCTTCAATTTTTTGAAAGAGCTTGAGAAGAATCAATGTTAATTCTTCTTTAAATATTTGGTAAAATTCACCAGCAAAGCCATCTAGTCCTGAGCTTTTCTTTGTTGGGAGGTATTTGATTACTGATTCAACCTCATTCCTAGTTATAGATCTGTAAAGATCTTCTATTGCTTCATGATTTTAATGGTGTATCAGTTAGCCTGTGCTGTAAAACAAACTACCCCAAAACCTAGAGATTTAAAAAGAATGACTGTTTAGCTCATAAACATGAGGGCAGTTCTTCTGGTCAAGCCAACTCAGCTGACTCTACTCGGCTCTCTCATGGCTCTAGGGTCAGCTGATAGGTCAGCGGCAGCTGGATTATCTAGAATGACCTCACTCACATGATGATTGCACGCTGCCACAGTTCCTTTGTTTTCCTCCATGTAGACTTACATCCACGAGCAGGCTCTCTTGGGCTCATTCACACAATAGTTTCAGGGTTCCCAGGGCGGCTAGAGTAAAAGCTCCCAGACCATTTAAGACTGGAGCTCACAGTATGGTTGGTGACATTACTATTTCAAAATTTTTCAGTATCCAGAAAAGGATCCATTTATGAAATGATTCATTGAGTTTGAGAAAATGTTGAATCAAACATGTAGACCCTGAAACAATTGAAATGGAGCTAAGGTAGAATCAAGGACTGCCATCATGCAGTGGAAACATTTTCACTCTAAATATAATTCATATATCTCTGAAATCTCTGCTTTTGCAGAAATCTAGCCACCTGGAAAGATTTTTCCCATCACTACTACCACCATGTACTTCTGGGAATCCCTAGCTGATATCCCGTGTAGGTTCAAAACCAAACCAAATCCACTAGGACTTACTTGGCATTCATCAGATACTTCTTTTTCACCTGTCCTGTCTCCTGGTTTAAGTATTAGGCTATGGTCTAGCACCTCTGCCTTTTGTTTGGTGTATCTCCATTTCTGATTAGCATTTCTATTTCTGCCTGACACCCCATCAACTCTGCTGGAGACTATAGCTACTAACCAAAAACAACCACAATGCCATATACATACGGTGTTCTAGTGCATAGTGGACAAGAACATATCTCCATTTCTTTGATACTCTCAGGTAGATACTAAAGGATTTATATTCTACTTCCAAATATTAGACATTTTAATAAAAATAGTTGTAACAGAATGTACTATTAAGAAAAACTGACTTGTTTGTACTATTAAGAAGAAACAGAGCACCCAGGTGGCTCAGTTGGTTGAGCATCTGACTCTTGATTTCAGCTAAGGTCATGATCCCAGAGTCATGGGATTGAGCCCCACATCGGGCTCCACACTGAGCATAGGGCCTGCTTGAGATTCTTTCTCTCTGTTCCTTGCCCACTCATGGTTGTTTTATCTCTCTCTCAAAAATAAAAAAAGAAACACTGGTTATTGTTATTGTTTTTCTTTTTGCTTTCTTCATTTGCTTTGCTTTTAGCATTTTTGTTTGATTTTGCTAATGTAGACTTACGAAAGAATAAAAACCTCCTCCCTCTCCATTTTCACCCAGATAGAAGATGCCAGCATTTGTTTAGACTTTAAGAATCTAACTTCTCCTTCCACCACAACTCTAGGGGAGAATACACAACTTGTGTATCACAGACCAAAAAAAGTTATAGAATAAGTCAGGAAGAGTGACAGAAGATGATGTTTTGAACTGATGAGAAGGAATGCCCCAAACCTTAAGGTGGTTTCTCTGAGTTCGGAAGAAGTTGGTGATGACCATTTATCCTCAAGGAATCGGAATTGTGCCCCCTCTTGCCCATACTCAAGGCCAGCAGGACCTCTGAGAAAGGACTCAATAAGGGCTTGAGGCCTGGCCACTGAGAAGTCTTCCTACCCAGAGTACAAAGCCACCTACTTCCTAATGAACAGGTGCCCTTAAACAACAAGCATCTCAGAAGAGACAATTATGAACTGAAGGCCAAAGGATCTTTGCCCCCAATCTTCTAAACTGAGAAGCTCCTTGGTTGTTATAAAGACCCTAGGGTAAGGTGGAAAACCACCAAAGCATGACCAAGTTTGAATATTCTACAAACCCTGATGGATCTGAGACTGACTTATTTCACTTAGAAAAATAAATATAGTGGTTTTTACATACAAGTAAAGCAAAGAAATACAGATTACACAACTTCCTCAGTTTTTTATTACCAAGCCTCTCTGCGTGCTCTCTCTCCCTCTCTCTCTCCCCGCCCCCCCCCCCCCTAAAATCAGTGGCATTGGATCAGGGATGAATCTAAAACAAACAGTAAGTAAGCCATATTCAGAGCAACCACCTCCCTCACACAACCACTGCTTTGTTACTAGGCCAAGTTTATCTTCCTGGATCTTTGTCCCTAAGGATAAATTCTCTCCTAGAAGATTCAACAGTATCTACCACAAACAGACCTCTGGTGTATCTGCCACATCATTTAGGAAAATGTACCCAGTTCAGAATTCCAGAGGAAGGTACACCACAACCATATGCACACGTACCCCATACTGATGGCAAAGACCAACACAAAATGTTCTCCATTTCTCCTTTCACACAGGCATAGGATGCCCTGGGCATTGCCCAGAACACACACAGGCATTTTTAGGGCAGGAATAGGAGGGAGTGATTCAGAAAGAAACAGGGGCTTTCCCTTCTCCTCTACCAGGTTCCTTGAACCAGAATAGGAAATAGTGATAGAGGACAGTGATTCTTGAACATGACTGAATATTTACTCCACATGAGCCTGAAAGCTTAACAGTCAGGTTGGAATGCGAATCCCTAGTCAATGCTAAATTTATCAGCAGAAGCTGCAATAGCTTAATTTTGTTTCATTCTTCCTCTTCTTCACTGTACCTTCTCCTCCTCACCTACCCCTTAAAGGCAAGAGTAAGGGACTGTGAACTTGAAAAATTAGGATAAAAGCTTAAAAATAATCCACTCCATGTTTGGAAAATGCTAAAATACTTAGATTGCTCAAGCAAAATGTCTCTATGTCAGTACCTTTTTGAAACAAAAGAATGTGACTCATTCTCCAATGGGAAGATCCTGAAATTTCGACCCAATTGTTGTGTCAGAGGTGGGCCTATGGCAAAAATATATATGTATAAAATACAGAGTATTTGGGTTCCACAGAGATACTTATTTTATCCCAGGAATAGAGCTGTGTAGTCATTTATAAATGTCTGAAATGTATGTCCTTCACATGCACCCCCATGTTTATAGCAGCACTATCTTATTTTTTTTAATGTTTATTTATTTTTGAGACAGAGAGAGATAGAGCATGAACGGGGGAGGGGCAGAGAGAGAGGGAGACACAGAATCAGAAGCAGGCTCCAGGCTCTGAGCCATCAGCCCAGAGCCTGACGCGGGGCTCTAACTCACGGACCGCAAGATCGTGACCTGAGCCGAAGTCGGACACGCAACCGACTGAGCCACCCAGGCGCCCCTATAGCAGCACTATCAACAATAGCCAAAGTATGGAAAGAGCCCAAAGGTCCATCAATGGATGAATGGATAAAGAAGATGTGGTATATATATACAATGGAGTATTACTTGGCAATCAAAAAGGATGAAATCTTGCCATTTGCAACTACATGGGTGGAACTGGAGGGGATTATGCTAAGTGAAATTAGTCAGTCAGAGAAAGACAAATATCATATGACTTCACTCATATGAGGACCTTAAGAGACAAAACAGATGAACATAAGGGAAGGGAAACAAAAATCATATAAAAACAGGGAGGGGGACAAAACAGGAGAGACTCATAAATATGTAGAACAAACTGAGGGTTACTGGAGAGGTTGTGGGAGGGGGGATGGGCTAAATGGGTAAGGGGCACTAAAGAATCTCCTCCTGAAATCATTGTTGCACTAGATGCTAACTTGGATGTAAATTTTTTTTAACTTAAAAATAAAAATAAATAAATAAAATATAAATGTCTGTCCTTGCAATTAGTCTGTAAGCTCTCTGAGGCCAGGGACTACCATTGATTATATCTCTAACACATGGCATGGCACTTCTCACAAGGAGAACAGTCAATAAATATTTGTTGGATTAGTGCCTGAATTGAGTTTATGAGTCCAAAAAGCACAAAACTCTAGAGGTAGAAGAGTCAAGGTCACTTAATTTGACCTTGACCTTCCAGATTACGATTCTGAGGCCCACAGAGGTTAAAGAACCTACTTATCATGATGGCATACGTTAGTGGCTGGGCAAGAATCGGAACTCTGAAGCCAGGGATTTCCCTACCATACCACATCTCCTTCTCCACACTGTGGGGCACTGGGTGAACCCTGTACTCATCAAACAGGTTGAATTTGAGTGTGTCCCCCAGCTAGCAGCAACAATATTTCCTTACTTTTCCCGTCTCCTCTCAAAGTCATATCATCTGAGTTAAAAGAAAATGTTCATAAATATAACCTAATTTCCAACAAATTTAGAAGGAAGAAATGAGGGCAAAGAGGGGACTCTTGTCTGACCTGATTCAGCAATAAACAACACATGGTATTCCAACGAACTAAAACATATCACCTCCATGAAAAAAACATACTTTAGTCAACAATATTTACTGAGTATCTACTATACTCTTTGTATAAGGAGTATCTGATACTCTTTAAAGCACGGAGGAGCAGTGGCTAATATGACAAAGTCCTTTCTTCAAGCAGTCTAGTTGAGGAAGCATAAATAAATATATAAACAGATGAACTGAGAGTAATGAGTAATCTAAGGTATATAAATATGATGCTGGGGTATGGGATATACATTGTGAGGGGGAGAGTTTCCTTTGAAGTGGATGGTCAGGAAAATCTCTCCAAGAATATGGCATTTCATCTGGGATCTCAAAAGGAGAAGGAGCTTCCCATGCTAAGCACGAAGAAAATATTATTCCAGGCCTAGGGAACAGTAAATACAAAGGCTTGGAGGCAATACGATTTTGAGGAAAGTGAAAAAGGAAATCAAAGCAGAGGAAACAGCTTGGGCAAAGGCAAAATGATAATAATAATAGTAATAGTAATAATAAATATTTAAATATTAAAGCACATGGCAGGTTTGGAAACAAGAAATTCTGATGTAGCTGAATTATAATACTGGATGGGAATGAGGCTGAAAAACAAGGTTGGGAGCTGGGAAGAACATTTGAGAATCTACACTTTACTCTTGAGATAAGAAACAAAGGGATGGTGTGGGAATGGATGAACATAGAGAATGGAACAAAAAGTGACTAGAGACAGGAGTCCAAATAAAAGATATTGATTGCCCTGGTGCAGTTAATACTGGGAGGCAGAATTAGCAAAGCAGCATCGTTCATGGAAAAGAGAAAAGAGAATTAAGAGACATTTCTGGGGTGAAATCATAATATGTGCAGGGACCAATGAGATACAAGGGTTCAGAGAGGAGAGGAGTCAGAAAACTTTAGGATTCCAAACTGGGAGGGATGTCCAAAGGGGAAAGGGAACCAGCGGCCAACATATTGAGCAGCAATGTTGTGAGGCACGTTCAGTTTCAGTCACACGGGAGGGTCAGATATTTGTGGAGTAGCCAAGGAAAGATCTTTGGGTGCCTATAGGCACATGAGTCTGGTTTTGAGAAGAAAGGGGTGAAGATGCAGGGCTGGAAGTTGTAGGCATATAAATGGGAGTTAAATCCTTGAGAGTGGATGAGGTTGCTCAGAAGAGGAAGGTGGGATAAGGAGACAGAAGGATGAGAAGAGGGCAGGGAAGATGAATAGAAGTGAGTCTTAGGAATGATCTCAGTTAAGGTGTGAAATAAAAAAAAAGAGCCAGAAAAACGTACTAAACGGGTGCAGAGTGATAAGAGAAATCCAGAGAGTATTATGTCTGCAGTAATTCAAGAAGTGAAGGAAGTCAAGTATGTCAAAAATACCGTCAAGAAGACACTTGACCGTAGTTAGACTTGTATGGTTAAGTTTCTGTGGATTGAGTAAATTCTACTCAGGAGGATAAAGCTGCATCACTGCTCTGGAAATAAATATAATTGTGCCAGTCAAAGTGCATAATTTTCTGCTCCAATGAAATCTTTGCCAGCTGTCAAATACCAGTACTTTTAAAACATAATAAAGGGCCTGTTTTACAGAAGAATTTCTTTCCCTCTCCCCCACTGCCTGATTTCATGTAAATTATGAATTAAGAATGTAGCAACTTAATAAATCACTGTACTTTTGAACTTAGCTATAATATGAAGCTACCAGAGAGTGGTTTAAAAGAAAACCTGTAAAAAGTATTCTGCTTCTGTTGAAATGAATTAAGACTTTTAGGGAGATAAATGAAATACTAGTTTACTAAAAATAGGGTACTTTGAACAAAATAAACAGTATCATGCATGTACTATGTATACAATTGGTATAAAGTAGTATTATTTAGCTTCTAACCATTGTCACTTAAATGGATAATCACCTATGAATTTTTTTTAATGTTTATTTATTTTTGAAAGAGAGAGAGACAGAGCGCAAGTGGGGAAGGGGAAGGGGAGACACAGAATCCAAAGCAGACTCCAGGCTCTGAGCTGTCAGCACAGAGCATGATGTGGGGACTGAACCCATGAACCAGAAGATCAAGACCTGAACTGAAGTCGGACATTTAACCAACTGAGTCACCCAGGTGCCCCAATCACCTATGAATTTTTAATTGGAAGTTGCAGTCTGAGCCCAATCAAAATTAATACCTTTCAAAACAATAGGTGCCATTTTTGTCTGCACTGAATAATTACTAAATTGATGTATATCTTGCAGAGAGCATTATCATGAAGGTCAGACTGGTCTTTCAAACACCTCATTTTCCTTGGACTCTTTCTCAATGTCAATCACCTCAGGGGATCTCTGCTAATGTCATTACATAGAAATAGAAAATGAGGTCTGTCATGTTATTAACGTGCCATTATTTTGTAAAAGAAAATTCTAATATTAGTATTTAAAGAAAAGGGGGGATGGGAAGAAAAACATATCAAAATGTGAAAATCAAGTAAGACAACTTGTTCAGATTCCAACAGTCCACAACATACCACATTATACCTGTCTCATAAATTTTCCTTTAGCTTGGGAAAGAAAATTAAATTACCACATTTCTTCAATTTGAGGTCTTTGAATTTAATTTAAATAACTGTGTTTTTGAGGTTGCTTCACTACATATTTTCCTATTAAGGTAAAGCTTCTTATTATTTCAGGAATTTTTCTCACCATATTTTTGGTCCTCTAAGATCTTAAAATGCAAAGAGTGTTTACTGACTCTATCAAAACATGAAAATGAATGTTAGGTAATTATTGGAGGTACTGTTGATTGTCTACCCAACAACTATTCTTTCTTTGTATCAGAATCCTGATTCTATTCAGCCATTCACCCCATCCTCTACTGGGGATATCCTGAGTACCCTAAGTCAATTGTATGCATATCAGTGCCCAGAAAACTATGATTGGTCCCAGGATGAGCCTATGACTTAAGCTGGCACAATCAAATTGGACAGAAAGGCTCATACCCTCTTTTTCTCCTGATAGACATTAACAAGGAACATGAAATCCCAGTTGCCACAGAAAACCATCTTGCTCCCCTGAGAAGAACCTGCTATAAGATCAAGAATGACATAGCAGAATTATGGAAAGAATCTGAATTTTAGATGCTTCCACTGACCTGCTTTCCATTATACTGGAGTGCACTTTATCCTTGAACTACCAGAAATGGGGGGAAAAATGTCCTTTTTATTTAAGTCCATTTGACGTAGGATTTCCTGCTATATACAGCCAAAAGTATCCCATGTGATACAGTAAATTTACCTAAACTTACAAATAGAGCAGGTTGGGTGGCATATTTCTAATAGATTTGAAAACACAGAGGCAGGATAAGGCCAAACTGCCAAATGTGATCTAACTAGACCAGAATTAGAACTTCCAGGGCCTAACACACCAATGACACATGACAGTCCTCTAAGGTATGCAGTTTCTTACTGGCATTGGCTGCATAATTTCAGTCTCACGATCAATGAGATTCAACATGTGCAAGCATCCCAAATTCCTCTATTTTGCCACATTCCTCTATTATCACCTCAGTCCAAGTAACCATAATTATCCCCCACCTGAATCCCTATCATTATCTTTTACCTCTTTCTATTGCTATTATCTCTAAAATTTATACTTCCCACAGAAGCCAGAGTGACCTCCTTAAAACATAAATCGGATCACAACACGTATTTAACATCTTCCAATATCTTCCACCACACTCAGAATAAAACCCAAACCCCTTAGCCTGGTTTACAAAGCCCTGCATGATCTGTCCCCTCCAGTCCCCTTGGACTCCCTCTCCCTCTCCCTCACTCACTAGACTCTGGCTAGAAAAGACTTCCTTTCTGTTCCTTGAATACATCATCCTTATATCCGAATTAAGGGTCTTTGCCTAAGCACTTCACCCTTCCTGGAAGGTTCATCTCTCAATCTTTTAATAACTAATGTCTTCTTTTCATTCAGATCTTACTGTAAATAAACCATCCTCACAGGGGCCTCCCTCAATCCTCCAAGCTAAAATAGGTCCTCAATCAACTATTTATCCCTTTTTGCATAACCTTTCTTACCATTCAATAATTTTCTTGTCTATGAATAAATGAAAGTATCCCTGCTTTTGCAGATACCTCAGACCCTTGATAAATGTTCTTTTTATGTAGTTCAGTCATACAATAATGAGGTTTAAAATCCCAAATGTCGCTTGGGCTAAGTCTAATTCATATATACTAGCAACAGAATCAGATATCATTGGAAACCTGTGCAAACCCAAATGATCATAAGAAAATATATCTAGTTCCATGATTAGTAAGAAAAAGTTCAAGCCCTCCTTTTGCACTGCTGGTGGGAATGCAAACTGGTGCAGCCATATGGAGAACAGTATGGAGGTTCCTCAAAAAATTAAAAATAGAACTACCTTATGACCCAGCAATTGCACTACTAGGTATTTATCCAAAGGATACAAAAATGCTGATTTGAAGGGGCACATGCACCCCAATGTTTATAATAGCACTATCCACAACAAAGTATGGAAAGAGAGCCCAAATGTCCATCAACCAATGAATAGATAAAGAAGGTGTGGGATACATATACAATGGAATATTACTTGATGATCAAAAAGAATAAAACCTTACCATTTGCAACAATGTGGATGGAACTAGAGAGTATTATGCTAAGTGAAATAAGTCAGAGAAAGACAAATATCATGATTTCACTCATAAGTGGAATTTAAGAAACAAAACAGATGAACATAGGGGAAGGGAAGCAAACTAAGATAAAAACAGACAGGGAAACAACTATAAAAGACTCTTAAATACAGAGAACAAACTGAGGTTTGTTGGTGGGGTGCTGAATGAGGGGGATGGGCTAAATGGGCGATTAAGGAGGGCAGTTGTTGGCATGTGCACTGGGTGTTACGTGTAAGTGATGAATCACTAAATTATATTCCCGAACTCATTATTACACTACATGTTAACTAACTTGGGTTTAAATTTTAAAAAAGAAAGAAAAAGAAAAAGTTCAAGCCAGCTTGTCCCTTAGGGTCGTAGCTTTAAATCAGAAAGACCAGGGGCGCCTGGGTGGCTTGGTCGGTTAAGCGTCCGACTTCGGCTCAGGTCATGATCTCACGGTCTGTGAGTTCGAGCCCCGCGTCGGGCTCTGTGCTGACAGCTCAGAGCTTGGAGCCTGTTTCAGATTCTGTGTCTCCCTCTGTCTCTGACCCTCCCCCGTTCATGCTCTGTCTCTCTCTGTCTCAAAAATAAATAAACATTAAAAAAAAATTTTTTTTAAATAAAAAAAAAATAAATCAGAAAGACCAGTAAGATAAAACAAGCCCAGATATTGACCTACATCCAAACTGTATTCACCAACTGAAACTGTTGTTGACTAATGAATGGTACTTGAAAGCCATTAGCAGAAAGAGCAATTATCAAGAGCAGAAAGTAGAGCAACCATGAAGAGGAGAATCAAATGCAAGTCTGAGAAAACATGTAAGTTTGAGTCACAGAAGGCTGCAATAGTCTCACTGCTTCCTTGTTATAAGGAAATCAGAACAAGGTCTTATAAAGAGAGAGCACTGACGTAGCTATCTATCGTGATCCATGTTGTTAAAAGTCATTAATTGAATAATTTCTAAGAGAACCACTTTGTGTAAATAGGTGTAATCTCTGTCCAAACACTCTGAAAAGTGGATGTGTCCACTTAAGGTTTCCATGCTAGTATCCAGCATTTTCTTTCACTGTTTAGTTACTCACTTTGGAAGGGAAGGAGACTGAAGGTTAGCCTCAGACAAATGAGAATCTGTTTGTAGAATATAAACAAAAGTTAGAGATCCATAGAACTTTTTTCTTTTTCATCCAAATCAATGAAAACATGAGAATGGTTTCTGAGCAGGTGCTTTCTCAAGTAGAACTTACCAAGACCAACCTGCATCTATTTAGAAGGAATGTAATGTACACATGTTAACACATTTCTTTACCTCCCATCTTCCTAGAATCCCAGTGCTGCCCAAACCAAAACTTGGCTATAGGTATTGACTTGGAACAGGTAAATGAAATCTGTTTGCAATTCATAGTTTTAGTATAAAGTGCCCAATTTGAGGAGACGTGGCTCTGCACATTAGGTCACTATATTAGGCCAGTTCTCTGAAACACAAGTGTGGCTGCCTGGAATCCCTTACGCCAAGGATGAGAAGCACTGTATATAAAAGCCAACTTCCAACTGCTTACTTGAGTAGCTATTTTGTCCAGGCATGTAAAAGATATGTACCTGTGAAAATGTTATCTTTTCTTCCACCACTCACTCCACACTGCCTAAATATCCATCTCTAAAGTTGATTGAACTCACCTGGAAGCTAATTCAGTTTGACTTCAAGTATTAGCCCAAAACTTTAAGACCATTAAACAGGTACTATTAAAAAAAAAAAATTACGCTGGCACCTGGGTGGCTCAGTCAGTTAAGCGTCCGACTCTTGACTTTGGCTCAGGTCATGATCTCACAGTTCATGAGATGGAGTCCCACATCGGGCTCTGAGCTGACAGTATGGAGCCTGCTTGGGATTCTCTCCCTCTCTCCCTCTCTCTCTCTCTCTCTTTCTCTTTCTCTCTCTCCCTCTCTCTCTCTCTCTCTCTCTCACACACACACACACACACACACACGCACGCACACACTGTCTCTCTCTGTGCCCCTCTCCTGCTTGTACTGTCTCTCTCTCTCTCTCTCAAAAAATTACACTAGGTGTGCCTAGGGCATATTTTGTACCTAATATATCTTAGAAATATATTTCTTTTTCTATTGAAATATTATGTCAGATGTTCCATGTTATGGAACACTCAAGTTTCTTGCCTTCTGCTATTTGTCTTTTCTATTTTTCACCAGTTTCAATAAGTACAATAAGTTCTTCATTCGGAATTTGTTTTTGACAAACCAGCTTAGGGAGAAAAATGAATGAATGAAAACTATTTGGTTTGCTGCAATTGCTTGTAACCATAATAGTGTCTAAATGCATAAAAATTTGCTATAAATAAGAAAAAAGTGAATTTGACCCTAAGTAGTTCTTAAAATAATCCATTTGAATTCATCAAGGATGGTAGGGAATACATTTTCTTTTCCAAATCCATCTCAATTGAATTAAAAACTCCTTGGGGGCAGGAAGCAGCTCAGACCAGTGGATAGAAGAGTGGAGATTTGAAATCAGACAGATCAGAATAGCAGCCCAAGTATTCAAACACTTCGTGACCTCTGCCAGGTTTCCTATTCAATCCCGGCTTGAATTTTCCATCTGTAGGATAAGGATAATAATATCTACCTGACGGAGTTGCACTGAGAATGCAAGATTTGAGCATCCAACTCATCAAAAACCCTCAATTAGTATCTATTCTCTATAGATTTTGCAGCACATCCAGCTCAGGCTTTATTTAGTAGATACTCAAAGAATGTTTTCTGAATAAAACAAAATTGAATACTATATCCATGCTATGAAATAGTACTTTTATATAAGGAATAATTACAATTAGTAATTTTTTAATTTTTTTAACATTTATTTATTTTTGAGAGACAGGGCATGAGTGGGGGAGAGGCAGGGAGAGAGAGGGAGACACAGAATCCAAAGCAGGCTCCAGGCTCTAAGTTCTTGGCATAGAGCCTGACACAGGGCTTGAACTCACGGACCACAAGATCGTGAACTGAGCTGAGGTCGGATGCTTAACCAACTGAGCCACCCAGGCACCCAGCAAACATTTTTTTTTAACACTAGCTTCTTCTAAACTTTCAGCTGCTTCCAATTTCTTATTTCTATTTATCCTATCTCAGCACTAATTCAAAATGGAAAATTAATGCGTGATTGCATTCTATTTAAATTTATGAAATGTCACATCTTATATACCAGTCTGGGTTTGGTCAGGGAAACAAAGTCAATATCAGCATTATGGGGAAAACAGATAGAATATAGAAATTAAGGGTACATAAATATGAGAGGATGCAACAGTGAAGGTTTCAGAAGCTGGTCACTGGAGCATCTTTTAACTAGAGAAGGGAAAAGCCATTTATTCCTGGGTAGTTTAAGAAGCTGCCACAACCATGAAATGGGACCTTTGGAGAGATCTGGAAACCACTTTCTCTGCCACAACCTAGAGAAATCACGGTCTGGGGAAGTCCGAGGAAGTGCCAGAACCACTAAGTGGGAGCTTGTGGGAAGCCTAGATGCCAGCTTCATCTAACCATCAGGATCTCCTCAAGGTAACAGCTTCCATTCACTTCCACCTTCTAAATGTCACTTACATTCCTCTCAATGGCAGATCCTAACCCAGCACTGCTCAGGAAAGGGGATTTAGAGAAATGATTCTCTGCCTTAGCAAAGGCTGTTGATGATGGTGCCAAGCTGAAATCAACCAAGCACAGTCCATACAATAACCTTGTTAACTCATTAACTCATCATCCATCCTAGTACTATAACCATCTTTAACTTCCAAATAAAGACAGTGACATAATGCTTCCACCTAAACTAATGCAACTATCCTTCATAGAACCAAAGACAGGCTAACCATTCAACGAAAGAGAAGACAGACGAAAAGTCCATGTCACTGTCAATTCTTTAAAACACAAAGCAAGATAAGCCCATTGTCCAGAGACAATGTGGTACAAGGTCTTCAGTGTAGGAAAGACCTGGGTTCAAACTCTAGCTCTCCTATTTGACCGTCGTATGACCTCTGATCAATTACATGCCTCTCTGGATCTTAATTTCCCCAACTGAAAAAATAAGAAAACCTGTCTTCTAAGACAACTGTAAGGATTTGCAAAGTGAAATGTCTAGCTTACAGTAAGTGCTCAACAAATAGTAGCTTTTATGAGTATTCATTCTAAGAGACATGGATAAATAACCATTTCTGGCTGATGACCTTTCCTGATGTTCAACAACTTATTAAACTGTTTTCATACCCATGTATATATACGGTTGCGTATTTCATAAATATTCTAAAACAAACATTAGCTGAAATTTCCAAACTTAAGTGATCAATTTCTTGTTCCTGCTTAAATAGTCTAAATATAAAGACACAGAAAGGTGGTTAAGCCATAAAGAGTTGGCAGCAAAATCTAAGAAAAAGAAAGGCTAAAGATCTGAATTATATACAAGTTGCAAGACCAGCTCCTGAATAATAGGAAATTAACTGTTTATCCCAAAAGGCAGCAGTCTTATTGTATCTAAATCATGCCAGGAGTGACTTCAGGGAGGACCTGGCTTTCCTACTACAAAGATCTAACCCATAGGTTTGTAACTTAATGCTCTGACTTCATGTCAGAGGAGAAAAATCTCAACTCAATTATCCCACCAGAAAACACAAATTTGTTGACACTGGCAGGCTACAACACCATGAAAAATTATAACTGGAGAGAAAAGACCAAAAAAAATCTGTGGAAGTCAGAATACTTGGGATGTATCTCTTCATAACTTGGATGGTTATTCTTTTATTTGGACAAAGCATACTGAAGGTTTTTAATGTTTGTACTGCAATTCATCCATACTTATGATATAATATTCAAAAGGCAGCCAGCAATCCCAACCTTTAAAGCTGCCAACCACAAAAAATTACTTAGCACAACAATGATCTTTCTTAACCATAAATGACGTTATGTTAGGCCAAGCTTCCTAGATAGACTTGGATTAAAATGGCTCTTTACCCTAGGGCTACTAACTGTGTAACATGCATGCATGAAAGGGGGAAAATGCCAACACAAAATGTAAGTGAATTAAATTAACTCTTAAGCTACCTCAAATTTTGAGTAAATGGGGACACCAGCTTTATGAACAGTAGTTCTTGGAGTTAGGCTATTTCTCACTGTGTGTGCTATGTACAAAAATCCTAGAAAGTGTAAGATGCTTAAAATTATGTTCATGATTCCAAAAAATAAATTGCATGTCAAATATAGATTGTATAGACAAATACCAACTAATCTCAGTAAAGAATTTGGCTCTAGCACTAAAATAACAGGACTTACAAGAAAAATTATATTGCAGGCATACTATTCACAACCCAAACACTTTGAAACCAGAGTCTCTATCTACAGTAACCTTTCAATTTTTGGACATTTCTAATGGCTGCAAACTTTTCCATCCATAGAGGAGACACGTACATCCACCTCCCATTATTCCTAATTTTATCTCCTGGAAAACTGGGGAAAAAATACTTTTCTATTTGATAAGAACTTCCCAAACGACACCAAGTCCTCTTTCCTCCAAGCTAAACATATATAGTTTTTTAAATATTATTTAGGTTTCAAGCCCTTCTTTAGTTTGTGTGTCTTTCCTTGAAAAGGTTTCAGTTCATCAGTGTCACCTTCCAAGTGTGACATCCCAATAAAGTGAGATGAATGAGGTGAGATTTGGCCGGTGGGCTATTATTACTCTCTACCTGTCACCTCCTTGTCAATGTGGCCCATCTATCGATTTATGAAGCCTAAGACTGAATTAGGTTTTAAGCAGACATATTAGATCATTGACTTGTCATGAGTTCATAATTGACAAAAAACTCTAGTCCTTTTTTTTACATATAAATTAAGGCACAAGTTGTTCATTCCATATTTGGTTAGTTGACTTTAAACTCACTGTAACAGTTTCCATTAATCCCTATTACACTTCATCTTCTTAAACTTAGCCCTTTATTTCAACCTGGCTCTAGATGTTGATTCTGTCATCTATTACATTTGCTAAAGCTCCAAAGCCCGAGTTAACCCTGTGTTTCCTAAGCACATCAACAGTTTGAGTAGACATAATCTCAAACATCTGCTGCACATAAACATAACAGGCTGGGATGTCTGTAACGCTTTTCTCATCAATCAACCTGTGCACTTTATTAAACAAAGGAATTTGGGGAATTTGACGGCCCTTATTCTAAGTGAATTCAGAATCACAGCAAGCACTTCTGCTTTTTCAAAGGGCTCAGAGGGTATCTTTCAATTAATCTGTCGGAGCATTTCATCCCCAAATGATAATCAAGCTCATCAATCCATAGTGTTCAAAACGTATTTTTTTATTTCAGAATTTAATATTGATTTTAGTAGCATTTGCTCATTTCCATTTTTTCAATGCCTCTATCATTGTCAAAATAAATGGCAAAAGAAGTTAGAAGCTCACTGCCAGATTCTCTGTTCAAGAAGAAATGGAGAAACCAAGGAGATTATGTGGATGCAGGATTCTCTTCCATATTCATATCCCTTAGATTCAACATTGCATTATAATGGAGACTGACCAGACTGGACTTGAAGACTCTTTCGTATATTTCTAACAAAATAGAAATAGGTAATAGAACATCTCAAGCTCAGCTCAGAGGATAACATCTTTCACAATCCACTCTCTGAATTACTCAAATTTTGATATCTAATCTTGAGTCCTCATTCATCCTCAATGTTATCATCTTCATAATCATCAACCTTATATATCTTCATCTCATTTATCTCAGTGTTTTGCATTCTCGTATAACTTTAGAATTATCCAATCAGGTTACACACACATAAATGCAAGCACATAAAAAAGTGATGGGGTTTTTATTGGGAGGACACCGAATCTAAATCAATTTGGGGAGAATTGAAATATTGAATGTAGTATATCTTTCCATTTATTTAGATGATTTCCAAATGTTTCTCAAATGTTGTGTTACAGTGTAGAGGTTTTGCACATCTTCTGATAGACTTATTCCTAGGTATTTGATATTTTTATATTATTGTAAATGGTATAACTTTTTATCTTTCATTTGTTTTATTCCTGGATATAAAATAAAATTGAGCTAAGTTATAACACCTTTGCTAAATTTTCAAATTAATTCTCATAACTTATCATTAGTCTCTTGGAATATTTAATAACATCTGTGAATAATTATAATTTCATTTCTTCTCATATAATCTTTATGGCTTTTACTTGTTTTTATTGCCTTCTTGAACTCAAAATTCTCCCTATTTTCCTTTTTTTTTTTTCTTTTTTTTTTTTTGAGAGAGAGAGCATGAGCCTGGCAGAGGGGCAGAGAGAGAGGCAGGGATGGTGCAGGGGAGGGGGAGAGATAGAGAGAACTTTAAGCAGGCTCCACACTCAGCACGGAGCCTGACACAAAGCTTGATCCCACAACCCTGGGATCATGACCTGAGCTGAAATCAAGAGTCGGACGCTCAACCCACTGAGCCACGCAGGCGCCCCTGTAAATTTTTTAAGTAGAGAAAAAATGGAAGATCTAAGGCATCACAAAAGTAGCAACTGTAGGAAGCAGCTTCCTTCCTTAGAGCTGAGGAAACAAAAGAAAAATTCCAGAATATTTAAACTTAGAAGCCTGCAGGAGAGGCCCCCATGAGCTGGAGGTTAGTCCTCTGAAGAAGGCAATGGGGGGTGAAAGGAAAGGGTCACACGTGAAGCTGGTTTGGTAAGTACGGGAAAACTTGAAGACCCCATTCAGCCGCCATGTCATAAAGGATTTGCTGCTGCCCAGGTGAAGGACTATTGGTAGGGCGATGCTTGCAAGAACTTCCAGGAAACAAGTCCACAGAAACCAAGAAGCAGCAAGCCCTTTCAGCCTCCTCCAGCCTTGCTGTCTCTATCTTGCTCCTTCTGCTGGCAGAGCCTAACAGGGCAAACTAAAGGTGGCCTGCACAGTGCAGGTTCCTAACACCCCCAAGCCCACTCCAGAGGGCTTAAAAGCTTAGAGCCAAAACTGTACCCTCTCCTACTTGCTTTCCATTCTTCCCCTCTCCCTTACTTTTTCCAAGCCCAATCTTATCTGATCTCTGGGAGAAAAAGCAAAGCAGCAAACATGCCTTTGAGAACCTTCTGGTATTTACACTGATCAACAGTTTCTCAGATCACTGTTTCAACTTCAGTGGAAGATAAGAAAAAGAAATTGGCTCTCAGCGTAGGAGAGAGAAAATAAGAAGAGAATCCACAAAGAACAATCTAATTTAAAGATATAAATTCACATTTGTTACCATACTGCCATATTTTTAACCTACTTTTTTATAAAGACATTGTTAGAAAGAACTATTTTCTACTAAAAGAGAAACAGAGCAAGAAGAGTAAGTGGGAATGGACACCCTCAGTGTTGTGAAGGAGGAGGAATTGGTGGGGACCGTGGAGAACACAGATCTGTCTAAAGAGGGCAACAGACACCCAGCCATCCATAGACTGCAATGTGGTCATGGGCGTCCAGTGTTTCCAGATCTCCTAGTTTCTTGAGAGATGGCAGAAATCTGGATTTTTACGTGAAAGCTTCTAATTTCAATATGTTGGCTCAAAATTCTTTTAAACACTGCACAAGCCAAATGAAACACTGTAATGGGCCAAACCTAGCCTGTGGGCCATGGTCTGAGACTTGTGAAGTGCCACATGCAAATGAAGGGGATCTGTGGCAATATATGGACCCCGAGTATCACATCATAGTATCCCAGGAGAAAGAAGAGCCGAGTTCAACGCTACGCGCTGACCCAAGTTTAATGCAATATTGGTTTCTTAAGTCAGTCTTTTTGTTCTTCCTTTTGTTATCTCCTTTTCTTTCCTTGTTTTCCTTCTTTCTTTTCTTTCTTGCTTCTTCCTTCCTTCTTACCTTCCTTCCTTTTCTTTCTTTCTTTCTTTCTGTCTTTCTTTCTTTCCTTGTTACCGTCAATGACATTAAGGCAAAGTCAGCCTAACCTAGCCTGGTCAGCCATTAGCGTAATTGCTCATTTCAATGTGGAGTTAATTTAAAATAAACACTTTAGGAGAAATAAACTGTATAAATCAAATATATAATCATTGTTCTAAAGTTCTGGAATTTACTTCAAGAGAGCTGATGCCTCTTTAGTTTCACTGTGAGGGCAACAGCCAATCACTGGAGCATCTAATAGGATATGTAAATTGGAGCAAACTGAAATGAATGTTGATATATACACACACACACACGTATGCATTGTACATACAGTATAATCACATATTAAATCCCACAGCCTTTGGAAGGAGTTCTGAACAGCTCTAATATAAAATGATAAAGGATAATGCAAAATATGTAGTCATTAAAACTGGAATTCAAAGTTTTGTGATATTTGTCAATATTTGTCAAACTTTTCAGTAGGTTCTTTGATGCTTGATTCTTTGTTTGTTTGAGTATCAGAAAATCTTTTTCCCATATGGGAGCTTTACACATATTCTTAAGCCACATGGAATAGACACTTAGACTTGTATGCAAAAGATTTGTGGTCTTTGCAAAGTCATTACAATTTCTTTTGTGGTTCAGATGAAGCCATAAATAAATATATGTACACACATTACACAAATTGTGTCATATGTTTTTGAGTATCTTACTTGCTCTTACTCATCAGAGGTAAACCATTACATAGGCCCATACTTTTAAGCAGTGGATTTCATCACATACAGTATTTTTCTTCCTTTTCTACTCACATCCAATTCCAGTGAGTACTTTACCTACACTAACTGCCATCAACTTAACCTGTACTGCAATTATTCTTGTAAAAGAGAGACATTAGGGAGTACTGAAAACATGATTATTTTTTTCTCCTAAAACCTTCTCTTTTTTAAAAATTTTATTTACATACGCTAAAGAGAAAAGATAATCATTCTGTTAGTAATCTAGCCAACCACATCTTCAGGTCTTCCTCTGTTGTGATATATGTTTTTAGTTAATAATAATCATTTCACAGGCTTAGGTACTCAGAAAGGAAAATAAAGGAAGCCTATAATAGCACTTCTAGTATTAAATGTGAGAATTTGATACCCAAAAAGGATAGCTTTGTTTCAAAAGTTTACTTTGGTTTTAAAAATTAATATTTATTTGTTTGAGTAATAAATTCATAAACCTAATCCATTCTTTTATTTTTTTTTTTTATTTTTTCTATTTTGAGAAGGAAGGGAGGGCCAGAATGAGAATCCCAAGCAGGCTCCTCACTGTCAGCACAGAGCCAGATGCAGGACTCAATCCCACAAACTGCAAGATCATGTCCGGAGCCGAAATCAAGAGTCAGATGCTCAACGGACTGAGCCCCCCAGGTGCCCCCCCAAATCATTCTTATACTTTTAAATGCAACAGACATAACTTATTATTCCATTAATAACTCAAAAAAACAGTAACGGTTACTTCTCAAGAGACTGAGATTAATTTATAAACACACTTAAAAACTTAGTTTAAGTTTCTTTAAATTATTTTTTAGAGAGAGAGACAGAGTATATAAAGGGGAGAGGGTCGGGGGAGGGAGAGAGAGAGAGAGAGAGAGAGAATCTCAAGCTGGTTCCATGCTCAGTGCAGAGCCTGATGAGGGGCTCGATCCCACGACCCTGAGATCATGATCTGAGCCGAAATCAAGAGTCAGATGCTCAATCAACTGATCCACCCAAGCTCCCCTAAATATTTTTAATTGCATTTGTTTGTTTGGATACTTAATTGTCCAACCTACAAAAAATTCAAAATGTTTCATATGTTTAAGCAATTCTACATATAATAAACTT
The DNA here is from genome assembly GCF_018350215.1 of Panthera leo. NCBI lineage: Eukaryota > Metazoa > Chordata > Mammalia > Carnivora > Felidae > Panthera > Panthera leo. The sequence continues at coordinate 16,213,650 of NC_056687.1, read as the reverse complement.
AAAATCATATGATGGACATCGAGTTCTCTTTTTTTTTTTTTAATTTTTTTAATGTTTATTTATTTTTGACACAGAGAGACAGAGAGACAGAGAAAGGAAGAGCCAGGGAGGAGCAGAGAGAGAGAGGAAGGCACAGAATCCGAAGCAGGCTCCAGGCTCTGAACTGTCAGCACAGAGCCCAACACAAGGCTTGAACTCACAAACCATACGAACATGAGGTGAACCGAAGTCAGATGCTTAAACTGACTGAGCCACCCAGGTGCCCTGGACATCAAGTTCTCTTCAATATTACAATACTATTCATAAACTTTGATCTTTGACCTTAAAACCACAAATCTAAATTGATTATACAGGTTACACATTTTAAATTAGAATCCTTATCTAATGTTATTTTAATGACTGATGGTTGGCATTAAGACTAATAACCAATAATCCACATTCCTTCCTTCCAGATTCATGGTAAGTATGTGCTTTGAAGTTAGGTCTGGCCATGTGACTTGTTGTGGCCAATAAAATATGAGCAGAAGCAACATGTGTTGCTTTGTGGTCAGAAAACTTCAAGAGCCAGTGCTATATTCTCTTCCCCAGAAACATTTATCAGCATTCCACCAGATGGTGGTGACTCCATCAGTCTCAGTCCCTGATGAGGACAGTATGACCATATTTTCCTATCCCGCCTTTTGCAACAACATGGATGGACCTTAAGGGCATTATGCTAAGTGAAATTAGTCAGACATAAAAGACAAATACCATGTGTTCTCTCTTATATGTGGAATCTGAAAAAGCCTCTCTGTTTAGAAATAGAAAACACAATGATGATTATAGGGGGCTTAGGGGTGAGGGAAATGGGGAGATGTTGGTCAAAGGGTACGAACTTCCAGTTATAAGATGAGTAAGTTCTGGGCATATAGTGCACAGCATGGTGACCATAGTTAACAACACTTTATTACATACTTGAAAGTTATGAAGAGAGTAAATCTTGAATGTTCTCATCACACACAAAAAATAGTAATTGTGTGAGGTGATGGATATTAACTAACCTCCTTGTGGCAATCCTTTCACAATATACATATGTATCAAATCATGTACTCATTAAACGTACACAATGTTATAGGTCAATTATATCTCAGTAAAACTAGAAAAAGTATATAAAATTAATTTAATTTTTTAAAGCATATTTTCCTGCCTGTCCTTGAGGAACACACATCATGAGCAGAGAAAAACTTCTAAGTCTCTTCAGTTTGGGGGTTATTTGTGATCCTAACCTAACCAAGCCCATCCTGACTAACATAAATCAAATTCTCTTAGCTAATATAAATACTTATGATACCAATGTAATAGAGTATCTCAAATGCAGCACATAAATTATTGATACTATAGATTTGGCCCTATTGAATATTTCAATGTTTAATTCTAAGTTTTCCTAAGGTGAAAGATGCTCACCTACTGAATAATGATCTCAAACAATTTTGGAGTAATTTCCTGCAAGAATTCATTAGGACGTCTTCTCCATTTACAGCGACTTCTTTTTTTTTTTTTTTTTTTTTTTTTTAACGTTGTATTTATTTTTGAGACAGGGAGAGTCAGAGCATGAACAGGGGAGAGTCAGAGAGAGGGAGACACAGAATCTGAAACAGGCTCCAGGCTCTGAGCTGTCAGCACAGAGCCCGACGCGGGGCTCAAACTCACGGACCGCGAGATCATGACCTGAGCCGAAGTCGGCCGCTTAACCGACTGAGCCACCCAGGCGCCCCCAGCGACTTCTTAAACTAAGACAGTAAGAAGGAAATAAAATCTGGAAAAGGGCAATTTTTCTCATGACCTGGAATGCCCTTTCTGTAGACACTATGTTGGAGGCTCAAATTTAAAGGAAATTTAAAGGAAGGTTTGGATATGGAGACCATGGTACCGGTTTCAAATTCTGTCATTAGCAAATTTTCAAATCATATTAGTCAGGATCTGTTATCCCTACCTGGTGGCTATGCCACTTAATTGGGTCTACCTAACATAAAAATATTCTGTTCCAACTTTTTTTCATAGTTCTCCTATTTCTTGGGTTCAGAACTTAAATATGTTTTAGAACAATATTCCAGTTGCATTTTGGGTGCTACAAGACATGATTGACTCTATGTCACAACTTCTGACGATAGACCTGATTGGCAGGTGTTTATTATAAGAATTTTCTGATTTTCCAGGTTTAATAAAGTGTTCTTCTATGGCTTTGCTCCATGAACTTGTGGTGCCTCACCCTGCCTGAACACCACCAATGGATGACTGGATCCTCTTTATACCCACTGAGATGGTTAATTTTACGTGTCTACTTGCTAGGCAACAGGGTGCCCAAATATTTGGCCAAACATTATTATGAGTGTTTCTATAAAAAATGTTTTGGGGACACCTGGGTGGCTCAGTCAGTTAAGCTTCCAACTTCAGCTCAGGTCATGATCTCATGGTTCGTGAGTTCGAGCACTGTGTCGGGCTCTGGGCTGACAGCTCAGAGCCTGGAGCCTGCTTTGGATTCTGTGCCTCCGTCTCTCTCTGCTCCTCCCCCCACACTCACTTGCTCAATCTCTCTCTGTCTAATCAGTTGAAAACCTGGATAGAACAAAAGACCGGCTTCCTCATGCAATCAGTTGAAAACCTGAATACAACAAAAGACTGGCTCCCCTCCCCACTCCATCCCCCAAGGAAGAGAGAATTTCTCCAGCAGACTGTCTTCAGATTTCCTCGGCAATGTCAGCTCTTCCAAATTCTACTGTACCCTGCTTTTGGACAAAAACAGAACATCAGCTCTTTTGGGTTGCCAGCTTGCCAGCCCATCCTGCAGATTGTGGACTTGCCAGCCTCCATAATCACAGGATCTAATTACTTATAATAAATCTGTGTACACACACACACACACACACACACACACACACACACCCTAATGGGTTTGATTCCCTGGAGAACTCTTACTCATATGTCCATATTATTTCCCAACATCCCTGGATCTTTGCATTTGTTCCCATTTGTCTGGGCTTTAAATGGAAAGAGATTGGAAATCAATTTCCTCTTATGTCTTTAATCTTTTTTTTTTTAATATTTACGGAAATGTGTGGTTTTAGCCAAAAAACATTTATGGGATGCATTTTTGTGTTTAACTGTAATATTCCTTCAGAGTATAATTTCAAGATTCTTTAAAATGGTTGTTTATTCAAACAGCTTTTCTTATTCTCTTAATACCTAAAAAAGAGATGATGTTGCTAATATAGATCTTCAGAGAACGTGACAAGCAAACACAAAAGGGCCCTCTTCCAGGGATATTGTCTTCTTACAATGAATTAACGTGATAGGGGAGCACCTGGGTGGCTCAGTCAGTTGAGCATCCCTCAGGTCATGAACTCACAGCCCATAGGATCGAGCCCCGTGTTGGGCTCTGTGCTGACAGTGCAGACCTTGCTTAAGATTCTCTCCCTCCCTCTCTCTCTCTCTGCCTCTTCCCTGTTCATGCTCACTCATTCTCTCTCTCTCAAAAAGAAACATCAAAAAAAAATTTTTTTAAAGAATTAATGTGACAGATACATAGATTTTGGGGACAATTTTGTTGATCAAACTCCTGTTTTATACCTTGTAGGATAGAAACGTGAAGTGACATCAGCTAGAGGAATCAGATAAGAAACTGTTCTCTACTTAATCATTAAAAGCAGCAGAGGACAGATTGCTCACAGATTTAGAATATATATGCCCAGGCTTGGGCAAATATTAAAAGAGCAGTAAAAAGTATAGCAACTTCTTTTTAGGAATGGGAACTCTCTTGCTATATTTAAATCCTACTTAGGGGCGCCTGAGTGGCTCAGTCAGTTGAGCCTCTAACTCTTGATTTCCACTCAGGTCATAATCCCATGGTCATGTGATCAAGCCCCATGTTGGGCTCTGCACTGAGCATGGAGCCTGCTTGGGGTTCTCCCTCTGCCCCCCCCCCCCCCCGTCTCTCTCTCTCTCTCTCTCTCTTAAATAAAAAATAAATTTTAAATCCTTTCTTCAAAGTAAGAGAAGTGATAAGGTGTGGAGGCCAGGACAACAGAATTTGCAGTCATAAAAATCTGACTCATTTGTTGTTCCATCACATAGTTGTGTAATTTTGTTAAGACTCAATCTTCTTTTTTTTTTTTTTTTTTTTATTTTATTTTTGGGACAAAGAGAGACAGAGCATGAACTGGGGAGGGGCAGAGAGAGAGGGAGACACAGAATCGGAAACAGGCTCCAGGCTCCGAGCCATCAGCCCAGAGCCTGATGCGGGGCTCGAACTCACGGACCGCGAGATCGTGACCTGGCTGAAGTCGGACGCTTAACCGACTGCGCCACCCAGGCGCCCCAAGACTCAATCTTCTTGCCCATAAGAGAAAATAATAATTTCTCTGCAGATTTGTTATTAGAAGTAAAGCTAATATATGTAAAACACCTCAGAATAGGCCCTGAATAAATAGATGATATTGTTTTCCACAATTTTTAAATTGCAACTTTACCCAGTACAAGCTGTATCTCATTGCCATGAATTCATGGAATATGTAAAAATGTGTTGTGTTGTATATTTTATTCTAGAAATTGTATCATCTACCTTCAGGTTTCTGGGTGAAAATGAAATGCAAAGCCATAATTTCTGTTTCTCTGATGAAGGAGTTTGTGGAAAAAAGAAGTATTCCAGACCACAATGATGGGCAGGGAGAAAGACAGGAAATAAATTGTACACACACTTTATCTCTGAGATCTGGAATCTTTCTGTTCTAGGTGAAAATTAGGCAACTTCCTTTTCTAGGAGGAGTATTTACATTGTTTGAAATAAAGAGGAGTGAAATGTGTTGAAAACTTCTTCTAGAAGCAACAACAGAGTAGTCAAGAGAGATAGCTTCTGAAGTCAGACTTCACAGCACTATGACTTTCTAGCTATAAAGTTTATGTAAGCTCACCTCCCCATCCATGAAATCAGAATCATAGTCTCTTCCTCCTAGAGTGGTTGGGAAAAGTAAACAAATTAGTACCCGGAAAGTATTTAGGATAGCTCCTGGCATGTACCAGTATTTATTGTTAGTTGTTATTGCTACTGATTAACCAAACAGCAAAAAAGCAAAGACTCCTACTCTTCCAGGGAAAAACAGATAGAGGCCCTAAGGGGGGGAAATTCAGAATCAAGACCAATCCTGGGAGCATTCCAGGTTCTGGCTAAATCCCTTTATAAGCTAATTTTCCCCTTCGCCAGCATTTTCTTGTTAAGTCAAGATAAAACAAACATTAAATACAGCTTCAAATAAGTCATTAAAAGGCATCTATAAATCTGGGGGTAGTATGTGAAAAGAATATAGAACTCCATTTTTGTCCCAGTTTGGTATTTACCTTGTTTAGTTATTGGCTATGTTTGTCAGCTTTGATGTTTGTTTGTCTGCAATGATGCCAGGTAAGAAACAATCTGAAATCTCCTTGGCCAGTTATAACACCTATAAGTTATTTTCTCACATTACAGTGAGGCAGCTGTAGTGACTATACTACACAGCCGCGTAAGGTAGATTCTTCTCATGGTAGAGGGCAGAAACTCAAGAGGCAGAAACTCATTAAGTCTAATGACATAAACAAGGTTAAAATCTTACTTGAACAGGAAGTATGTCATATCTGTCCACATTCCTTTCACCAAAATCCATCACATTACTAAGTCCAACCCCCCTGGAACAAGGATGTGTAGGGGAATTGGTGGAGGAGGGGGGACAGTTATTTACAAACAGTAGTACAATCTATCATACTTGTGAAACTTCCAGGGTCCCATCAAGTTCAAGACCTAGGCTGACCACTTCAATTAACCTTATTCTAGTGATAGGAATCTTCAACATCAAAGCACATCAAAATTACCAGAGGAACTTGCTAAAAATGTAAATGACTTGGCCCTCTCAAAGTGATTCTGATTTAATAAGTTGGAGAATAAGACCCAGATCTGCATTGTTACCAACCTCACCAGTAATCCTATCATACACCAAAGTTTGAGAATCACTGGGAAGAACTGTGCCCTAGAGATTAAAGCAAATCACTACTAAGAGCAATTGTCTCCATCTTATGTCTTGCTTCCCCAGAGGAGAAGAGAGGATAACACAATGACAACATTCCTACCTGCAGGAAAAGGAGAATGACTTGGGGTTTCTGATGGATTGAATTATTGGCTCCTAGTTCTCCTTTTAATGTTTCCACATCCCTACCACTTAACATTGCAGTTCTCCCTAAATTTTCCCACCTTGTTGATCTTAATCATAGCCATATGACCCACTTTGGCCAACAATATATGGGCAGAAGTAACAGTGTGCCAGTTCCAAGGTTAAACCATGTTCCTGCTTGTCTACCTGAATTTCGGTTGACCTTGAGAAGAGTCCCCACCAGTAGCTGCTGCCTCTCCAGATGGGGCCCCAGAATTAACACTCATTGACAAATCTAGCCACAAGCAAGAATCCAAGCCCAGTTGGACACAAGTTGAAACAGAGCTGCCTAGCCAAGACCAGCTAGATCAACCAACCTTTATCTGAAAACCATATTCGTTCAAGAAAAAAGACTATTTTGAACCTGTAACCGTTGGGGTGGTTTGTTACTCAGAAAACGTGAATTCATACAGGGTTTCAAAGTCACTCTCTAAGACACTCTGTTTCTCTCTTTCCAATCCCAGTATCATTTGGGTAGCAGTAATGGGAGCTCGTCCTCCTTACAGTGAAATGAAACTTAGACTTTAAGCAAAATAATATTTTTTTTCTTCTGAAGCATTAAACATATATACCACTAGGAAATATTTACATCTGAATTCATAATGCCATTTATCTGAATATACCTGAAGAAGAAACACATGAATGTAGAAGAGTAAAATGAGAGTGAAAAGGAATATTTAGGTCATACGACAGCACCACTTTTTTTTTTCAAAATAGAAACAGATTGTTGTACAGAATCCAGCAATTCTGGTGGAAATACTCTGCAATGGAAGCATGTTTTCCATTAACTTAAATACTGTGTTAACCTCAATCAAAAATACTCTTTCCTAAACTGAATACAGAATTTATAGTCTTGAGAAACAGTGCCTGCTGTCTAAATGTGCAAAGGGTCTGACTCTGCCCCACATGATTAAAAAACAAAACAAAAAAAACTCTTAGTTTTATTTCGTTAAAACAAAATAAAGACATAAAACAGCAGTTAGTCTCCCACCCAACCAAGCACCTTAGCCATGTGGGGTATTCTTTTAAATCTATTAAATCCATTTTCCTTTCTTTAAAATTTTTTTTAATGCTTATTTATTTTTGAGAGAGAGACAGAGCGTGAGCAAGGTAGGGGCAGAGAGAGGGAGACACAGAATTGGAAGCAGGCTCCAGGCTCCGAGCTGTCAGCACCGAGCCCGATGTGGCGCTCAAACTCACCCACCATGAGATCATGACCTGAGCTGAAGTCAGACACTTAACCAACTGAGCCACCCAGGTGCCCCTCTACTTTCCTTTCTTGATGCTATGTACTGTATTGAGGTCTTAAGAATATGATTTCTCTCTATTCAATAAAATTACTTATGAAAAACTTCTCAAATATAGACAGCCTCTATCATCCCAAGACTCTTGGAAGCTGACATTGCTTGGAGGTAATTTTCTACTAAGCTAGTGAGTCCAAGAGGCATCATGGAAGTTCTGTCCTGTTAGGAAGTGACAAGATGGGTTGTAGTTTGTGTGTGATCTGCAAGCACGGTTTGGGGGCTAGTGGAAGCATCTTGCTACAGAGAAGGGAGACGGGAGACTCCTTGTGTGGAGCAAGGGGGAGCCTCCTCGGTGGGACTCGGGCCTCAGAGACTGCAGCCAGCTCTGAGTCTTGTCAGTGATCGTCTATTTCTCCTGTGCTTCACCTTTGCCCTTTGAGGGGCCTAACAGAATGCAGGAAGTATTAACCACATATTGAAAAGAAATGAGAGCAGACAGTGGACAAAGGCAAAGAGAGGGCTGGAGAAAGGAAGAGTCAAAGCCCCAACAGATCTTGGGTGAAAACTCATATCAAAATAAATGAGCCTTCATCATAAGGTTTCAGGTTAACTCTACCATCCTTCTTTCCTTTGCAGGCAAACATTCCCTCTGGTTACTGGAAAAGGAAGAGTCCCCTACAGATATCCAGCCCTGGAAATAAAGACCAACTCTATATTCATTCTATATAAAATCAACAATTTATGGGCTTAGGTGAATTTATTGCACAACCTGGAAGGCTGTGATTTTAAATATAACCTAGATGACTGGCTTTGGAGGTGGTAGGTGAATTACCTACTGTTGGAGTATCTTTACAACATTCAGAGTGTTTAATGCTATTTCCCTAAAGGCTGAGTTCGGTGAAGCAATGCCAGGGATCTCGGCATTCCATAAATCTCATTTATGCCCTTAGTCACTAGGACACTTGGCTTCTTTAATTACATTTGACGGTTGCTTCCACAATCGTAAACATAATCCTCTGAATCACTTCCACTCTTTGGAAATGTCAGTTTTCATGTCACACATAAATTCTGCCATAGTGCTAATTCAGAATTTAATTTGCAAAATCTTTAAGCCAATATATGGTCTTTTCTATCACTTCATCAGAAAGCAAAAAATTGCTCAAGTCTATGACTTATTCCTTCTACAGCGGACCATAACAACTAGGTCCATCAATCATATGAGCAGTCATATCCATTTTTTAAGATGCACATTGTTTTCCAAACAACAGAGCACGAACAATGGAGAGTGGTCCCTTTTGCAAAGTAAACTCCCAGGATAGAAGCATAAGCTCAAATTGTTACCATTCTCATTACTATTACATTTTAAATATTTCATCTCTAGTTCTCTTTTGCTTTAAAACAAATTTTAAATAATTTTGGAACTTCCTTTTGTTGAGTCTTGTCCTCCACAAAGTTTCTTCCTCTGGCTCTCTGCCAGCTCTTTCAAATTAATAACTGCCCCACAACTATTTTCTCCAGTCAGAAATTTGTCGGGCACTGTTTCTCTTGTGTTACTGGAAATGGATTTAAATCCACCTTCTCATCCCAAAAATGAACTTAAGATACACTGGTACCCTCAGCAACAGTCCTGACTCAAATACTTAACTCAGACACAAACGAGTCATATGACATGAAAAACCACTGGGTATGCACAAAAAAGTATGAAAATGCTAACATGTCTTTCGCATTATAATTGCCTATGTCCTTCAGGACTTGAGGAAAAAGCATTCACTAAACTTAACCACCCAGATAACTTGAATTGTAACCCTGGACTAGGACCTCAGAGATGCATGAACTGAACTCAATCAGAGGTAGAACTATGGATTCCCCCAAGAAGACTCTCCAGCTCCTCAGGAGATGAGTGAGAGGCTCGCTCCACTGTCTAATTCCTTGTTTATCCACCTGCATTTTATTTTAGTCATTTTTTTAAATTCCTTTTTTTTTAATGTTTATTTATTTCTGAGACAGAGACAGAGCATGAGTGGGGGAGGGGCAGAGAGAGAGGGAGACACAGAATCCGAAGCAGGCTCCAGGCTCTGAGCTGTCAGCACAGAGCCCGACATGGGGCTCAAACTCACGGACCGTGAGATCATGACCTAAGCCAAAGTCAGATGCTCAACCGACTGAGCCACTCAGGTGCCCCTATGTTAGTCATTTTTATCTCCAGATTCTATCAGTTATGAATTCTTTGCTAGACTCAGCAGCTCTGAATGATTCATTAATGACACAGGATCCTAGGAGCTAGAATGCATTGATAAATTATGGGAAGCTTACACACTGTGTGTGATTTTACCACATTTACTGAATGCTTCAGAACAATTGGTTTATTCCTCTATGTCTATCACATGTAAGAAGCTAAAACAGGTAAAGTTCCTCCACTTTTATGGACAAGGGTCACAGAAGTTAAATAGTAATCTTTTACTGCTGTAAACAATATATTCCTTTAAATGTGATGTTCTGGGGGCATCAGTGGGTCAAGTGTCCCACTCTTGATTTCAGCTCAGGTTAGGATCTCGTGGTTCGTGGTTTCAAGCCCCATGTCAGATTCTGTGCTGACAGCATAGAGCCTGCTGGTGATTCTCTCTTCCTCTCTCTCTCTCTCTCTCTGCCCCTCCCCTGCTTGCACTCTCTCTCTCTCAAAAGATAAATTAACATTTAAAAAAAAAAAATGTGATGTTCCAAATGAAAAACACATCAATACCAAAGGATGAAAAATTGATAGGTCCCAGATTGGTAGACACATAAATTATGTTAAGTAGACCAAGGACTGATTCATCTCACCACACTGCCCCTCTTTTGGAAAACCCATGATTTACTTAACTGTTTTTAAGTGAACTGAATATCCAAAGTGACTGCTAACAGAACTGTAGGTGGTGAAGGCAGGGCATCATCCATCATTGACAACAGACAGAGGGCAAGTCAATCATAAATATTATAAGAAAGGTAGAAACAGACATGACATGTTCCAGTCTCACCCTGGACATGACTTTAAGACTGTAAGGACTGAAGATGCATTTTAAAAGAAATAGATACAATTTTCTCCTCCTAATATTGGGGTCAATTTGGGGTTTATTGACAGCTTGCTCTGCCACTGATAGGGCAGATTTTCAGGGATCTGAAAATCCCTGGGAGCTGGGAGCTGGGAAAGGCACCAGCCTTGGGCCCAGTCCATCATTGAGGACTGAGAACAGAAAATTGAGAACTCATCTCAGTTCCTGTGGTATTGGAGTGTGTTTTTAACTTGGAGCCAGAAAGAGTTTTCCTCACCTGCAGAGAGGAGAATAAAAACAATCCAGAATGTTACATCTCTGTTAGCTCTTCCTAGCAGGCCCTGGAGCTGCTGCAGGGAGTTTCTCATTTGCAGTCTGAGGGGCGTTCTTTCCTGAAGCCAGTGCTGCCTGAAGGGCCAACTGGGAATTGCACTGCCCCCTGGAACTGATTCTAGCACAAAACCCAACGTTGGAAGGCACCTCACCCACTTAACCTCAGTTCCAATGTGTGAGCGTTCAGAACCTGAGCCAAAGTCCCAGCAACAGATAAAAGAGAGGGCTCAGGGAGGTTGAATTGGAAACAAACTGAAATGATGTGATAGCCTGCTCAGGCTGCCCTGACAAGGTACCACAGACTGGAGGTGTTAAACGATAGAAATGTATTGTCTCACAGTTCTGTTGGAAGTCCAGGAACACGGCATCATCCATAGGGTTGGATTCTTTCTGAGGCCTTCTCCTTGGCTTATAGGTGGCCGTCTTCTCTCTGTGTCCTCACATGGTCTTCCCTCTGTGTGTCCCATGTCCTAATTTCCTCTTCTTATAAAGACACCAGACATACTGGATCACGACGCCCCTTAATCGATCTCATTTTCACTTACTTACACCTTTAAAGACCCTATCACCAAATACGGTCACATTCTGCAGTACTAAAGGTTAGGACTTCAGCATATGAATTCTGTGGAAATACAATTCAGCCTATAACATCTGAAATTTCTGATTGAACACGAACTCCCCAAGCTCCAAGCCTCAAGGTCAAACATCCATCTTTCCTCCCCAACCGTGAAAAACAAATACCTATGGATCTTGCTCTATTTAATAAGGAATGGTACTGGGGCCTGACTGATTGTGATGTTTTGTGTCCCAAAAGCAGGAGAATCAGCAAGAGAAAGAAGCTGAAAGAAAACAAATGGATCATTTCCCAGGAAGTCACAAAGAACCACGGCAGCGGAAAGAGAAAGAAAGAAAGAAAGAAAGAAAGAAAGAAAGAAACAAAGAAAGAAACAAAGAAAGAAACAAAGAAAGAAAGAAAAGAAAGAAAGAAAGATTGATTCACCTGAAGCAGACTCAGCCAGATTTCTGAGGCAGGATGCTGTCCCTAGAGGCACCATGCAATCACATGCAATCAGGTCCAGTGTCTGGACCGAGGACCAATTAGGGAATCAAACAATGACTGTCATCCCTAAAAACAGCAGTACAGACCTCCCATGGATTCTTTACACTGTTCATAAAGAGTAGAAACAAATCCATATGTTCAAAATATGTTTAATTTCATCTGGGAGAACTAGAGCTTATTTCCAACATCCATCATGTCAATGAACAGGATTCAGCAATGGAAACCCAATTTTGGGACCAATATGTTAATTCATAAAATATCCATTGTTAATCAGAAGGCTATAACACAGAAAGGCTGTCGAAGCTGCTTCTGGAGTGGGTCCACCCTCACATAATGCCACCTGCTACCACTGGACTCTGCTGACCTGACCTCACAGAAAGTAAAAGCCTAACTGGAATATACCAATGTCACAAGGGCTTTAAGTAAATTACAGTTATTATAACACCTGTTGAATGCAAAGTCAAACCATGGCAATGAAGAACACACTATGCCCGCAGTTAGGAGCCCTGGTCTGACTTCAGGGCCGCCCCACTGGACACACCTTCTCTTTGGGCCTCCTTTTCCACATCCAGAACATAAAGGGATTGACTTAGATCAAATCTCTCAGATTTGTTCTGCAGAACCTTGGGGTTTTAGAGAGGGACTCCAAAAGCTCTACAAATTTGCAGTTCACATTATTTATAGAGTGTAACTATTGGTCATATATTTTTTAGAAAGGAAAACACTGTGTTAATGCACGCCCCCACCAATATTGAACAGAGTAAAAACTAATGCCACCAGAATAACTTGTTTTTATTCAGATCTTAGAATAAAGTTTCTCCAACCATATCTGTAAATGATATATAAATGTAAACATGGGGTTGAGGACGTAATGCTGTAACTCAATGTCTTTTTTCATTTAGGCTTATGCATGTCAACTCATGTAAAAGTACGTGAGGAAGGACATGACTGCAGGAAACGTGTAATGCACTCAATTCAATGCCAGGAAAGGCTTAAGGATGAAGGCTCTCATCACAGCCTAACTGTCAGTTATGCAATAAAAAGTGAATGCCTAATGCTTTGTGCACTCGCTGTAATTTCTGGTCAAAGTTGGACTTTTTGTTTTAACCACAGTAAGTCCCCCTTATCTGCAGGGCATTCATTCAGAGACCCTCCAGTGGATGCCTGAAACTACAGATAGCATTAACCCTAGATACTATGTTTTTTCCTATACATACATTCATATGATAAAGTTTAATTTATAGACACAGTAAGAGATTAACAATAGTAATTAATAATGAAATAGGACAACTGTAACAATATCCTGTAGTAAAGGTTATGTGTCTCTGTCTCTCTCAAAAGATCTTATTGTACTGTTCTCATCCTTCTTCTTGTGATGATGTGAGACAATAAATGCCCACATGATGAGATGAAGTGAGGTGAATGACACAGGCATCGTGACGTAGCATTAGGATACTATTGACCTTCTGAGGATACATCAGAAGAAGATCATCTGTTTCAGGACTGCAGTTGACCACAAGTCACTAAAACCACAGAAAGCAAAACTGTGGACAAGGGGGCACTGCTGTATAGAGTTATAGTAAATTTGGGGGTCTTTTATCTTTTTGTTTTCCCTAGGTAAGAAGAATAAATTTTTCGAAAACCAAAAATGGGTATGCACCACATACTTTATATATAAAGAATTTTATATATCTTGTACTAGACAAAGGGCAGCATAAAGCCTTTTCAGGTGGTCTAGGTATGAAAAGTTTACCCAAGGAGCACCTGGGTGGCTCAGTCGGTTGAGCATCCAACTCTTGATTTCTGATCTCAGGATCATGGGATTGAGCTCCTTGTGGAGCTCTGTGCCAAGCATGTAGCCTGCTTATGATAAATAAAATTAAAAGAAAATTTCAAAGAAATAATAAAAATTTCAAAAGAATAAAAATAAAATTTCAAAGAAAACTTGCTGATGGCTTCTATGCATTGGTAAAATTCAAGTTAAGTTGTCAAAATGTCCATCCATCACCAACTGATTCTTCAACAAGGGTTGATTTCAATCACAGCAGCATGTACAATGAAATCAGTATTTCTCAAATGCACACAATACAACTTGAAGACAAGAAAGTGTACATTGCCCAGGTCTCCAATGGGTTTTACATGGTAAATTTTGCAAAATAATTTTGATTCCTAGCATATTCCAGCATAAATTTGAAAACAAAATGTAGTGAACATATAACATAGCCCCTGAGATTTTTTTCAACAGTAATTGAACAATTTATGAGAAAACATATGCAAACAATATTTAAATAGAACAATAAAAGTGCGTTAACGTTTGTATTCATATGCTGTCCTACTGCAGGTAAGGGACAAACTATTAGAAGCTTACTATATCCTAGACTCCTGACTTCATCAATGACAGATGAACTAGAGTTTGTGTATGGTGATGGCAGAGACTTTGTTTGGTTAACTGCTTATCTCCAGGACCTAGGATAGTGCCAGGCACATACAACGTGCTCAATAAATATTTGTTGAATGAATAAATGAGTAAGAAGGTTGACACAGAATTATACTTATCTTAATTATCATAACTCATATACTTGAAAAACTGGTTCTAATATTGAAATCTTTATGCTACAACTAAAGAAAAATATACTTCATATTATACTTCAAAATATACTTCATTTTTGTATCTGTCTCTATTTTTTATTTTTGTATGATATGCTCATACAAATGAGGGAAATGAAAATACATCACTAGTAAAATACTAAGCACACACAATAATAGAAGAAATATTTAAATGTGTCGACAGGGGTCTGTACCCTATGGCTCTTGGGCCAAATCCATCATGCCCATTAATTTATGTATTATCTATGTTCTTTTGAGCTACAGTGATGGAATTGAATATCTGCAATAAAGATGATATGGCATACAAAACTTAAAATATTTACTATCTGGCCTTTCTACAGGAAAAGTCTACCTATCTCTGGTGTAAATCAATTTTGATATAATACCAATTAAGTTAGTAAAAACTGTAATGACAGCTCTTCCAAAAAGTAGTTATGAAGTGGCAAGAAAACCAAAGGAGCATAGGCTCTTATAAAAGGATTGCTGAAACAGAAACAGTCTTATCCTATGAACCCAGAACTCACTACAAACCCTTAAAGCCATGTTTAGGGGCGACTGGGTGGCTCAGTCAGTTGAGCATCCCACTTCTGATTTTGGCTCAAGTCGTGATCCCCGGGTCATGGGATAGAGCTCTGAGTTGGGCTCTGCACTGAACGTGGAGCCTGCTTAAGATTCTTCCCTTCTCTCTTTCTCTCTCTCCCTCTCCCTCTGCTCCACCCGCTCATGCTCTCTCTCTCTCTCTTTCTAAAAAAAAAAAAGCCATGCTTAATAACCCCATAAAATTGTAAATTTTATTAAGACATAACCTTTAACCTTTTATTGCAAATGTTTTAGAGTTACAGTAAAAAAAAAGAAAAAAAAGCAAATTCCAGAATTTTCTTTTTTTACACTTACATGTTTTACCATCCTTACACATGGTGAAAGTACAATTTTTGCCAGCTAAGAAAAGAAACCACTTTTTGTTTTGGGGTTTTTCCCCCTAAAGAAAAGTACGCACCTTTGATGAGTATCTTCCAAATATCACAAGAAGGCATCAGTTTACATGTCTCAATGATTTTTTAGCCTTTATATTTGTAAAATAAAATACAAACACATAAAATGATACAAACAAATGCATATGGTAAAAACACTTTATGGAAGGCAGAATTCTAAAGACCTTCTTCCAGGATTCTAGCTTCCTGATTGTTCAGTCAAACACCAATCTAGGTACTGCTGTGAAAGGGCTCTGAAGATAGAATTGAATTTACTCGTCAGCTGACCTTAAAATAGGGAGTTTAGTCTGGATTATCATGTGGGACCAATGTAATCACATGAACCCTTAAAAACAGAAGAAGAAAGAAATACAAATCAAAACCACCTCACACCTGTCACAATGGCTAACAGTAACAACTCAGGCAACAACAGATGTTGGCAAGGATGCAGAGAAAGAGGATCTCTTTTGCACTGCTGGTGGGAATGCAAACCGGTGCAGCCACTCTGGAAAACAGTATGGAGGTTCCTCAAAAAATTAAAAATAGAACTACCCTATGACCCAGCAATTGGACGATTGAGTATTATTCAAGGGATACAGGTATACTGTTTTGAAGGGGCACATGCACCACAATGTTTATAGCAGCACTATCAACAATAGCCAAAGTATGGAAAGAGCCCAAATGTCCATCGATGGATGAATGATAAAGATGTGGTATATATACAAATGGAGTAGTACTCAGCAATCGAATGAAATCTTGCCATTTGCAACTACGTGGATGGAACTAGAGGGTATTACGCTATGTGAAATTAGTCAGAGAAAGACAAGTATCATATGACTTCACTCATATGAGGACTTTAAGATACAAAACAGATGAACATAAAGAAAGGGAAGCAAAAATAATATAAAAACAAGGAGAGGGACAAAACATAAGAGACTCTTAAATACAGAGAACAAACTGAGGGCTGCTGGAGGGGTTGTGGGTGGGGGCATGGGCTAAATGGGTAAGGGGCATTAAGGAAGACACTTGTTGGGATGAGCACTGGGTGTTATATGTAGGGGATGAATCACTGAAATCTACTCCTGAAATCATTATAGCACCATATGCTAACTAACTTGGATGTAAATTTAAAAATAAACAAACAAGCAAACAAACATGTTAATCCCTTAAAAAAAATTCTCTTTACCTCTTCTCCTTTTGTGCTCACTCTGTCTCTAAAATTAAAATTAAATTAAATTTAAAAATAAAATAAAATAAAATAATAAAATAAAATAAAATAAAATAAAATAAAATAAAATAAAATAAACAGAAGAGGAAAGCAGAAGGAGCCATGGGACAGATTCAAAGCATAAAAAGGACTCAACCCACAGTTGCTGTTTGCGGATAGAAGGGACAATGTAAAAGGAATGTGGGTAACCTTGACAAGTTCAGAGAGGCTCTTGGCTGTCATCCAGCAAGAAAACAGGTTCCTCAGCCCTGCAGCCACAAGGATCTGAATTCTGCCAAAAGCCTGAATGAGTCTGGAGCCCCCAGTGTAACAGCGCAGCTGACCAAGAACTAGATTTCAGCCTTGTGAGACCACATCAGAGAATCCAGTCAAGCTCACCTGAACTTCTGTGAGATAGTTAATTTTGTGTTTTGAGCCACTAGTTTTTCAGTAATTTGTTCTGGAAACAATAGGAAATTAAGACAATGCCTTTGAAACCCTCACCCAAGTCAAGAACTACAGCTTTACCCACCACTCGTAAGACCCACTATGTGGCCCATCCCAAACACAACACCTCTTGCCTTTACGGTAATTGCTTCCTTGCATTTGATAGTCCTGTCACGAACATAAGCCCCAGGCATTATCTATACTTTAGTCTTACCCAATTTAAAAAAAAAAAATCAACATGTCTGTTAAAGTCACTTTGATTGCCAGTGTCCCTCTCTACCCCCTTCTTTCAGTGCATCTGTGGAAGACCCCAAGCTATTTGAACTGCAGGGTTTCCCTCTGTCTGTATTTGTTTGCATGTGAGCAATGCAAGTTCAGCAAACTTCTCTGCCCTCTCTTTTTCCGGCAAACTGGCCACAGAATCCAGAGCCTTGATCAATCTGACCTGATCCCTTGGGGAAGACTATAGGCAGTAGTGTATGCTTTCATCAGGAGGCATATCATGTCTGATTTTCTCTCTTGTGATGTTAATAGTTCAATGCCTAGACCTCTCTCGTGTGTGTTGCAACACAATTATAAGCCTATCAGTTCTTTTTATTCATTGTAATACTTTTATAAAAAGATGCTTCTCGTCTACTATTTGTTACCAGTAGAGCAGTTTATACGGAAAGACAAAATAAATGCTTGGTTCTTTCCCTTTTTTTTTTTTTTCCTAAAACCAGTTTTCAAAACAATAAATCCATTCCCTATCATCTTTCAAAAATTACCAATTATTTTCTTAATAGTGAACTTAAGGATTTAAATGTATTTGATGAGGTATACTCTAGCAATTAAAATCTTCATTAAAGCTCAAATGGTCCCATCCTTGGCCAGTGAATTGGCCTCTTCAAATCCGCTGCCGGTGGCCACCAGCCCCAGTGGTCTCTAATGGCTTCCTTGAAATTTGACATGACAGGTTGTTGCAGGCTCATTTGTGCCTGTCCTGCCCCAGAACCTAGAATCAACCATTTTTCCGAGAAGCCCTGGATCCTTATGGTGGAAGATAGTATTACAACACCACAATCTAGGTGATTTTTAAATCTAGTTGGGATTAATGACATTTTTAAAAGTTGAAACAAGATCAACCTGGCAACATACAATTAGTGATGTTACTATGACTCACCAGCAAAGTGTCAACAAAGATGTTAGAATATGAAGTTTGGACCCAACATGCAAAACAAATACATTTTACTCTTTTGAAATAACCCGTGGCTACCTGACAAGACAATATTGATAATAGCTGAGATTTTTTTTTAATGACTGCTGAACATTTTATAATTTCAGAAGATAATATGTATTTTCACTAATGAAGCTAGCTTTAAACTAGCCAAACCAAAATCGCTCACTGACTCTCTCCCAATTGCAAATTATACCATATAGGTATCCAGGAAATGGGTAAACCTTACTTATAATTTGACTTGGAACAAATTTCCTATTATTCTTCTTTCAATTTGCCCAAATGGTTTAATCAAAGAATGCTGGTTAAGTATGCAAGGTTAAGAGCCAAAACTGTAGTCATTAGTTAAACCCGTTTTTAACCAAAATACTGTATCACCCATGTTATTCATAATCGACTTCTAAGATTCTTCTCAAATCCGAAGTTCTATGAATCCATATATATTGTAAACTAATTTCAGCAAATTTTTGTTAAGAAGCTACCACTGTAGATACTTGCTACCTAGGAGTAGAAGGGAAGGAAATGGATAAAATGAAAAATAAATCAAAGTAACTTACCATAAGAATTGTAATTATAATGTACAGAAATGTAACATAATATTAAAATAAAATATAGAGTAGTATACAATTATTAAAAACCCTATCCCAGAAATATATACACCATATAAACTATAAGAAAAGTAAAACAAAATAGTAGAATATAGAACAGTATGCATATTTTGATACAAAATTTGCTTTTTTATTTTTACTTTTTTAAATTTTTTTAATGTTTATTTATTTTTGAAAGAGAGACAGAGAGACAGAGCACAAGTGGGGGAGGGGCAGAGAGAGGGGGAGACATAGAATCCAAAGCAGGCTCCAGGCTCTGAGCTGTCAGCACAGAGCCCAACACAGGGCTCAAACCCACGAGATGTGAGATCGTGACCCAAGCCGAAGTCAGATGCCCAACTGACTGAGCCACCCAGGTGCCCCCCAAAATTTGCTTTTTTAAATGTAAGTAACAGAGAAGTAACACAAGTAACTAGAGAAGCCTAAAGAAGATAAACCAAAATGTTAACAGTATGTTTTTTATGATCTTAAGTATTTAAGGTTATAGTCATTTCTAAATAAATGTTTAACTATGAATAATGTTTTAACTTTAACAAAATATATTTAAACATATAAAAATAAATAGGTCAGCCAGAGAAAGGCAAATACTATATTATTCAGGTCATGATCCCAGGGTTGTGGGATCTAGTGCCATGCTGAGCTCTGTGCTCGGTGTGGAGCCTCCTTGAGATTCTCTCTCTCCTGCTCCCTCTGTCTCTCCCCTGCTTGTATGCACATGCTTTCTCTCTCCCTCAAAAAACCAAAAATTGAAAAAGAAAAAAAAACATTTAAAATAAATAAAATTTCATTTTAATAAAATATATTTAAATGTATAACATGCTCCACACAAAAACTTGTAAACAAATGTTTATGGCAACATAAGTCATAATAGCCAAAGGTACAAACAACCTAAATATCCATCAACTGATGAATAGATAAACAAAATGTGGTATAGCCGTACAATGGAATACTGTTTTCTAATGAAAACAATGAAATACTGATACACTACAACATAATGAACTTTGAAAACGTTATGCTAACGGAAGGAAGACCATCATAAAAGGCGACAACTTGTATGCTTCGACGTATCTGGTATGTCCAGACTACACAAATGTATAAAGGCAGAAAGTAGTTTAGTGGTTTCCAGGGACTGGGGAGAGAGAAGAAAGCTGAGTGATGGCTGATGGGTACTGGCTTTCTTTGTGGGGTGATGAAAATGCTCTGGAATCAGATAGCGGTCATAATTGCACAACTTTGTTCGAATCCTAAAAACCACTGAAATTTACACTTCAAAGAGGGAAAGATTTTATGGCAGTAAATTACATCTCCATTAAAAAATTTTAATATGCATAACATGGATAATAATATAATTCATTCAACAGACAAGTAGGTTTTTTAGAGATCTATACAAATGAGAAGGTGGAAGGAACCAGGAAAGTTTTTACAAAGAAGCTGGCATTTGTGTGGGGTCTTAGCTGCAGAAACGGGGGGCAGTATCTGCCCAAATTGTAGCAAGCATGACAAATTATTAAAGCTAATGTTATTACAGCAATAAGTACTTGGCTAACACAATTTGTAATGCTTTTAAACTAACAAGGATTCGCTTTTAAGCCAGATCCACTAAAGACAAAAAAAAAAAAAAAAAAATTCAGCCTAATGTCAGGTATTGATAAGCCCCCAAAAGAATGAAGAATTTTGTAGATTGTACATGTATTTCTTAACCAAAAACTCTGAATTCTCCTTCAGCATTTCCATCACTGCACCAGTAATGTTAAAACGATACTTATTTGGCATGCTGCAGCCTGCCAAGGGTAAATACATTTTTATCTTTTAGAAATCACATCATTTTGTATTAGCAGAACGTGCAGAAAAGCATGCCTTCTTCTTTATCATGTTAACCACAGTGAGCCCTCATCAGTCCAGCTGGTTTACATAATTGTAACTTGCCTGGAGCGTAGCAGTCACACATTTGTAATCTCATCCATCTAGGATGCACATATATCAATCACATTTTATGTTGTGTCAGGAAGAATGAAGAAAAGCTCTAGTTTTGTCTGTTTTAATCAGTGTTTAGCTGGATTAAAATTCAACATGGATTTTCACTTCTTTATCCACACAATCAAAAGAGAATTATTTTCCAGAATATTTTCAGAAAATGTGCCCATTTAAAGATAGATTTACAAACCTAGAGGTCATGGATGGTACAAACAAAGTATTGAAACATTACCAAATACATCTTCTCAGCTATTACAATTTAAGTATAAATGTACTTCCAAAGGTAGATTTTCAAATAAAGGTTACCTTTTTGTAATCATTGGCTGGCCAGCAATTTCTTGGGCAACTCCATTCCTCAAGAACATTGTATATTTAAACCAGGTACACTCTGTACTTCATTTTCTGCTTTCTTTCCATCTTTTAATGTTAATGTATATCCTTGTCTTGAACTGTAGACTGTCCAATACACAGAACTTTCTCTGACCTGATTTGTAGGAATCTCATAAAGCTATGTGCCACCATCCCTGTTTAACTAATGTACTCATCTTTGAATGCTCTAAGTATTATGAGAAAAACCACACTGGAAGGTATAGGAAAACTCTTAGGATAACACTGAGAAGTCATCAATTTACAATTCTCCAAAGCCTCCCTTCATCATTTCTAGTTAAAGCCTTAAATCCTTAGCAAGGTGAAAACCAGCTATCATCTGGCCTCTGCCTAGCTTTCCTATTCTCCCTGTCTTACCACTTTGCTTAACACACTCCAGAACATAGTTGTACTTGCATTTACCAAATGTTTACTCTTGCTTCTCTACTTTTTTTCATGCCTCCTTCTCTCTTCTGGGACATCTGTCTCTTCCTGGTTCTCTGAGTGATTGCTACTTTTTCAAGACTGGACAATGGAAAACTTCATTCAACTTTCTCCTCCTCAGCTAGCTCGGCTGAATCAGGTCTAAAGGGCAATACTATGATCCTTTTTTTTTTTAAGTTTATTAATTTATTTTGAGAGAGAGCATGCCTCCTAGTGTAGGAGGGGCAGAAAGAGTCCCAAGAGGGCTCGGCACTGATGCGGGGCTTGAACTCAAGAACCACAAGATCATGATCTGAGCTAAAGTCAGACACTTAACCGACTGAGCCACCAAGGTGCCCCATCTTTGATTTTATCTTTCTCCTGCCTGAGATACTGCCTGACACATAGTTAATGACTAATGTATTTTTCTAAGTGAATGAATAATGAACTAACAAACATAAATATGGCAGCATATGTAGTTTCAGCAGGAGCATTGGGTCGGAAGCCTACTGAACTCAACTACCTACTAATCGTGCTATTAGAACAAGCTTCTTGGGGCGCCTGGGCGGCTCGGTCGGTTAAGCGTCCGACTTCGGCTCAGGTCATGATCTCACGGTCCATGAGTTCGAGCCCCGCATCAGGCTCTGTGCTGACCGCTCAGAGCCTGGAGCCTGTTTCAGATTCTGTTTCTCCCTCTCTCTCTGCCCCTCCCCTGTTCATGCTCCGTCTCTCTCTGTCTCAAAAATAAATAAACGTTAAAAAAAAATAAAAAAAAAAAAAAGAACAAGCTTAACTCTGTTTGACTCAATTTTCCCATTTATAAAGTTAAAATAATATAAATTGATTAGCTCCTAGCTTTAAATAAGTTAAAATGAGAAACTGCTTAAAATAATACTGAGCACATTATAAATAATGCATATATGTTAATCATTATTGATATTGTCATTATAATTCCTAATATTATGGGGTATATGCCAGGATTATAAAGACTTGGTTTCATCTTCTCAAGGGACTTGAAATTCTTTTTAAAAAAGAGAAAGGAAAAGAAAAAAAAAATGAGGAATACTATATAATATTGTAATTATTACAGGAAAGAAACTAAACCATAGGAGCCAAAAATTGCAACCTCACAAAAGCTAGATTGAATTATTGCAAAGTTAATGAAAGCTAATTTTTTCCACTCTATCTTCTAGAAACTATTTGAACAAAACTATGTTCACTTATTAGACTGCATCAGAAATAGACAAATTATTTTTTTAAATATGCACAGTATATTGAATCCTTACCCCCAACCAAACCTTACTCCTTGAGTGGAGAATGAGACCCCACAGTCAAAACTTACCAGAATTCACATTATCCCTGGTTTTGCTGTACTCTCTATAAAATCAACAAAAATATAAGCATCTAAGTGACCTTTTCACCTCCCAATATTATACACATATTTTAATCTACACAACCATTGCTCAAAATATTATTGGAACTCAACCTTTTGGAACAGCCTTCATTATCACTTCATGAACAATAGAAGAAAACCTAAAATTTTAGTTAAAATTGACTTTGTCATACAATAGTATATGATCCATTCTAGCCACCTGAATCAACCACAAAGAAAGTAAAAGCCTAACTGGCACATACCAAATGTCACAAGGGCCGTAAGTACTTCAAAGTTAATACACAGATTGACTACAAATGAGTATTAGCCATTTCCGATTTTCAAATCTACAAAGGATTGAGAATATTCAAATAAAATTCACAGGCCTTTGAATAATGTTGGAGAAGTTGAAAAACTTGTCAAAGAGACATCTGTTATTCAGAGATTAAAAATCCAGATAAGATTATTTTAAGGAAAATCATGCTCATTACTTTACAGTCCTCCTGTATATGTTTCTCTGTGTATACATGTGAAGAGGTATTAACAAGGATTAGAAAATACACTGAATTATTTTATCAAAT